>NC_033803.1:46634039-46705680 GCF_001876935.1 Asparagus officinalis | reverse complement strand
ATCAGCCGACGCGGTAGAGGATTGACCCCTCGCAATACGAGACATAAAGACCTGCAAAATAAGTTAAGGGATCAGATCTAAGAAAAAGTTCCTCTATTTTGCAATTCTCCCCCGTGAGAGGTGAGCTCGAGGCGCCAAATCTTAATCCTAACCCTCGCATGCGACCCCACAAATTCATAAATTGAATTAAGCATAAAAAATGCTAAAATAGTTGAGGATTTACCTGAGGAAAAGCTCGTGGATCCAATAAAAATCAGATCTTGAAAGAGGCTCAGACCACGCGCTCGAGGGGCCTGAGAGAAATTCTAAATATGAAAGTTTGGAGGGATTTCTCAGTCAAAGATCCAAAGGAAGACTAGATCTAATGCAACTATGAGGTTTTGAGGGAGAAAGGATGCTCGAGGGAAGAGAAAAAATGAAAAAAGGGGTTAAGGGGGGGCCGGCCCTAATGAGAGAAAAAAACCCTCTTTTATAATGTTGAACCAAGACCAAGTTGAACCGGACCAGACCAAGTTGAACCGGACACATTCGACAAAGCACCGAATAGCCTGGAGGATTGAAGGAATCAAGAACGGAAGCCATTCCAAGGTCCCGTTACACCGATTGATGTTTGGGATAATCATATCCAAAGTATTCCAGACTCTTCTATAAAAGAACAAGGCTGAAATACTTTGGAGGGGGTATCTGTAGGCGTATAAAATTGCATATAGGTCCCTTAGCATAGCTCGGCACAAACCGACGAACCAACGAGGCGACGAGGTTGACGAATCGCACGCAAGCAACAGAATACATCCATTCGCGTGCGGAATCAAGCCAACGGTTCGGGGAGTCAACGAGTCATCCAAACAAGAGCGGACTCGGATGAATCACGACCGAATCAAGATCGGTTTCGGACTCGAACTCAGAAGTGGATTTACTGCCAAATCAGGAATCAGATTTACTGCCAAATCAGGTCAACAAATCGAGTCCAGACAAATCAACCGCACGACCGAATCACGGACAAAACGGGAACAAATGATAAAACGATGGAACCCAAACACCCTGAGGGGCTCGGCCGAAACTGAGCCACTTCAGGGTGGCTCGGCATGAGCCGAGCGGTGGCTCGGCATGAGCCGAGCCACCTAGGGGTGGCCGGCCACTTGTGGCCGAGCCACCTCAGCCTAGATCTGTGCCTAGGCACAGATCTGGGTACCTATAAATAGGCCAAGGGTTGTTCATTTGAAAAGGTTGGAACTTTGAGAGCCGAAACTCTGCCGAATTGAAGATCGAGCTTGGAGTTTTGAAGACTTGAAGACTTGAAGATTCAGATCTGATTCTCGATGAGCGTCTACGTCACAAAAGGCAGGTGTTCGAGAGGACCGGATCTCAGATCTACGCAGGCATACTCTGGATCAAAGCTTGGCCTTTGATCCCGAGATTTGGACGATTATTTCCTTGGTGAACTAATCCTCCCCGGCTATTATTTCCTTGGTGAAATAATACCCGTCGTACTGCGTAGATCCGACCGGATCTAGATCGCGCGGTGGTCCACGGATTAACCCCGGCGTCGGCAAAGAACCCACACAAGCAAGAGACCGCAAAACAGGATCTTGCGATTCGTTCGACAAACAAGGAGAAAGTTGTAATTTTTATTTCTTTTTTTTTTATCTGATTTTCGTTGTAACCGGATCTAAAAAAGACCGGATCTTTGTAATCGATAAACTATTACAAGAATTTGCAATGGAATCAATAATGAAGAAAGCAACAATTTTCACCGCGAACACTTAGTACACTTGCGGATGAAACTTGAACTTGATCTTTAACTTGAATTGTACGTTGCTTCATCCCGACATTCCGCCAACCTCCTTTGGATATCATCGTTGAAGCGCAATCCATCCAACCTCCAACAACGTTGTTTGTCTACAATACATAGCTAGGAAAACACAAATACTAGACAAACAACATTAGTGGTAAATTGTTTGTTAAACATCATCAAAGCAAGAAGTCCAACACCCAAGAAAGTCTTCTTAGCTGCCAACCTCAGTGAAATTTTTTTGAAACCCATGCTGTTAAAATATAAGGGCCCTGGTTGTCCCACAATTCCATGCATCAAAGGTAACACTCATATTGATAAGGCACTTCTAAACTTAGGAGCCAGTGTCAGCCTCCTTCCTTATTCAGTCTATCAACAGCTAGGTGTAGGAGAACTTAAACCGACAAGATGCACTCTACAATTAGCTGATAGATCCATGAAAATTCCCAAAGGAGAGGTAGAGGATGTTCTAATCAAGGTTGGAGAGTTTATTTTTCCTGTTGATTTTATTGTCTTAGAAACACAACCCGTTTCCAATCGCAAAAGTCAAATCCTCATCATTCTAGGAAGACCGTTCTTAGCCATCTCAAATGCTTTGATCAATTATAGAACCGGTTAAATGAAACTATATTTTGGGAATATGATTGTTGACCTCAATATCTTCAACCTAGGAAGGCAGCCTAGTGATCCATCTGATCAACCCATGGAAATAAATTTCATTCAGGAAATATCCAGTGAACAACAAGAGGGAGAGTGTGAGTCAGATTCAAGTGCATCTGACTATGAGTTGTTAACTCAGGGTTTTATGTGTCGGAGTCTTTTTCATGGGAACACCGGTCCCTTTGGAGAAGAAGGATAGTAGCATGCAATTATGTATAGATTATCGTGAGTTAAACAAAGTCACTTCCCGGATCAGGTATCCACTATCGAGAATTTATGACTCGTTCGACTAGTTACGAGGAGTGTAGCATTTCTTAAAGATTGATCTTCGTTCTGGTTATTTTCAGTTGCAAGTATGGGGAATGGATATTCCCAAAACCGTCTTTCTGACTCGATATGGGTCTTTCAAGTTTCTTGTTGATAATCATATTTTATTACAATTTAATACCCTCATTATCTATTTTATATGAATAAATATACCACTAATAATTGTTTTTATCTTTAAATGCTGGTTAATGAAGAATAAATCTCAAACTCTCATCTCTCAACAAAAACCCATTGATTAAATGAAGAAATGAAGCAAAGAAGCCCATTGGAAAATCAATTTCCAAATTATCCAAAAGCCCAGAATCAAGCCGCGTAGCCGATAGAAGTCGGAGAAAATCAAAAATCCAATATGAAAAGAAATCATATTCAAAATGGTTGGCCACAAAGAAACGACGATATCTCCTAATCCGGAAGGCGGAATTTAACATATAATATATGAAAATCGCCTATCTCGACGAGACGAAGCTATCCGTGAAATCAAAATTTGGATATAGTGGGTATCGATGTCGGCATCGATGTGGGCATCGATGCTGGCATCAATACCAGCATCGATGCCTGCATCGATGCCAGTTTACTGTAGCGCGAATCAATGACTGATTTTGCTTGTCTTGGGGCTCAAGTTTGATCCAATGGCTCTCATTCACTGATGTTTATAATAAATAGGGGTAGAGAGTGAGGGGTTAGAGGTGTGAAAATTTTTGTAACTCCTTTTGGAGAGGAGGGCTACTCTTAATTGAGAATGCCTTCCAAATTTGTAACTTTTTGTTACAATTAATAATAATAATTTTTTCACCACTTTAAATATTTCTTCTCTTTGTTGGATGATGAAGATGGAGATGAAGAATTACTTAGAGGTTTGCATTTGTTTTCTTTTTCTCTTTTATTTCTTTTTATTGCTTATTAGTTTAGATTTATTTCTATGCTTATAATTAGATTTTATTTTCTTGTTAAATAGCCAAGAGGCTAGAACCCTCTTGTCTTAGATTTATTTCATACTTATAGATTAGATTTATTACTCACATCCACTCTCAAACACATTGATTTATACACTATCACTTTCACTCTCATTATCTCTCCACAATCACATTCACTCATCACTCCTATTTGTCACATACACAACATAAGAACCGATTTTATATTTTCTCCTACAAAAACACCTTCCTCGTGGGATCGATATCTTTATACTATAACTTGACACGGTTGTGTACTTGCAATATTTTTTGGTACATGTTTATGCCGCATCAAGTTTTTGGCGCCGTTGCTGGGGAAGGTGCTTAAGTAGGTTTTAATTATTTTGGTTCTTTAACTTGTGTGTTTATTGTGAAGGGAACGCTTGAAGCTTGAAGATCACGGATTGGAGAACTAGGATTTGAAGATTTGCTTTCGGGTAAGTCTTCTTTCTAGCGTTTTCAATTCCACCCCTTTTAGTTAGCTTCACAATTAGAGACAATTAGGATTTAAGAAAAAAAAATTTATTTTTGTTGACCATAATAAAATCCATCTTTCACTTTGACATTTACTAACAAGATAATAAATTCAAATAATTTCCCCCTTCTCATTTATTTGATTGTTAACCCTAATTAAAAAAAGGATTTTTTCTTTTCCATCCTTTTTAGTTGCTTTTAATTCATAGGGTTGCATTTCATATTGTTAGTAGGAATTCACCAAGTGATTTGAGCATCTTGATTTGGCACACACTTAAAAATATTTTTAAGGGCAAAACCCCATAATAAAGATAAGGTGAGGTATTTCATCACCCTTTCCGTAGCCCACAAATCACTAATTCCTTACTTCACAAACTCAAGCCTTCTAAAACTCATTAGACGGTGGCCCCTAAGGACTCGAGCTCAATAAGGAACAAGAAATCCTTAAGTGAACCGGTTTAAGTTTTCTCAGAATAGTTGGTGTCTAAGGCAAGGTTTAGGGGTTGCGTAAAGCGCTCTGCAAGGAACAAGGTACGTAATTGATCTCTGATCACCCTCTAGTACTATCCTTATTTGGCTAACTACCTGGGTAAAACTTTAATCTTTTCATTGTAGGAGTTTTGGGTTAGGAGCTGGTCTAGTGAGTTAGGCTAAACCCTAGAATTAGAGTGATTGAAAAGTGATTGCTTTGATTTGTTTTAGTTAGGATTTTTCTTTATCCTTTTCTTCTCATAAAAAAAACTAATTTTCTTTCTTTCTTTATAAAAAAAGAGTATAAAAAGAAATAGTTTGGTGTATGCAACAGTGGATTAGGGATAATACACATCGATTAATTCGCTTTGAACCAATCATAGAAATGGAGCATCCTAATCCACCCGATCTTCATGATATGTGCTATCCCATTAGGAATGCAATCCCCTCTTGCATTAGGCTTCCCGAAACAAATGGAATAAATTTTGAGCTTAGACCGTATTACATATACATGTTACCCAAATTCCTTGAAAATGAAACAGAAGATGCATATATTTTTATCTCGGAATTTGAGGAAGTGTGTATTATGATTAAAATGAGAGAATTAACAGAAAATGCGATCAAACTCAGATTTATTCCATTTGCTTTCAAAGACAAAGCAAAAAAATGGCTGTATAACTTACCCGTAAATTCCATCACTACTTGGGAGGAATTTATCACCGTTTTTCTTAAGAAATTTTTTCCTATCCATAAAACAGTAAAGCTAAGAAACGGCATCATGAATTTTAAAATTGTCCCGGGTGAACCTTTTTGGAAGTATTTTGACGGATTTAAAGATCTTCTCATCCAATGTCCTCATCACGGTTTAGAAAAATGACGATTGTGCCAAATAATTTATGAGGGATTAGATTATTCTGCAAAAACTTTCTTAGAATCAATGTGCCACGGGGATTTTATGAGGAAAAATGCCAACGAAGCTTGGGAATTTCTAGAGAGTCTATCCGAGAAAACAATGCAATGGGAACACTGTGATGACAGGATTTCATCAGTTCTCCATTCTAAGTCTAGTGGTCTTTCCTTGGAGTCAAACATTGCTTCTGAAGCAAAGATGGCGATAATTCTGTGGAGGTTAGAAGCCTTAGAAATTAAGGAACGAGCTCCAGCTCAAATTAATTATGTTTCTGCCCCAGGATGTCATAATTGTCAGTCTCCTACCCACGTTTCAGTGGAATGCCCTCTCCTAGGAAACAACAATGTATTAGAACAGATGAACGTTGCATTCCAGCATCCTAGAAATGATCTATTTTCTCCAACCTACAATCCAGGTTGGAGAAATCATCCCAACTTTGTATGGAATCAAGGAAATTCTCCCGGAACTCAAAACTTCACTCCCGCTTCAACCCAACATTTTCCTAGGGGAAACACAGTTCTTTTCAATCCATAATTTCAACAACCCAATCTGCCGTATCAAAATCAGTCTCCTTTTCATCAAGCTGTAATTCAGACTCCTCACAATCCAGATCAGGATAAACGTCTCAATGTCTTGGAAAGGGGTTTGGAAACCATAATTAAGGCCTCCACTCAAACCACGAATATGTTGACTCAAACATCCAGCACTCTGAATTCCTTTATGCAATCAATCGGACAAATGCTCAATTCCAACACTCAAGCTATAGCTAGATTAGAATCCCAACTTGGTCAACTAGCTAGTGCCGTGAGTGAAAGAGAGAAAGGAAAATTTCTGAGTCAACCCGTGGTCAACCCTAAGGACACAGGATGCAGTTCATCCTATGAAGCTCAAGTGAATGCAATCCATTCACTTCGGTCAGGTAGACAGGTCGATAATCAAGTGAGAACTCCTCCATGTCAAACTTTTGATCCAGTACAAATTCCTTCTCCTTCTCCTTCTGATGAATCTATTCAACAATCATCATCCTCAGATGATCAAGAACCTGAACCAGAACCTGAGCCTGCTTTTGATAGGTTTAGACCAGTCGCTCCTTTTCCAGATAGACTCGGGCTTAGGAAACACTCCCCTCAAGAGGAGAAGATTCTAGAAACATTCAAGCAGGCTAAGGTCAATATTCCTCTCTTAGATGTAATTGAACAAATTCGATCTTATGCTAAATTTTTAAAAGAATTATGCACTAAGAAGAGGAGAATAAATGTTCCAAAGCAAGTCTTTTTAGCCGCCAATATCAGTGAAATGCTATCAAATCACATACCTTTGAAATGTAATGATCCAGGTTCCCCCATTATTTCATGTATCATTGGTAATACTCACATTGATAAGGCACTTTTAGACTTAGGGGCCAGTGTCAAATTGCTTCCATATTCAGTCTACCAGCAATTGGGTCTAGGTGTACTGAACCCAACCAAATGCACCTTACAGTTGGCTGATAGATCTGTTAAGGTCCCTATGGGTGAGTTAGAGGATGTTCTGATTAAGGTTGGAGATTTTATTTTTCTAGTAGATTTTGTAGTCTTGAAAACACAGCTTGTTTCCAATCCCAAAGGACAGACACCTGTCATCTTAGGACGACCTTTCTTAGCCACTTCTAATGCTCTCATCAACTGTAGAACTGGTCAAATGAAGCTGTCCTTTGGGAATTTGACTGCTGATCTTAACATTTTTAATCCAGGGGACCAGCCAAATAATCAGCCTCTAGAAATAAATTACATTCAAGAAAGATCAGAAGAAGAAGAAGAAGAAGAAGAGTCTGATTTATGTTTTGAGGAAATTTTTGATGAAGAGTTAGAGTTTTTAGAAGAAGTAGATCAGGTCCTTGAGAATAATGAAACTGTGTTAAACATTTGCTGCTTTGAATTAAAATTTGAAGAACTCTTTCTTGATGAACTTAGATTCTTGGAGAATAATCAACAACCAAATTTTCAGAACTCTACAGAAGAATTGGTTGTTAGAAAACAAAACTTCACAATACAAGAGTCTGAGTTCATTAAGAAATACAAAATGCATGACACCAATAATACCTACCTTACTTTGTTGTAAGAATTATTGAACACCCCAAAATGCTTGGAATTTCACATTATTGGTTATATCATTCTGAATTTATTTAAAATCCGGGGAAGAATTTTCAACAATAAGGTAAGATTCAATGTAGAATATGAACTCTTCGTGTTGAACACTTCATTCTACATTATTTGTTTTGTTTATTTTAGGATAATAAAAAAAATTTATTCTTCTCTCATTCGAGAGTTTCTTATTCAGTTGAAAAAAAATAAAAAAAAGAAAAGAAAAGAAAAGAAAAGAAAAGAAAAAAAAAGAAAAAAAGAGAAAGAAGAATAAATTTTTGATTCCATTATCCTCAGACCACAAGTAATTGCAGATTTTTATCAGCAGACCAAATGTAAGTATTTCACTTCTTATCTGCTTTACTTTGTGCATCATAGAGTTTGCTTGAGGACAATGTAAAATTTAGGTGTGGGGGTCGGAATTAGTTATTTTTTCTCTTTGTTTTACATTTTTTGTTGCATTTTTGTCAATTTTTCCTTTTCCAAAATATATTTAAAAATAATTTTTCAAAGTGGCTTGACTTACATATTTTTCAGAATATATACACATATACATAAAAAAAATTTTACAAAAAGAAGAGTACGAAAAATGGGCACCAAAAGAAAAAAAAAGAAAAAGAAAAAGAAAAAAAAAACTCTTAAATTCAAGGTGAATCTGTCTTATAAAGCCTATGTTGATCGAGTAATTATGCCCAAGGAGTATTTCCATACTTAATGACCTAAACCCAATTGGGTTGGGATCCATTGGCCCAAAACTCGTTAAATGGTCACTTAGAAAGCCCGTTAAAGTAAAAAAAAAATCACCAAGGAAGAAAGAGTTAAAAATAATAATAATATAAAAAAAATAAAAATACAAATACTAATAAATGTATTATATATAGTTATATTTGAATATATGGTCTTGGAAAATATTTTAGATCAAGCAACTTGAATATTATTTTAAACAAAGAGTTAGCATGTTCTTTTCAAAACTTTTAAATTAAATTTCTAAGTTTGGCTTGGTTTTGTATTGCTACAATGAGAAGATTTTCTAGGAAATATACCTTAGAGTTATATATAAAAATATTTTCTTGAGTAATAACTAGCTTCAATTATCAAGTAAATTTAGTTATTTACTAAATTCTTTAATTTGGCAAGTTGACCGAATTTTGTGTGTATATTCACTGCAAACTCTCACGAGACTACAACACGTCCACTAGGGTAACCTAGGGGTTTAAAGGGTTGTTGTATGCGCAAAATACAACCGCGATTCCTGCGAAAGTGAGTTAGGTTTTCTTTCATTTTATTTTCTTTGCTAGAGGACTAGCAAAAGTTTAGGTGTGGAGAAATTTGATAATCACATTTTATTACAATGTTATACCCTCATTATCTATTTTATATGAATAAATATACCGCTAATAATTGGTTTTATCTTTAAATACAAGTTAATGAAGAATAAATCTCAAACTCTCATCTCTCAACAAAAACCCATTGATTAAATAAAGAAATGAAGCAAAGAAGCCCATTGGAAAATCAATTTCCAAATTATCCAAAAGCCCAGAATCAATCCGAGTAGCCTATAGAAGCCGGAGAAAATCAAAAATCCAATATGAAAAGAAATCATATTCAAAATGGTTGGCCACAAAGAAACGACGATATCTCCTAATCTGGAAGGCGGAATTTAACATATAATATATGAAAATTGCCTATCTTGACGAGACGAAACTATCTGTGAAATCAAAATTTGGATATAGTGGATATTGATATCGACATCGATGTGGGCATCGATGCTGGCATCAATACCAGCATCGATGCCTTCATCGATGCCAGTTTACTGTAGCGCGAATCAATGGCTGATTTTGCTTGTCTTGGGGCTCAAGTTTGATCCAATGGCTCTCATTTACTGATGTTTACTATAAATAGGGGTAGAGAGTGAGGGGTTAGAGGTGTGAAAATTTTTATAACTCCTTTTGGAGAGGAGGGCTACTCTTAATTGAGAATGCCTTCCAAATTTATAACTTTTTGTTACAATTAATAATAATAACTTATAGATTAGATTTATTTCATGCTTATAGAGTAGATTTATTTTCTTGCATTTAATTCTTGCAATTTTATTTTGTAGTTTAGATTTTGCAATTTATTTTGTAGTTAGATTTTAATTTCTTGCACTATTCACCTTGAGGCTAGAACCCTCTTGGGTTTAGTTTTTCTTTTTGTTTATTTTTATTTTGTTTGATTCGCCTTTAGGCTAGAACCCTCTAGGGAATCACCATTTTCTAAGAAGTGGGTTCAATTTTAGATTACCCATATCTATAATTGAATCCACCATCTTTAATTTCTTGTATTTTCTTTTATTCTTGAATTTTATTTTTCATTCTTGATTTTTATTTGATTTTTCCTTCTTGCCTTATTAATCACATTCATTCTTTGTCATATCCACTCTCACTTACATTTTTCACCTAATTACACACCATTTTCACTCCCTCAATCTCTTCACAATCACATTCACTCATCACTCCTATTTGTCACATACACAACATAAGAATCGATTTTATATTTTTTTCTACAAAATACCTTCCTCGTGGGATCGATATCTTTATACTATAACTTGACACGGTTGTGCACTTGCAACATTTTTTGGTACATGTTTATGCCACATCAATTGTCATACCATTTGGGCTAACCAATGCACCTACAGTATTCATGGGTTTGGTGAACTAGGTTTTCCATCCATGTTTGGACTAGTTTATGGTGGTTTTATCGGTGATATCCTTATCTGTTCGAGATTAGAGGTAAAGTACGAGAAGCATCTTCATTTGGCATTGCAGACTTTGTGGGAGCATCAGTTATACGCCAGGTTCAACAAATGCTAGTTTTTGGCTATCGGAGGTCAAATTTTTGACCATGTTATCAACAAGGAGGGTATTATAGTAAATCCAGCTAAAGTGAAAGTAGTACTTGATTGGAAGCCACCGAAGATAATTATAAAGATTCGTAGTTTTTTAGGTTTGGTCGGCTGTTACAGGAAGTTCATTAGAGACTTTTTAAAGATTGCGACACCACTTACATGCCTTACACATAAGGGTGTACAGTTTGTTTAGGGGCACGGAGTGCCAGGAAGCCTTTGAGACTTTAAAGGCAAAATTGAATACAGCGTCAATAATGGTTATTCCAAACAGTGCTAAAACATTTGTCGTCTACACCAATGCATAGTTAGCGGGTCTAGGAGGTGTTTTGATGTAGACCCAGAGAGAATTGCCTTATATTTCGTGAAAGTTAAAGTGCACACGTACCAGATACATAGTACCTCCAGGCCCAAAGAAAATGTACAAGGATCTAAAGACCTATTTTTGGAGGAGCTTCTAGGATTTGTTCGATAGCCAGTTGTGGTGTTCTAGTGTTCTCCAACCGCAGATAGATGTATAAACATAAAAAGTGAACCAAGTAATAGAGAACATGTTACGAGCATGTGTTATTAACTTTCAAGGTAGTTGGGAGGAAAACATTCTTTTGAATTAGTTTGATTATAACAACAGTTGTCAAGCGACTATTGGCAAGGCACTATATGAGGCATGGTACGGGAGGCCTTATAGATTGCCTATTTGTTGGGCAGAACTAGAGAACATCATATTGTTTATATCAAAACTTGTGAGATAGACTACAAAGAATTTAGTAGAAATTTTGGAGTGCATTCTTGCAGCACAGAGTAGACAGAAGCGTTACACCGATTAGAAGCAACGTTAGAGTTCCAGGTCGAGGACTATGTATTATTGAAAGTATCACAAACGAAGGAAGTTCGACGTGTTTGTAGACGGGGAAAAACTTGTCCCAAGGTATATTGGTCTGTTTAGAATTGTTAAACGCATTGAAACCGTTTTTTGTTGGTTAGATCTTCCAACATTGATGTCGAGTATACACGATGTTTTTCATATTTCGATGCTCGAGAAGCATTTATACGATGAGGAGAAGCAGCGAGTGTAAGAAGTGCCAGAGATTGAGCTTCATGATGATTTGACTACGATTGTGATTCCTATTTGTATTTTTGCCAAGGTGGACAAGAAGCTTAGAAACAAAGTGATACATTTGGTTATAGTTCAATGGAACCGGAAAGGAGCTGAAGAAGCTTCTTGGGAGTGTGAGGGTAATACACATCGCGACTTCCCGCACCTATTTGAGTAGGTAAATTGATTGATTTTGTTTGATGTTCATGATTATCATGTTCATGATTATCTATATGGTCATATTTATATTTAACGCTAGAATGGAGGTATTAACACTTAGCTCCTAAATATTCAGAACACATGGTATATATATGGGGAATTCCTTGTTTAGATTTTTCACCCAACGTACTAGTTCTGCTTAGTTAGGGGTTAAGTGGGAATATTTTTCATTCTAGATTGATAAGTGTAGATATTTTTATGTTTTATATCTAGAGATTAATGATTCGAGATGTATATATGAGGGCTTTCTTATCTAGATTATCCACTCAACATAATTTTCTGGTATTATTAATCTCTAAGATAGGATTACAGAATTTTGGGGATGAAATTCTTTTAAGGGGGGAAGAATGTAAAACTCCCAGAATTTAAAAATATGTTGATAAATAATAATAAATGTGTTATATAGTGATAAACAACATTTACTAATATTTGAGTATGCTAGAAATTGATTTGAGATCAATTCAATGTATATATGTGAATATATGAGTAAAATCATGCACTATATACACGAGCATGATATCTGGAAAAACGATAAGTTAAGAGTATACGTGATTTACACAATGATGCAGTTAGAATATGAAAAACACAAAAGATCAAAGTTATAGGTCTCTTCAACAAATTTCCAATAAATCTTAAATCACCTTATTTTGAGATTGGATGAGAAAGTTAAAGTCAAATTACTGAAGGAGGTTTTCCCAGTTAGACTAGGTTTCGTGGTTAGGGTCAAACGGATTTGTTTTGGGTTTGCCTCTATAAATACCTATGTTTTCCATGAAAATTCCTTTCTTTTATCATATCTCTAAACTCTAACAGCCACCCTCTTACCTCAAAAACCCTAGATCTTTTTCTTATGAATTTTTAGAGCTTTGTGAATCACAATACCGACACGAGGGCGAGATCATCGACAGGTGGCAAGGGAGAACAGGTTATTTGTACTTGTGGATTACTTGTTGTTTGTTTCAGAGGCTTGCACATGAGATTAAGGCAAGATTATCTGCATCCAAACCTTTATTGTAGTTTAGAACATGTGTTTATGAAGTAATATGGTTATTTTGATGCTTAGATCTAATTTTAACATGATAAAAAGTTGATTTCTGATATAAAATTGTAGGTTGTCTAAAAATAACTACAGATAGCTAATCTTCATCAAACACTGACAATGAAAGTTACAATTTGACGGCTTTCATATCTTCAATGAGCCAAGACGAAGATTATAAGATGACGGTCTTTGCAATGCTCTAGCAAAAGAGACTACACATTGATGGTCTCTTCAAATCAAGACGCAGAGCTCGCCTCTGCATCTCAGACTCAAAACACAGAGGTCCTCCTTGTGTTACAACCTCAAAACGCAGAGGTTCTCCCTGCGTTATAACCTCAAAACGTAGAGGTCAACCCTGTGTTACAACATCAAAACGCAGAGGTCATGCTCGCGTTTTAGAGTCAAAACGCAGAGGTCATCCCCAGTGCTCCAACTAAAAACATAGAGTTTGTGGACTCAAAACGTGGAGTTCATCTCTTCGTCCTAACTCTGCGTTTCAGATTTACAACGCTGTGCGAACATGACATTTTCAGCCAAAAACAGGCCCAACTCTGCATTTTAAGTCTAAAACGCAGAGTTCGGACCTAGAACGCCCAGGCTGGCATTTGTCTCGTTCAAAGCACGAACTGAACGATTTTAAAACTATTTTCCCCACGATTTGGGGAGCAATTTAAGGGGGCGGTTACACCTCATTCAGCCCCACATAGGAGCAAATTAAGGGGGTAGTTACACCCCTTAATACCCTATTAATAGGAGTAAACTCAACTGAGTTCGGGGCCTTAGGTTTTGGCAAAAAAGATGAGATATTCGGCTAGCTTTTTAGAGGAATTACTGGAGCTTTGGAGATAAAAAACGGGAGCTTTCTTCATCATTGGCTTACAAAATGATTTCGGTTAAATCAACTCTTTCATAGAGTTTCAAACTCGTTCAGAGTTATCAACTCATCAAGAGTACTTTAAAACTTACCATGCAAGTTCTTCATAGCGTCAAATCGTGAGGAAAAAACTATGTTCTAGTGAAACAAGATGTTCAGATCGTCAACGAGAAGTAAACTCGACACGAGCATTTGAGGGAGGCATCTCATCACTACTGTGAAGAACCCAGTTTTAAACAAAGGGGAGGATTTGCATCAATTCTCTTCTCTTTTGTAATCGGGAATTTAAATTATAATCGAGATTGAGAGAATAAAAATCAAATAGAATTCTTTTATTTTTTATTACAAATTTTCCACCAAACAAATGATGGCGACTCTGCTGGGGATTAGCTTCAAGGTCGAGACTCTTATTGTGGAGTTTTATCATGCCAAGTACGAGGAGGCCCTCTCCTCCGGACCCTTAGCCCCAAGGCTAGACTCCAGATCCGCAAAGTCTCTAAGGAGACTAAAGCTCCAGTTGTGGCCGACTCATCTAAAGACTATCTCTCCTGGGGGTTGCACTATTCATACAGTCCCCTCTCTGAAGGAGAAGACTTAGCTTCAGCACAACTCCAAAAAAGCCGATCCTCCAATCAACACGAACTCTATATTTGTGAGCCTCAATACGAGCTCTAGATAAGCTAATCTAAACGTAGCCCTTAGGGGTGCGTTTCCCAAGTAGAACGTAACCCTCAGAGGCGCGTTCCAACATCAAAATGCAGACCTCAAAACTGTGTTGATCAGTCAGAACGTAGTCCTCAGGAACGTGTTCCAACACCAAAATGCAGTCCTCAGGAACGTGTTTCTTAAATAGAATGTAACTCTCAGGAGTGCATTCCAGAACCAAAATACATATCTTAGGAGTGCGTTCCAGAACCAAAACACAAATCTCAGGAGTGTGTTCCACAAACTGAACGCGACTCTCAGGCATACGAGACCCCCAAATACTCTGCGTAGTGCGACTAGATTGAGGGGCGGATATAAAAAGTCCATGGATTCAAGGCAACTCAACCAGATCCATGTTCACCAAGAGCCAGTCCTGTCCAATCATGGACTAGGGGTTCTAGTTCAAACCTCACGATCAGTGAGTAATTCTTCTCGAGTCTTTGCAATAGATTTGAGAGTGTTCATATTGAGAGAAAGATTGATGCAACAAGTCATTCGTTCATTCCAATGTGAACGACAGATTCCTACGGTCCTCTCGGGATGTCAATACTACTCATATGCGGCCAAACCGTCGATATTCAACCGACCAACGAATGTTGCTTTGCCCAACCGACGACGACGTTCGCACAAGAAGAAGACTTCAGAGGATGAATACCTTGAAGTTACTTCTAACATGATCGGCAGAGGGAGATCATCAGTTCCTAGCTCCGATGAGTCAGAGAAAAATCAGTCTCCTAGCTCGAAAGACCTCATGAATAGGTCTGATGGAATTTACCAATGCACTCGGACACGAATAGGAGCCATTTCCCCTGTCAACTATCAGAGGTTAGCCAGAGGAACCAATTCCGATGATGAACACTCAGCCATTGCAAAGTCCCAATCATCAAGCTCTTTTGTTGAACATGAGAGCTCCGCCTATATGACGGGAAACCATGAAGATCTGGCGAGGAGAATTGCTGAGCAGGAGTCCATGCTCCAAGCACAACAGGAAACCATCAATCAACTTCAGGATATGATGGCTCAAATCATTGCCAATAGAGCCAATTTCCAGAAAGCTAAGTCACAACCTCGGCAGGATTCCTCTCGGAAAGGAGAATCGTCCACATCGAAGGCGAAACAAAAAGTGAACGAGACCTCTAATCAAGAAGCTCATCACATAGTCACTTCATCTAAAGAAGAGAAAGAAGCCGAGAATGAGTAGAATCCTTAATCGGCTAAAATGAAAGAATTGGAAGCCCGCCTTAATGCCATTGCTAACAGAAGCGAGCTCCAAGATGAGGGAGTTGCAGCCCCTTATCCTGCAAAGTTTAAAGTCCCGATGCTACAAACTTTTGATGGCACGGGATCACCGAACCAACATATCTATCATTTTAAGTCACAAACTAGAAATATGATATCAAACAACGTCATACTAGCTCGATTGTTCATTAGCACCCTCAAGGGAGTTGCCTTTGAATGATTCAGGAAACTGCCTGCCGGATGTATCCAAAAGTGGGCAGATCTAGAGAGACTCTTCCTGTTAAGATTCATTAAAGAGAATACAGAAGTCTCCATCCATACCCTTCTTGCCACTAAGCAGAAGAAGAGGGAGCCCGTCGAAACCTTCGTCAAGAGGTTCCGAAGCATGGCTTTTCGATATTCGTTAGGTATGACACAGTCTACCCTAGTGGATAACTGTCGACAAAACTTGCAGATCAACCTTCTAGCATGAATGGGTGTTGCAGAATGCTATTCCTGAAGACAACTAATCTCTCAAGGCAAACAGGCTCAAAAAATTATTGCCAGGGTTAATGCTGAAGAACAAAGTAAGGAGAATAAACCAGAGTAATCGGACAAGCCCAATCTTCTCAGTCAGAAGGGGAAAATACTATGGCCACTGAAACCAATCCTCTTCAATAGGATAGCAAGTCTATAAAGCTATAATGTTAACGGTTACCTCTGATAGCCAAACTCTTCGGATAATGGTCTGCTGTGTGACGTGCCCCACTAAGCGATGTGCCTTGTCTACTCCTTTTTCCCATGCACTTGTTCAAGACTGGGGGTTGGTTTATTTGTGGTCCATTGGATTATAAGTAATAAATTTTCTGAGTTGTCATGTTTAATAGAATACCTCTGTCAACCACAAAATCCGTCAAAACTATCACGTTAATAATTACCTCTGATAGTCCATTTCTCCTAAATTCCCCCACCAATCCTCTTCAGTAGGATGACGGGTCCACCAAAACTATCATGTTAACAGTTATCTCTAATAGTCAAACTCATCGGATAGTGACCTACCAGGTGATGTGCCTTATCTATCTCTTTTTATTCCCCTGCTAAGTCTTAATCAAGACTGGGGGTTGGTTACTTGGAATCTATTGGATTAAAAGTAACAAATCTTTCATATTATCAAGTTAACATTATACTTCTGACGATCATCACCCCCACAGAGTATGAATGCTGCTTACATCACTCCTAATTTGTCACGTTAACAATACACTTCTGATAATCAACTTATCAATCCTTATAAATAGGATGATAGGTCCTCAAAATCGCTCAAATCGTATTCTTCCCCAGCAAGACACTAAGTCTTCAAAATCTTATTCAAATCATAAGTATCAAAATTCATCACTTTTGGTGATAAACTCACCTAGCAAGTTTCCCCAGCGAGATGCTAATTCCCAAAATCTTGTGCAAGTCACAAGTACACATTCTCTTGTCACGTTAATATCACACCTCTGACAACCCACTTATCAATTCTCTTCAATAGGATGATAAGTCAACAAAGTTGCTCCGATCATAATTTTTTTTTGTCACGTTAACATCACACCTCTGACAACCAATCAACTTATCAATCCTTTTTAATAGGATGATAAGTCCTCAAAGTTATACCAATTGTAATATTTTTCTTGCACGTTAACCTCACACCTCTGACAACCAATCAACTTATCAATCCTCTTTAATAGGATGATAAGTCCTCAAAGTTACTTCAATCGTAATAAAATTTTGTCACGTTAATATCACACTTCTGACAATCAACTTACCGACTCTCTTCAATAGAGCGATAGGTCTACAAACCCGTCAAGTTAACATCACATCTCTGATGACCAAATTAGCTTATCGACTCTCTTTAATAGAGCAATAGGCCCATAAAATACTGTTAGGTTAACATAACACCTCTAACAGTCAAACCCCCCATGAACTTGTTAATTCTTTTTCATCAAGAATAATAAGTTTTCATTATAAAATCCCCAGCGGATTAAAGATTTTCAAGAATTATCCTAGTGATAATGAAGAAAATTTCTGAATTTCACTCTAAAATTCATGCCAAGTTAATACTATACCTCTAGCACTTCCAACTTTCTTTTAGTGTTTCAAGTGAAAACATAATACAAGAAGAAATAGCGACAGAACCTATGTATTCAACATTGTAGCATCAAAGTCCTTGTCTTTCATGCATGAGGGACTTTATCTCGATCCCTAAATAGAGATAAGTCTGAATCTAACACATGCTGCCGAGTAGCGCATTCCCGTGAAAATGGCAGAGCCCATGTATTCAATATCGTGGCAGGTTATCATTATTGAAACTAAAATTCATGTCTTTCACGCATGGAGAATTTTATCTCGAATCCTAAGTAAGGATAAGTTAACGCCTAATATGTGTTACCAGTTAGTCTTTTGCCATAAAAAGGACACCAAAATTCATGCCTCATACGCATGGGGGATTTTATCTCAATCCCTAATTAGAGATAAGTCTACGCCAAACACGTGTTGCCGGTTAGTCTTTTCCCTATAAAAATAACAAAGTCTATGTATTCAAAATCATAGCATCAAGTCTAAGAGGGTTCATTCTCATATCACAACATTACATGTGAAACGGATTCAAATAATTCACATGCTAGCCCGACTCAAATGGTAGTCGGTAAAGGGTTATCAAATTCGTTGATGACTGAGGGTTTGCCAAAAATCCTATGAAAGTTTTGTAGGCCCATCAGCTGATTAGATGCGAGTCGTGACGTAACGTTTGATAGCTTCTACTTATGAGTAGCTTGTACCGTTGCTATAGTTTCTTTTCGAAGCTAATCCTCACACAGGTCCCGCGTGGAAAATCTCTTCAACCAAGATACCTTTGAAGCGGGTGAAGAGAACAACTCCTTTGTGACAAGGAATTAACAGCTCCAAGATCAGAGTTAAGATCCAAAGTATATAGAAAATATGTCACAATTAACCATGAACTTTTGAAAACTTTGGAGGGGGTTCTGTAGGTTTTCTAAAAATAACTGCAGATAGTTAATCCCTATCAAACACCGACGATGGAAGTTATAATTTGAAGACTTTCATATCTTCAAGGATCCAAGATGAAGATTATAAGATGACGGTCTTTGCAACGCTCTAGCAAAAGAGACTACAAATTGATGGTCTCTTCAAATCAAGACGCAGAGCTCGCCTCTGCATCTCATACTCAAAACACAGAGGTCCTCCCTACGTTACAACCTCAAAACATAGAGGTCCTCCCTACGTTACAACCTCAAAACGCAGAGGTCATCCCTGTGTTACAACATCAAAATGCAGAGGTCATGTCGGCGTTTCAGAGCAAAATGCAGAGATCATCCCCAGTGTTCCAATTAAAAACGCAGAGTTCATGGACTCAAAATGCGGAGTTCATCTTTGCGTCCTAACTCTGCGTTTCAGATTTACAACGTTGTGCGAACATGACGTTTTCAACCAAAAATAGGCCCAACTCTACGTTTCAAGTCTAAAATGCAGAGTTCGGACCCAGAACGCTCAGACTGGCATTTAACTCGTTCAAAGCATGAACTGAATAGTTTCAAAACCATTTTCCCCGTGATTTGGAGAGCAGTTTAAGGGGGCGGTTACACCCCATTCAGCTCCACTTAGCAGCAAATTAAGGGGGCAGTTACACCCCTTAATCCTATATAAATAGGAGTAAACTCAACTGAGTTTGAGGCCTTGGGTTTTGGCAAAAAAAGAAGAGATCTTCGGCTGACTTTTTGGTGGAATTGTTGGAGCTTTAGAGATCGGAAATAGGATCTTTCTTTATCCTTGGCTTACAAACCGATTTCGATTAAATTAACTCATTCATAGAGTTTCAAACTCATTCAGAGTTATCAACTCATCAAGAGTTCTTTAAAACTTACCATGCAAGTTCTCCACAGCGTCAAATCGGGAGGAGAATACCATGTTTTAGCGAAACAAGATGTTCGGATCATTAACGAGAAGCAAACTCGACGCGAGCATTCGAGGAAGACATCTCATCGCCACCGTGATAAGAAAATTTTGTTTTTTAACAAGTTATGATATCGTAAATTAACAAAACTTGAGAACTTGAGAAAGCAGATTTTTTCTCTAGCCGGTCGACCGGCACCCTAGGGGCGATCGATCGGCAAATCTCTGTTTGTGCACATTCCTGGTCCGGTCGTCCGGCACCTTTGGAGCGGTCGATCGATCTACCTCTTTTGAGTTTCCTGAGTGTTGTTTGTTTGCATTTTGGATGCAACCGTGGGGTGTGAGCCTCATGATGATACACGTACAGCCTTGAGTACACACGTATAGTGTCGTAACACACTTATGAGTATCCCAAAGGGGATTTTGACAAGTGTTGTCCGATTAGCTTGAAATAAAAGATATACATGCATTGAAATATACTGCTTGTTGATTATTTTACACACAAGGTAGTCGTGAACATGAGTCATGGATCCGCACGTCGAGATACGTGCATAGGTGTTGAATACATGTTTTTTGAGTCGTATCACATGTTTAGAGTTGATAGTGTTGGTATAACACATGATAATACATAATTCATTAGTTGTGGATGCTCGGTGATGGACGTTTTTTGCAATGAGATCATGGCTGTACCACACCAGGAGTATTAAGCATTTTCTAGCAATAAGACTGTGGTTGTACTAATACTCGAAGATGATCGGGGTTTTTCAGACTAGGCTGATACACCTACGCTCTATTATACGATCATCTAGATACATCATCCGGAATAGGGAGATATACCTATTGCCACGGAATGATTGAGTAAGGATGTTATTTTCACACGATAGTGTGCTATACCTTACAAGAGTATCGTTATTTCATGTATATATATATATATATATATATATAATATATATATATATATATTTATATATATATATATATATATATATAATATATATATATATATATATAATATATATATATATATATATATATATATATATATATATATATATATATATACACAGATGTAGTTTTGCTCCCATGTTTGATTACCCAAGAGTAGGGTACAATTCAGATACTTTTGGCATACATCGCATGATCTATGGAGATGTTTATTTTGGATGATATTTTCTTTATGACTGTGCCACTACCCGAGGGTAGTCCAAGATTGTGACATTTGCTCATCATCTTTGAGGTTTGGAGTTGTAGTCTACTTTCATGATTTGCTTTTCTTTTACTTCTTAGTTGGGATCAATGATTAGCAATTCATAACTTGAGACATATGGTATATACATGAGGGTTTTCTTGTTTGGATTATTTTGCTCGACGTACCAGTCTCGTGTTGTGGGTTTATAATTATTGATTTCCTTTAGATTGTTTATCTCTAGTTCTATGTTAATATTTAGGTATATACAAATTAAGATATGTGGTATATACATGAGGGTTTCCTTGTTTTGGTTATTTCACTTGACGTACTATGTCTTATTTTGTAGGTGTCTAAGTATTGATTCCATTAGATACAGGAAAAATGATCTAGGTAGACTATGCTTAATAGGTAGAGTCTCCAATTCATCTAGCGGCTCTTCCCCTGGGTACGGATGGAGATAATCTTGCTGTAGCGCTCTGACGCTCTTGTTATTGTTCTTTTTATTTAAATTGTCTCTTTTAGGTGGCTCAGAGTTTCGGAGAGCCGCTAGATGATGGTGTTCTAGCATAGTCGTCGTCGTACAGTCATAGTACCTGAAGCTCCACTATATAGTTAAGTTCATTATTCAGACTTTAGAGTTGTATTCATTTTATAAAGGCAATGTGTCTTAATATGAGATTTAGTTGATTCATGTTGAGATATTTTATTATTTTAGATATCAAATGTACTTCAGTTAAGACATGATTCTTTAATTTATAAGATCTCTCCTTCTATATCATGTCTGTTATTTTTACTTCCTCATTTTGTCTGTTTTGTACCTTCACTTCTTATTGATTCTACTATAGGATATTACTGTGGTTGGTGAAATATGTTAATGCACTATGTGGGTGCATGGTAGGTTTGAGAATCCGGGTTTCACCTTGGACTGCAGCCTCGTGTGAACTCTGGGGCATCACATTAAAACCGGTGAACAAGAACATAAATTTTTGATTCTTTAACCTTGTTAGTTCCTTCATGTATTACCTCAAGAGTATGCCAAATTTGATATGTAGATGTAGAGGTATACACGCGATTAAACTCGTTCTTGTCCATGGCATAAAACATCGCATTCATTACCATAGAGTCGAGATTCACTTTTGTTCTTTAAACAACTGTCCATTTGGTGTATGGACTGGTTTACTTTGTGAACTCTGTCTCAACGATGTTCCAAAGATCGTAGCTAAGTGATTAGAGGTAGATCATCATCCGACATTTCTAGTATTTGTAATTTGTACCATCAAACAATGGTGGTCTTTGAGTAGAGTGCCCTTCTATGAATTCGGTTGTCGACATTGCTTAACCTTGCTCTGATACCAATTGTAGGATCATTGTAAAGTCATAATAATACACTAGAGGGGGGTGAATAGTGTAATAGAAAATAATACGGAATTTAAATTATTTACAACACAAAATATACATAGTATGGAAAAATCAAACCAATTTTGCTGCAAATAACCACAAGAGCAATCACAAACACAACGATGTATACATGTTTGATCCTTTAGACATACATCCAGTCCCCAAGCCTGTCTCTATAAAACCCCAAAATTTTATAATAAAAATGTGTGAATTAATAGTAATAAAATTTTCTTTTGTGATAAATAATCATATATATATGTAAGATGTATATGTTTATCAGTGTTTGGGAACCTAACAGGTATTTATAAGTGAGAGAAATCAGATGTTTGTTCAGCACAACAGGATTTGATATTTCCTGTTGTGCGGTCGACCGTGGCGGTCGACCGCGGCGGTCGACCGCATCGGTCGACCGCACAGCGTTCGGAGTGTTTTCTCAGGTTCGGGTTCAAACGGGTTTCGGGTCGGGTTTGTGAGTTGGTATATAGGTAAATGTATCCGAGAGAGCCCCTTTTCAGATCTGAAATCAAAACCCTAGCCCCCCTCTCTTCCCTAAAACCCTAATCCTCTTTGTTTGGTGATTTGGGAGAAGTTCTTTAGGATTTACAGCAGTTCTTGGTGGGATTCAGCGAAGGAAAACGTTCCCCTTCAGATTCAGAGATCCATTGCTCACCAGAGGCGAGTATCATCTCACCCAATCCCTCACCCATTTTTCCTACGAATTTTCTTTTGATTTTCATGAGTTTTGGTGAGCCAAAATGGTATTTTCGTATAAAATTGAATTCTCTATATTAAGGATTGCAAGAATCAAAGGTTTCAGTATAAAAGTTCACAAATTTCCTGTTCAGTAAAGATCTAGATCTGGGTTTTCTTAAACAAGAGTTAAAGCATGATTTTTGTTATTGAAACGTTTTTAATTTGTTTCTCATGTATTTAGAACATTGGAAATGTAGTTTTCAGACTTGGGTTTAGTTGTTTATCTTCTGTATGATTTTTGAACCCTAGAACTCCTGTTATCGTAGAGAGATGTATAATCTTATCTCAGGTTTCGAGCTGACAGAAACCCAGATTTGGGTTTCTGTCCGCTTGGCGGTCGACCGGCGCGGTCGACCGCTGAGCTCGCTGTAGGGGCAGAAATAGTCTACGTTCGACCGCACCGGTCGACCGTGACGTTCTGCCAGTCGACAGAAATGCCTAGCGGTCGACCGCTAGGCTCGTATCAGAGTGCGGTCGACCGAGTCGGTCGACCGCCGCACTGTCTGTTGCAAATTTTTGTTTTGTGTATTTTGAGTATTTTACTCATGTTCGAGAGTTTGCCTGGATTATCTGACTTTGGCATTTAGTTTCACTATGTATCCATGCATGATAGATGACCTGAGGGTATAAATTGGGGACTTATACACTGATTTGAGTATGGATTGATGTACGTAGATTTCACTATATATCATAGCGATATTTTCACTATTTCACAGTCCTCGTGTTGGACTATAATCCATAGAAGTCCTCGTGTTGGACTATAATCCATTTCAGTCCTCGTGTTGGACATTTGCCACCTATTCTATAAGTTTGGAAACTACAATATATAGTTCCTGTTTCGGACATAGTTCTTAACCCTGCATATGACCTTCTTACAGAAGTTCATGACATGATAACTATGTAGATTTTGACATGACACTTGTGTAGATTTTAACATGATATTCATGTAGGCTATGATATGGCACTGCACTTATGTTCTGAGATTAGTGTATTTCTTTTATTATTGTTCCTGTACTAGAACCTCTGGTTTGGTAATTAGGGGTTTACAATTTGAGATATAAGGTATATACATGAGGGTTTCCTTGTTTAGATTATTTCGCTCGACGTACCTATTCTCGTGTTGTAAATTTCTAAGTACTAAAACCTTCTTTAGTAAGATCAATGAGTTTAGATCTATTATATATTATCTGTATTTTCTTATACAACGAGCCCTGTTCCCTTGGGGTTAGTTGTGATGTTACTCGCTAGCACTTTGACGCTTGTTGTCCCTCCCCCTTTCAGGTAACGAGCCAGGAGCCCGGAGAGTCGCAGGTTGATGGCGACACACTTTAGTGTTTAGCTGTCTATTTTAGCTATGTTTTATTTTGGAGCTCCACTGTAGATTTGTTTGACATTTGAGGACTGTTCTCTAGATGTTGTAAAGGCTGTATGCCTTATTTCCTTCTTGTCAGATATTTGTATTTGAGACTTGTTGAGTATTCCAGTTTATCTCCTCAGATCTTGACTATATGTTACTATTTGTTGGATGATGAGACATTAAGTTGATTATTATCATTTCATCAGTCTTCTTGTATTATCTTTTACTTGCTTTTGTACCTACACCTGTTGTTGACTCTACTAGATAGATGTTAATTGTGATGGTGAAACATGTTGTTGCACGGTGTGGTGCATGGCAGGTTTGACATCCTTGGTTTTACCTTGGATTGCAGCCTTGTGTGAACCCAGGGACGTCACAGTTGGTATCAGAGCTCTAGTTCCAGTACCCTTAGGATCATCCTGTGTCGAGTCTTGGAGCTATGATAGAGTTTCTTAGGATTCATGTATAGAGTCCGTAAGGAATTCCTAGTATGAGTGAGGACGATATATGCGTATATCTCAAAATTTGAGAAATTTTTTTTGACAACTATTTGGTGTAAATTCAAAGTATTTGTGTGAATACTATATATTGTGAAAATTTCAATGTGATACGTTATTTATAAAGGTCTGTTTTGACTCATAAACTTTATTTTTCTTATCACCAGAGAGAGAGATAAATGGCAGGACGTGGTAGACCTCGTACCAGGAGAGCTAGCCAGGCAGAGTCACAGTAGACTCCCTCAGAGCAGCAGCCAGCTCAGTCCGAGCCTCAGCAGGCTCCACCCCCATTGAGGAGTTGGTGACGACTCATATAACACCACGGACACCACCACCATCGGTAGCTCAGCAGCAGGGGATATCTGCCGTTCCTGTCAAAGAGAGGCCCCCAGAGGTCACGCCTGCAGCCATTCCTCTAGCAGTCCCAGATAGAGCCACAGAGTAGGAGGCTTGGCTCTGTATGGTGGAGAGGTACCAGAAGATGAGGGCACCAGAGTTCCAGGGGTCACCAGACCCTCTTGCAACTCATAAGTGGAAGGAGGATGTGAGCAATATTCTCGATATACTCGGTGTAGATTCAGTACAGAAGCAGAGGCTGACATCCTACAGCCTGAAGGGAGATGCCGGGAGATGGTACCGACTTCAGTTTACTCCGGAACAGAGGATGACCCTCACATGGGAGGATTTCATATACTTCTTTGATGGACAATACATTTCTTCTGCAGCACGGACTGGGAAGGAGCTTGAGTTGTCTCGGTTGACCCAGGTGGACATGTCAGTGGTGGATTTTGAGAGTCGGTTCATGGAGTTGCTACATTTCACGGGCATGTGGCAGACGGGAAAGCGTCAGGCTCAGATGTTCTTAGCAGGGCTTCGCCCTAATCTCCGACGGTACCTCGTGTCGAGGAGGTTTTATTCAGTTAGGGAGGTAGCTGAGGCTGCCACTTCTCAGGAGATTGAGACTACTATGTTCCAAAAGGACAAGGAAGGGAAGGCCAAGACAGGACAGAGTGGGGATAAGAGCAAAAACAAGAGACCCTTTTCTGGACATCAGCAGCAGCATCAGGGCCCTTATAAAAGGGGACCCCAACAGGATCAGAGAGCGCATCAGCAGCGCAAGTTCCAGGGATCTTGTTTTAATTGTCATAAGGTCGGGCATAAGGCATCAGAGTGTCGTAGCGCACCAGCAGGAGCCCAGCAGGGCAAGGGTCCGAACCAGCAGCAGCAGCACCACCAGCAGGGCAGAGGTCAGGGCCAGCAGAACAGGCTTAAGGCACCGCCAGCAGCTCAGAGGACTGAGGGACAGATTCGAGCAGTTCAGGAGGTTCCTCAGGGGCAGATTGTCCCATATTCTCCATCTCCAGCAGCAGATCAGTCTTCAGCCACAGGCAGGGTTTATGCAGTAGTTCCCCGTGACCATGGAGCTAGCGGAGCAGTAGTGGAGGGTGCATATGTCCGAGTTCGATGTCATCCTTGGTATGGATTGATTGTCTTCCTACCATATTAGTATTGACTGTTTTGCGAAGACAGTCAACCTGCGAGCATCCGATGGGTCCGAGATGATTGTAGCCACCTCTCAGGGCAACCTACTTGCGGAGTCATTTCTGGCGTACATCGAGGAGGTGATGCGACGGGATCAGGGTGCTGAGTTATTGGAGACTAGAGTTGTCTCAGAGTATCAGGATGTCTTTCAGGACATACCTGGATTACCTCCGGTGAGAGAGGTGGAGTTTTGTATTGAGTTGCAGCCAGGCACAGCCCCGATATCCCATGCACCCTATCGTATGGCACCAGCTGAGATGAAGGAGCTTCAGACCCAGTTGGACGAGTTATTAGCTCAGGGTTTTATTCGCCGGAGTCATTCTCCGTAGGGCGTGCCGGTCCTCTTCGTGAAGAAGAAGGACGGTAGTATGAGATTATGCATAGATTATAGAGAGTTGAACAAGGTCACTATCCGGAATAGGTACCCACTACCTAGGATTGATGACTTGTTTGACCAGTTGCAGGGTGCGCAGTATTTCTCGAAGATTGATCTTCGTTCTGGCTATCATCAGTTGCGGGTTAGGGAGATTGATATTCCCAAGACCGCCTTTCTTACTCGATATGGTTCTTTCGGGTTCTTGGTCATGCCATTTGGGTTGACCAATGCACCCGCGGTATTCATGGACTTGATGAACCGGGTTTTCCGTCCCTTCTTGGATTAGTTCGTGATCGTTTTCATCGATGATATTCTCATTTACTCGAGATCAGAGGCAGAACATGAGGAGCACCTACGAGTAGCTTTGAGGACTCTGCAGGAGCATCAGCTGTATGCTAAGTTCAGCAAGTGCGAGTTTTGGCTTTCAGAAGTCAGATTTCTTGGCCATGTTATCAGTCGAGATGGTATAGAAGTGGATCCAGCTAAGGTCGCAGCAGTTCTTGATTGGGAGCCACCGAAGACGGTGACAGAGATTCGCAGCTTTTTGGGTCTGGCTGCTATTACAGGAAGTTCATTCAGGACTTCTCGAAGATTTTGACGCCGATTACACGCCTTACGAAGAAGAGTGTACAGTTCATATGGAGCATGGAGTGCCAGAAGGCCTTTGATGTTTTAAAGGCTAAGTTGACTACAGCGCCGGTTCTGACTATTCCGAGCAGTGACAAGACATTTGTTGTGTATACAGATGCATCATTGGCAGGCTTAGGAGGCGTATTGATGCAGACTCAGAGGGTAGTAGCCTATATCTCACGGAAGTTGAGGGTGCATGAGCAGAACTATCCCACTCATGACTTGGAGTTAGCAGCGGTGGTATTTGCACTGAAGTCATGGAGGCACTACTTATATGGAGTGCAGTTCGAGTTATTCACAGACCACCAGAGTCTGAAGTACCTCTTTTCCCAGAAGGAACTCAATCAAAGACAGCGGAGGTGGGTTGAGTTTATTAAGGACTACGAGTTCGCGATCTAGTATCATCCGGGGAAGGCGAACATCGTGGCAGATGCATTAAGCAGGAAGCTTTGATCTTGGATTTCTGCTTTGAGGTGTTCACTACATTGGGATCTTATCACTCTTAGCCAGTTTGATTTTAGACCCGAAATTGGAGGCACCAGTGCATTTTTGGGAGCTGTGACAGTGCAGCCATCTTGGAGTGACAGAGTTGTCAGAGCTTAGTTGGGAGACTCTTGGATTCAAATCCGAAAGGAGGAGATTTCTAAAGATCCTAAGACTGATTGGACCATTGGAGCTGATGGAGGCCTACGGATGAAGGGTAGATTGGTTATGCCAGCCAGTGCAGAGATGAAGAGAGAGTTATTTGATGAGGCATACCATACTCAGTACACAGTGCATCCAGGAACCACCAAGATGTACAAGGACTTGAAGAGACATTTCTGGTGGAGCGGTATGCGTAGAGAGATTTCAGACTATGTGGCTAGATGTTTTACCTGTCAGCAGGTGAAGGCAAAGCATCAGAGACCGGCAGGGACACTTCAGCCTTTACCCATTCCAGAGTGGAAGTGGGCAGACATTTCCATGGATTTTATTGTGGGGTTGCCGAAGTCGAAGAAGGGGAATGATTCTGTTTGGGTGATAGTGGACCGGTTAACTAAGTCAGCACATTTTATTCCAGTGAGGACCACTTATACAGCCGAGGCTTATGCGAGGATCTTCATTCGTGAGATAGTTCATCTTCACGGAGTTCCGGACACGATCGTATCGGATCGAGGATCGGTTTTCACTTCACATTTTTGGAGGAGTTTCCAGGACTCATTTGGCAGCATACTATCTTATAGCAGTGTATTCCACCCCCAGACGGATGGTCAGACGGAGAGGGTGAATCAGGTGTTGGAGGACATGTTGCGGGCATGCGTCATTGACTTCCAAGGCAGCTGGGAGGATCATATTCCATTGGTAGAATTCGCTTATAACAACAGTTATCAAGCGACGATCGGTATGGCTCCATATGAGGCATTGTACGGGAGGCCCTGTAGATCGCCAATATGTTGGACGGAGCCAGAGAACAGCTTGATGCTTGGGCCAGAGCTAGTGAGGCAGACTACCGAGAAGGTAGCATTGATCAGGGAGCGGATTCTAGCCGCTCAGAGTCGGCAGAAGAATTATGCAGATAAGAGGCGAAGACCCTTAGAGTTTCAGGTGGGAGACTCAGTCATGCTGAAGGTATCGCCTATGAAAGGCGTACAGCTATTTGGGCGATGGGGAAAGCTTGCGCCGAGATACATTGGACCATTTCAGATTCTGGAGCGTGTTGGGGTTGTGTCATATAGACTAGATCTTCCAGCATCGATGTCTGGTATACACAATGTATTTCATGTTTCTATGCTCAAGAAACACTTGCATGATGAGGAGCAGCAGCGAGTAGTGGGTGCACCAGAGATTGAGCTTTAGGAGGATTTGACTACTATTGAGATCCCGGTTTGTATACTTGCCAGGGAGGACAAGAGACTCAGGAATAAGGTGATTCCCTTAGTGAAAGTTCAGTGGAACCGAGGAGGCATTGAGAAGATTTCTTGGGAGCGCGAAGAGGACATGCGTCGCGACTACCCACACTTGGTTGAGCAGGTAAATTAATTCCTATTATGTTATATATCTTACTTTATGTTTATATCTTTGGTTATGTTTACATTTAACGCTAGAATGAAGATATTTTCGCTTAATTTTTAACCTTTTGGAACACATGGTATATGTATGGGGGGTTCCTTGTTTGGATTTTTCGCCCGATGTACTAGTTCCACTAGATTAGGATTTGAGCGAGAATATTATCATTTTAGATTGTTAAGTATAAATATCTCTATATGTCATCTAGAAATTCATATTTCGAGATGCGTATGATTTCCGAATTTCGAGGACGAAATTCTTTTAAGGGGGGAAGAATGTAAAACCCCGAAATTTTATAATGAAAATGTGTGAATTAATAGTAATAAATTTTTCTTTTGTGATAAATAATCATATATATATGTAAGATGTATATGTTTATCAGTGTTTGGGAACCCAACAGGTATTTATAAGTGAGAGAAATCAGATGTTTGTTCAGCACAACAGGATTTGATATTTCCTGTTGTGCGGTCGACTGTGGAGGTCAACCGCGGCGGTCGACCGCATCGGTCGACCGCACAACGTTCAGAGTGTTTTCTCAGGTTCGGGTTCAAACGGGTTTCGGGTCGGGTTTGTGAGTTGGTATATAGGCTAATGTATCCGAGAGAACCTCTTTTCAAATCTAAAATCAAAACCCTAGCCCCCCTCTCTTCCCTAAAACCCTAATCCTCTTTGTTTGGTGATTTGGGAGAAGAAATTGGGGACTTATACACTGATTTGAGTGTGGATTGATATAAGTAGATTTCACTATATATCACAGCGATATTTTCACTATTTCACAGTCCTCGTGTTGGACTATAATCCATAGAAGTCCTCGTGTTGGACTATAATCCATTTCAGTCCTCGTGTAGGACATTTGCCACTTATTCTATAAGTTTGGAAACTACAATATATAGTTCCTGTTTCGGACATAGTTCTTAACCCTGCATATGAATTTTCTTTTGATTTTCATGAGTTTTGATGAGCCAAAATGGTATTTTCGTATAAAATTGAATTCTCTATATTAAGGATTGCAAGAATCAAAGGTTTTAGTATAAAAGTTCACAAATTTCCTATTCAGTAAAGATCTAGATCTGGGTTTTCTTAAACAAGAGTTAAACCATGATTTTTGTTATTGAAACGTTTTTAATTTGTTTCTCATGTATTTAGAACATTGGAAATGTAGTTTTCAGACTTGGGTTTAGTTATTTATCTTCTGTATGATTTTTGAACCCTAGAACTCCTGTTATCGTAGAGAGATGTATAATCTTATCTCAGGTTTCGAGCTGACAGAAACCCAGATTTGGGTTTCTGTCCGCTTGGCGGTCGACCGGCGCGGTCGACCGCTGAGCTCGCTGTAGGGGCAGAAATCTGTATGTTCTGTATACAACGAGCCCTTTTCCCTTGGGGTTGGTTGTGATGTTACTCGCTAGCGCTTTGACGCTCGTTGTCCCTCCCCCTTTCAGGTAACGAGCCAGGAGCCCGGAGAGTCGCAGGTTGATGGCGACACACTTTAGTGTTTAGCTGTCTATTTTAGCTATGTTTTATTTTGGAGCTCCACTGTAGATTTGTTTGACATTTGAGGACTGTTCTCTAGATGTTGTAAAGGCTGTATGCCTTATTTTCTTCTTGTCAGATATTTGTATTTGAGACTTGTTGAGTATTCCAGTTTATCTCCTCAGATCTTGACTATATGTTTCTGTTTGTTGGATGATGAGACATTAAGTTGATTATTATCATTTCATCAGTCTTCTTGTATTATCTTTTACTTGCTTTTGTACCTACACCTGTTGTTGACTCTACTAGATAGATGTTAATTGTGATGGTGAAACATGTTATTACACGGTGTGGTGCATGGCAGGTTTGACATCCTTGGTTTCACCTTGGACTGTAGCCTTGTGTGAACCCAGGGGCGTCACAGTCTCCACTTGAGATTTTCCTTTATTATTAACCTTGCTCCCCGCAAGAAATGAAACCATACAATGTGGAAAACTCCCCTTTACCACTTGTACATCAATCTCTTTCTCAAAGATATTCCATGTAGAAGAAAGTAAAAAAAATAATAAATCCCTATAAGCCTTGAGTGGATGTGACAGTGATTTTCAATTGGCTATGAGATGAAATCTGGTCTATGATAAAAGTGGTGGAAAGATCAGAAATTATTCAAGAACACTAAGTTGTTGATTAAGAACTTTTAGAACCAATCACTTTTAATTTCAAAACTTGTCTATCTAATTGTTTTTATTGAAAAGCTGGTATGAAGACCTATTTATAGCCTCAAAAACTTTCAAATTTAAACCATATTAATGTTTTAAAATGGCTATAAAATGATCACATATTCAAAAAGTCAAACAGCTAAAAACTACCTATGTAGTCGACTAGGTTTGAATATTAGTTGACTAAACATCTATATAGTCGACTAATCGACTAGAGACAGAAAGTTTAATGTTTCTAGATGATTATACCTAGTCGACTAGGTGTATAGTTAGTCGACTAGATAACTAGAGTGAAATTTCTAAGGTTTTGTTAAACACATTTCTAGTCGACTGAGACATATTATAGTCGACTAAAGTATCTAATATACATACATAACTCTATAAAACAAAAATCATTTGATTATATATGAACTTATATATCTTCTAGTTGATTAACCTATCATAGTAATGTTAAACCCAAAGAGTAAATTGGTCTTTATTAGGGAAGAAAGTTGATGTATTCATTACAACTTCAGTCGTTACAATGAAAAAAAAGGTAGTCTTTTTATAAGACTCTTACATAATGAAAACGAAAAAATACAACTCTCGTCAAAAAAAATGTAACGGACGTTTATCCTCCGCTGCTTGAATGGGATCTTGGCCTACGACGGGGATATTAATATCCGTGAACTACCAAACGATCAGATCAGATCCAAAGCTTCATTGATTCGCGAAGGAATCAAGAAACCGAAGCAATTATCTTGGCAACAGCAAGATAATCACTCTTCTCGAGATTACCGCAACTGGGCAATCTCAAGGTAAGGAACCGGGAAGTGTAGATCTGACGAGCTCCTCTTCTTTATGTTAACGAACTCGATCCGATCTCCTCCTCTCTTTTGAAATTCATGCTCCTTCAGTCTTCAATTTAACAGGGCTTCTCCAACGCTTGAAATACTTTGGATGTGATCGGTCCAACCATCAGTCGGTGTAAAAGGACCTGTAGTTAGCTCTAACTCTTGACTCCTTCGATTCTTAGTCTATTTAATATTTTAACGAATAGCTAAAATTCTTTCGACGCTGCGTTTATCGTCTGGCCGTCATCAAAGTCTCGAATCGAAAACCGGTGAGTTGATTTTGGCTCGTGTCATCGAGTTGACTTAGAACTGACTATCTTTGTCACAATATATTGACTTAGGGCTATGCGTTAAACGGCGTTGACTTTAGAGTTTCGGATCTCCCAGTGTTGACTTTTCATCGTAACACGTTGACCGACATTGACCCAGGGTTACGCATTGACCGGCGTTGATATTAGGGTTTTGGATCGCCCGGCGTTGACTTTTCATCACAACGTGTTGACTGGCATTGGCCTAGGGTTACTCATTGACCGGCAATGACCTTTAGGTTTTGGATCGCTCGATGTTAACTTTTCATCGTAACGTGTTGAGTGGCGTTGACCTAGGGTTACGTGTTGCCCGGCGTTGACCTTAGGGTTTCGGATCGCCCAATGTTGACTTTCATCGCAACGCGTTGACTGGCGTTGGCCTAGGGTTACACGTTGACCGGCACTGACCTTAGGGTTTCAGATACCAATTGTTAGACCCTAGAGGGGGGTGATTAGGGTCTTATGCTAATCTAATCCGATTTTATGCCAATTAAAACTAATTAATAACTTATTCTTGCAAGATAGATATACAATATGTTACAAGCAAGAATAAGCAATATGAACAAATGAATATATCCTAGCAATGAGATATTACAAATATATGAGTAAGGATATATAAACTAAAACCAGGGTAAAATAAACAATCTACAAAAGAGATAGGGCAATATGAAGAGCAATACACAAAGGCGATATGAATACATGAATAAGAACGCCAATGCAAACACAAACAAAACGATATGATCACGGAGTTCGGTCTAACCACTTGACCTACGTCTCTGCTCCTCACCACGAGGAGATCTCCAGGGTTTTCTACGTTCACCCGAATAACGTTTACACCTCACACTCGGTTTTCTAGCTAACCGAAAACTTTACAATCAACACTCTTGCAATCACACTCTACACCCACTAAGTGTTGGAACTAGACGTGTCTCCCTCAAGTGTTAGGAATTACAACCTCTCGTCACCTACCCCACTCCTCTTGGGACGATCCCCGACTCTCGCCACACACTTCTCTCTTGGTGTACAAGTGTATTACAAAGTGTATCCTCACAATTAAGGCTCAATACAAAGTGTTTGTTCTCTACAATGAATGAGAACGAATTATAAGCTCATTCTCTAAGTTACACAATCCCACAACCCAATTATACTATGAATGTAAATACAATAAGCTCAATAGGTTGTGTGTGAACAAAGAGATAATAAAATCAACTAAACTCAATATGAACACTAGCTTAATAAAATGATAATCAAACAATATAAAATATAAAGCTAGATTGAGTTTAGAAAACTTCTCAATAGATCAAGAGTGGAAGGAGAAGAGTTGGATGCTCAAACACCAATAGATGATCTCCTCAAGCTCTTTGAATATTAGTTGACTAAACATCTATATAGTCGACTAATCGACTAGAGACAGAAAGTTTAATGTTTCTAGATGATTATACCTAGTCGACTAGGTGTATAGTTAGTCGACTAGATAACTAGAGTGAAATTTCTAAGGTTTTGTTAAACACATTTCTAGTCGACTGAGACATATTATAGTCGACTAAAGTATCTAATATACATACATAACTCTATAAAACAAAAATCATTTGATTATATATGAACTTATATATCTTCTAGTTGATTAACCTATCATAGTAATGTTAAACCCAAAGAGTAAATTGGTCTTTATTAGGGAAGAAAGTTGATGTATTCATTACAACTTCAGTCGTTACAATGAAAAAAAAGGTAGTCTTTTTATAAGACTCTTACATAATGAAAACGAAAAAATACAACTCTCGTCAAAAAAAATGTAACGGACGTTTATCCTCCGCTGCTTGAATGGGATCTTGGCCTACGACGGGGATATTAATATCCGTGAACTACCAAACGATCAGATCAGATCCAAAGCTTCATTGATTCGCGAAGGAATCAAGAAACCGAAGCAATTATCTTGGCAACAGCAAGATAATCACTCTTCTCGAGATTACCGCAACTGGGCAATCTCAAGGTAAGGAACCGGGAAGTGTAGATCTGACGAGCTCCTCTTCTTTATGTTAACGAACTCGATCCGATCTCCTCCTCTCTTTTGAAATTCATGCTCCTTCAGTCTTCAATTTAACAGGGCTTCTCCAACGCTTGAAATACTTTGGATGTGATCGGTCCAACCATCAGTCGGTGTAAAAGGACCTGTAGTTAGCTCTAACTCTTGACTCCTTCGATTCTTAGTCTATTTAATATTTTAACGAATAGCTAAAATTCTTTCGACGCTGCGTTTATCGTCTGGCCGTCATCAAAGTCTCGAATCGAAAACCGGTGAGTTGATTTTGGCTCGTGTCATCGAGTTGACTTAGAACTGACTATCTTTGTCACAATATATTGACTTAGGGCTATGCGTTAAACGGCGTTGACTTTAGAGTTTCGGATCTCCCAGTGTTGACTTTTCATTAGGGCTATGCGTTAAACGGCGTTGACTTTAGAGTTTCGGATCTCCCAGTGTTGACTTTTCATCGTAACACGTTGACCGACATTGACCCAGGGTTACGCATTGACCGGCGTTGATATTAGGGTTTTGGATCGCCCGGCGTTGACTTTTCATCACAACGTGTTGACTGGCATTGGCCTAGGGTTACTCATTGACCGGCAATGACCTTTAGGTTTTGGATCGCTCGATGTTAACTTTTCATCGTAACGTGTTGAGTGGCGTTGACCTAGGGTTACGTGTTGCCCGGCGTTGACCTTAGGGTTTCGGATCGCCCAATGTTGACTTTCATCGCAACGCGTTGACTGGCGTTGGCCTAGGGTTACACGTTGACCGGCACTGACCTTAGGGTTTCAGATACCAATTGTTAGACCCTAGAGGGGGGTGATTAGGGTCTTATGCTAATCTAATCCGATTTTATGCCAATTAAAACTAATTAATAACTTATTCTTGCAAGATAGATATACAATATGTTACAAGCAAGAATAAGCAATATGAACAAATGAATATATCCTAGCAATGAGATATTACAAATATATGAGTAAGGATATATAAACTAAAACCAGGGTAAAATAAACAATCTACAAAAGAGATAGGGCAATATGAAGAGCAATACACAAAGGCGATATGAATACATGAATAAGAACGCCAATGCAAACACAAACAAAACGATATGATCACGGAGTTCGGTCTAACCACTTGACCTACGTCTCTGCTCCTCACCACGAGGAGATCTCCATTATCACAACTGAGTTTTCTATGTTTACCAGAATAACGTTTATACCACACAATACGGTTTTTTAGTTTACCAAAAACTCTACGACTAACACACTCTTGTAATCCCACTCTACACCCTCTTAAGTGTTGAACTAGACGTGTCTCCCTCAAGTGCTCGGATACAACCTCTCCCTAGGTTCGTCAACCGACACCACTCCTCTTGGGACAATCCCCGACTCTCGCCACACACTTCTCTCGGTGTATAAGTGTATTACAAAGTGAATCTCATAATAAGAAAAATACAAAGTGTTTGTTCTCTACAATGGATGAGAACGAATTATAAGCTCACTCTCTAAGTTACACAATCCCACAACCAAATTATACTATGAATGTAAATACAATAAGCTCAATGGTTGTGTGTGTGTAAACAAATGGAAAATAAAATCAACTAAACTCAATATGAACACTAGCTTAATAAAATGATAATCAAACAATATAAAATATAAAGCTAGATTGAGTTTAGAAAACTTCTCAATAGATCAAGAGTGGAAGGAGAAGAGTTGGATGCTCAAACACCAATAGATGATCTCCTCAAGCTCTTATGAAATTGATTTCACAAACTCAAACTCTCAAATGCTTAAAAGCTTCTTAAACAAACTTAACTCAAACTTAAACCCATGTTTAAAACTCTTTAAACTTGTTTTAAAACACTCTCTTATTGTTACTGGTAGAAGAGGGTTTGAGGGGTTTATATAGGAAGAGAAAACAACAGCAAAAACCCCAAACAAATCAGCAGAGAATCCCATAGAATCGAAATTTGATTCTGTATCCAATATAGCCGTTGGGCAATCGGCGATCGACCGCGAGGGATTTTCAAAGCTGAGAAACTAATAGAAAAGGCTACGGTCGACCGTGGCGGTCGACCGTGGAAACTTACAGACTGACGGTCGACCGTCGCGGTCGACCGCAAAAGTTTCTGGTGGCTTCTGAGGGATAAACATTGGCGTGTTTGACCGTGGCGGTCAACCGCGAACTGATACATGAAAATAGAGGTTTTGAAAGTTGTTTTCCGATTTTAAAACCCTATTTAAAAATATCAAATAAATTCCAAAAATTATAAAACTTTGGGAAATGATTGTAGATATTATAATAAACATGCTATAAAAACTGGTTTTAGAAATGACCTCCCAAATTAAAAATATCATCATTTTGTAAAATAATCCAAAACATAAAAATGTGAACATATGAGTTTTGACATTTTAGCTTAACCATATTTTGAAACAATACAAAATAATTTTATAGACTTGATGAAAGATGTAAACTATTGTTATGAAGTTTATAAGCAATGAATATAGTATTTTCACAAATACAATAGAATATGAAACATATGAGTATGAATATGAATATATATTTGTTTCATATCTATGAAATTAAACCAAACCAATTTATCCACATAAAAACAAACATGTATGAATATAAATATTTATTTATATGCTAGTAAAAAACTTTGTTTGTGGATAAACAAAATCCAAAATGTGTACATATATATAACTATATATATACATAGAAACCAATAAAATGTGTGTGTATATGATATTGAGCTTAAAGTACTTAACACACATAATATAACACATAAACTAAATTACCCAAGCTATGATCTTGATCTTCAATAAGCTCTTCTTGGTACACTATACGGAAGAAGTTTAAACTTGGATCTTTAACTTGAATTGCAAGGATTCACTCCACAATTCCGCCAACCACCATTGGATATGATCGTTGAAGCATAATTCCATCCATCCTCTAATACGTTGTTTGTCTACAATAAATAAAAAAATACAAATACTAGACAAATAATATTAGTGGTAAATTATTTGTTAAACAACATCAAAACAAAGAGGCCAACAATCTCCCCCTTTTTGATGATGACAAACAATTTACAAAAAGAATATATGCCTGAAAGGAAATGAATATATAAAGTATAATATATCATGCATATAAACAAGAAAAATATAGTCACAATATTTCTCCCCCTTTGACAACATCAAAAAGAGGACAAAAGGATGAAGAGAGCGAAAGCTCCCCGTATCAATATGCATGGGTGAGTATAAAAACAATAATAGAAAAGGGAAGACTCTCCCTATCAAAATGCCTTATGGAATATATGCAAAAATGATCAAGGCACACATATGTGAGCAAGCATAGATGAATATGCTAAATATCACTCACATACAAAAAGACAAAGAGAGCACATAAAGACGTATTACTTATGAAATAAGTGTCTCATTACACAACTATAAAAACATAGTGTATAGATTTATGAAATCAAAAGAAGAGGAACATGAGAATCATGCAAAAAAGTTTTCAAATGAAAACAAATTAACCAAATAAAATCATAAATCACACGTAAATCATATAAGAACATAAAACCAAATCATTATTGATTTTTAAAAATCAAGAGAGGCAATTATATCTAGCTCTTGAGCTAGTATCAACCCATATAAACATTTTAGCATCCGGTAAACAAGATTTGAAAATAAACACCCAATAAACCCGGAGGGTATATAAATATAAACCTCTCATCAAAACAAAACCAATAATCATGAAAACAAAGGAATTGATCAATAAAAATTGTTTTCATATTCAAAAATTTCAAAGCATAATTTTCAAAACCAAGAGAAAAGAAAAATAAAAACATTATAATTCTTGGTTTAAGAATAATATTTGTTTTGGTACCCAAGTATTCTTGGTACCAAAAGGTTTAGGGTTATGACTCCTATCATTTAAGCTCAAAGCGCTAGGGTTATGAACCCGTTTGGACACATATGGTGCACTAACACGGTCAAAACAATAATCACTCGAATGACCATTCCAATTGTAGTTTGTGCAATGAAAGAGATCCATTTATTTTTGTGGACCATTAGCTCGTGCACGGGAAACATTTACAAACATAGATGATCTTTTAGGATTATTTTGTAAATATGAAACATTATCAAAACAAAACTTTCCTAAGTGGCCATATCTACCACAAACATCATATTTAAAAACATGTGGTCTACTAGAAACATTTGGCAAATAAGATTTTTTTTAAATCAAAATAATACTTGGCCAAATGACCAAAATGACCACAATGATCACACTTGAACACACTAGCATGCTTATAATAAACTTTGTGAGAATGAGCATGTGAATGTGTAAGTGCACATGATGATGAAGCTACATGAGATGCACAATGAGCATTAACATTCTTAGGCTTGTGTGCATCATTGTAAAAATTAGCTAAATGGCCTTTTTGGCCGCAAATGGAACACTTGTCAATTTTGCTATACATGTGTGCATGATGTGTGATATGTTTAGGTGTAGTAGCATGAGACTTAGCTCACATGTTCATAAGCTTATCATGATTTACTATACATGTTTTCAAGGTTGAATCTAAATAAGATATGCGATGTTTAACTTGACTCAACTCATCATTTTGCATACATGTATTGGAAATAGAAGTAGATGAATGATAATCACATTTTACTATAATTTTATACTCTCATTATCTATTTTATATGAATAAATATACCACTAATAATTGTTTTAATCTTTAAATGCAGGTTAATGAAGAATAAATCTCAAACTCCCATCTCTCAACAAAAACCCCTTGAATAAATGAAGAAATGAAGCAAAGAAGCCCATTGGAAAATCAATTGCCAAATTATCCAAAAACCCAAAGCTAAAAAGAAGAAGAAATGGCAAAGCCCAAAAGCCTAAGAGTCCAAGTCCAAGAAAAGGAGAAAAGCTCGGACAACAACAGGAGAGGATTGGGTATCAATGCCAGCATCGATACCCGTATCAATGCCAGCATTGATACCCCTATCAATGCTAGTATCGATACTGACGTACAGTTTGTTACGAATTAAGGGCTAAAATTTGTTGTTTTTGGATAAGATTTTAATCCAATGACTCTCATTCACTGATGTTTACTATAAATAGGGGTAGAGAGTGAGGGGTTTGAGGTGTGAAAAACTTTGTAACTCCATTTGGAGAGGAAGGTAACTCTTAATTGAGAAGGCCATCCAAATTTGTAACTTTTGTTACAATTAATAAAAAAATTTCTCCACTTCAAATCTTCTTCTCTTTGTTGGATGATGATGATGGAGATGAAAAAAAGTTTGAAGATTTGCTTTTCTTTTATGTTTCTCTTTTATTTTTTTAGTAATTTTTTTATTATTGCTTATTAGTTAGATTTATATTCATGCTTGTAGTGTAGATTTATTTTCTTGTTTTTTTATTTCTTTCTGCACTTTAATTTGTAGAGTAGATTTATTTTCTTGCATTTAATTTTTGTAATTTATTTTGTAGTTTAGATTTTAATTCTTTATAGTTAGATTTATTTCTTGTTCATAGTTTAGATTTTTTTTTTCTTTTTCTTTTTGTAATTAGTTATTTTTCTTTTTGCTCTTATTTCTTAAAATGTGAAATTAATTATTGTAGGAATCTTAGAATTGTATGAAACTAGTCTAATTTCTTTTATATTATATGAATTATTCTCTTTCAATTAAAATATTCATGTTTAGGATATTCAACTAGAAAACTAATTGGTAGAAGAAGAATTTGATAATCTATACTTATCTTAAATTGTTTGATAGGTTATACTTATGAATTCTAGGATTACTATCTTGTTGTTGTTCTGATCATGAATAGTAATTTTAACTTAGATGATAATTTGATAGGTTATACTTTTCTTAAATGGTTTGATAGTCTATCCTTAATAAATCTAAGTTAAAATAAGATAAAAAGATAATAGTTTGTATTTTGTAATTGAGATTAGCTTGTGGATTAAATTCTAGATTTCTCATATCTTTAATTGAATCCTCCATCTTGACTTTCTTGAATTTTTTTTTCATTTCATTTCTTAATTTTATTAATTCTTCTTTCTTGACTTGAGATTTTATTTATTCTTTGATTCTTTCTTCTCTCCTCTAAAATTCAATTTATTGTCTCTTGCATATATTCATAACAATCACTCATCACAATCATACTTATTCTTTAATCATATTTTTGTCATGCACAAAACATAAGAACCAATTCTAATAATCTCTTAAAATCACCTTCCTCGTGGGATCGATAACTTTTTATACTATAACTTGATCAATTGTGCACTTACAATTTTGGTACATAATTATGCCGCATCAAGTTTTTGGCGCCGTTGCCGGGGATGGTGCTTAAATAGGATTTTATTATTTTGGTTCTTTAACTTGTGTGTTTTCTTGTGAAGGAACCGCTTGGAGCTTGAAAATCTTGGATTGAAGATCAAGAACTTGGAGAATTGCTTTTGGGTAAGTCTTATTTCTAGCGTTTTTAATTCCATCCTTTTTAGGTAGCTTCACAATTAGAGACAATTAGGATTTAAAAAAAATATTTTATTTTTGTTGACCATAACAAAATTCACCTTTCACTTGGACATTAACTAACAAGATAATAAATTCAAACAAGAGCTCTCTTCTCACATTTGATTGTTGTTAACCATAATTAAAAAAAAGATTTTTTTCCGCATCCTTTTTATTCGCTTTTAATATCTAGGGTTTCATTTCATATAGTTAGTAGGAATTCACCAAAGTGATTGTAGCACTTGATTTGGCGCATACTTAAAACATTCTTATGGGCAAAGCCCCGTAATCAAGATAAGGTAAGGGATTTCATCACCCTTTTCTTAGCCCACTAATCACTAATTCCTAACTTCACAAACTCAAGCCTTCTAAAACTCATTAGACGTTGGCCCGTAAGGACTCAAGCTCAATAAGGAACAAGAAATCCTTAAGTGAACCGGTTTAAGTTTTCTCAGATTAGTTAGTGTCTAAAGCAAGGTTTAGCGGTTGCGTAAAGCGCTACGCAAGGAACGAGGTACTTAATTGATCTCTGATCACCCTCTAGTACTATCCTTACCTTACTAACTACCTGGCTAAAACTTTAATCTTTTCACTGTAGGAGTTTTTGGTTAGGAGCTTGTCTAGTTGAGTTAGGCTAAAGCCTAGAATTAGAATGATTGTAAAGTGTTTTGCTTTGATTTGCTTTAGTTAGGTTTTCTCTATCTTTTTCTTCTCAAAAAAAAAACTAATTTTCTTTCTTTCCTTAAAAAAACAAAAAAAAAGTTGTTTTTGTGTATGCAAACTTAGGTTAGGGATAATTCTCATTGTTTAATCCGTGTTGAACCAATCCAAGAAATGGCAAATCAACCCGTTCTCCAGGATATGTGTTACCCTATTTAATCCGTGTTGAACCAATCCAAGAAATGGCAAATCAACCCGTTCTCCAGGATATGTGTTACCCTACAAGAAATGTAATTTCATCTTGCATAAGGCTCCCCGAAGAAAATGGAGCAAATTTTGAGCTTAGACCGTATTACATAAACATGCTTCCCAAATTCCTAGGAAATGAAACAGAAGATGCATATATTTTTATCTCGTAATTTGAGGAAGTGTGTATTATGATTAAAATAAGAGAATTAATCGAAGATGCGATAAAGCTCGGATTTATTCCATTTGCTCTTAAGGACAAAGCTAAAAAATAGCTGTACAGCTTACCGATAAATTCCATCTCAACTTGGGAGGAATTTATCACCGTTTTTCTCAAAAAAATCTTCTCTATTCATAAAATAGTAAAGCTTAGGAACAGTATTCAAAACTTTAAAATTGTCCTAGGGGAACCATTCTGGAAATATTTTGACCGATTCAAATATCTCTTAATCCAATGTCCTCATCATGGTCTAGAGAAATGGCGATTAAGCCAAGTCATATATGAAGGATTGGACTATTCTTCAAAAACATTTTTAGAATCGATGTGTCAGGGAGATTTTATGAGGAAAAATGTCGATGAAGCTTGGGAATTCCTGGAAAGTCTATCCGAGAAAACAATGCAGTGGGAACACTGTGATGACAGGGTTTCATCAGTTCCCCAATCTAAGTCTAGTGGTCTTTCCCTGGAGTCAAACATTACTTCTGAAGCAAAGATGGTAACAATTCTGCGGAGGTTAGAAGCCTTCCCTGGAGTCAAACATTACTTCTGAAGCAAAGATGGTAACAATTCTGCGGAGGTTAGAAGCCTTAGAACAAGCTCCAGCTCAAATCAATCATGTTTCTGCCCCGGGATGTCATAACATTCAGTCTTCTACCCATGTTTCAGAGGAATGCCCTCTCCTAGGAAACAACCATGCATTAGAACAGATGAACGCTGCATTCCAGCGTCCTAGAAATGATTCATTTTCTCCAACCTACAATCTAGGTTGGAGAAATCATCCCAACTTTGCTTGGAACCAAGGAAATTCTCTCGGAAATCAATACTTTATTCCCTTGTCGAACCCACAATTCCCTAGGGGAAATACACTTCCATTCAACGTACCAAACAATTTTCAACAAGCTAACCCAGTTTTTCCAACCCAACATCCTCATCCTCACCAGCCTACAAATCCTTCAAATTCTGATCATGACAAACATTTAAGTGTCTTAGAAAAGGGTTTAGAAGCTATGATCTAAGCTTCTACACAAACTACCAACATGTTGACCTAGTCTTCCACCACTCTAAATTCCTTCATACAAACCACCGGCCAAGTGCTCAACTCGAACACTCAAGCTATAGCCCGGTTAGAAACCCAACTTGGGCAACTAGCCACTGCCGTGAGTGAGAGAGAAAAAGGAAAATTCCCAAGTCAACATGTTGCAAATCCTAAAGACAATTGTTCGCGGGGAAATTCGTTGCTTTCTTCATTATTGTCATTACTATCTTGAATAACAGTTTTTACGTTACAAAAGATCCGGTCTTTTTTTTTTAGATCCGGTTACAATGAAAATCAAGAATAAAGAAAAATCAAAAATTACAACTTTTTCTCCTTGTGAACAGATCGCGAGCTCCTGTTATTCGGTCACTCGCTTTGGTGTTGTGGACTGACGTTCGTGCTTAGATACGTCGCCTGATGGTTCATTAGTTCGTGTTGAGCCGTGTTAAGGGACCTATAAGCAATTTTATATGCCTACAGATACCCCCTCCAAAGTATTTCAGTCTCGTTCTTTTATAGAAGAGTCTGGAATACTTTGGATATGATTGTCCCAACCTTCAATCGGTGTAACGGGATCTTGGAATGGTTTCTGTTCTCGATTCCTTCAATCCTCTAGGCTATTCGGTGCTTTGTCGAATGCTTGAGAGGGTTCCAGTGCTGCATTTATTGCCTGACCGTTTGTCGGAATTTTGAATTTGAAGTCGATTCTTGATTTCTTGGCTTTTTTAGCTTGAGTTGGTTGTTTCAACACTGAATTGACCATCGGTTGACGGCTTTGAATCTTCATTGTGACGCGTTGTCCGGCGTTTAACACAGTTTATACTCGTAAGTATTTTGGAGTCTACACAGTTTAAGCTCTTAAGGAGTTGGAGCGGGGAGGTCCAGTTTATACTCATACACTCCTGGGAGTTATGTTAAGTTATCCTTAAGAATATTTTTTAGAAAAATATTCTCCAGAAACTTCTCAACGAAGAGGAGGGAATAGTTTATACTCGTATACCTTATTGGAGTATTCTTTAGGTTCGAATAATCTGAACCGGCCCAAAAAAATGTGCCAAAAAGGCAGTATTTGGGTTCAAAAATCTCTCCAACCCTTCCAAATATGTGGTAGAGGGGTTAAATAGTTGAAGGACTGAACCGTAGGTTGATCTAAAGTCGTTCCAATGCTTAATTCAGCTCCAATTTGAATTCTGGTTCAAATTTGGTTCAAACTGGTTCAATTTGGCTCAGACTGGCTCATTCTGGTTCAATCTGGCTCAATTTGGCTCATTCTGGTCTGGTCTGGTCCAGCCAGGGTTCAATCTGGCTCAATTTGGCTCATTCTGGCTCATTCTGGCTCATTCTGGTCCAATCTAGCTTGGTCTGGTTTAGCCCGATCTGGTCTGGTTCAGCTAGATCTGGTTCAAGGCTATAAAAGGTGTTTTCTTTTTTTTCTTTTTCTTTTTCTTCCTCTCTTTCTAGGGCCGGCCACCCCCTCCCTCTCTTCTCTTGATTTCTCTTCCCTCGAGCATCCATTCTCTTTCAAACCTTGATATTTGTCTTAGATCTGACTTTCCTTTGAATCTTGGACTGGGAAATCTCCTAAAAACTTCAAACAAAAAGTTTCTTTCAGGCCCCTCGAGCGCGTGGTACAAGTTTCCTTAAAGGTCTCGCCTTTATTGGATTTTGGGCTTTTCTTCAGGTAAATCCTCCGCCATCTTGATCTATTTCATGTTTGATCTAGTGTATGGAGTCGCGGGATCGCATATAAGGGTTGAGGGTGTGATTTGATGCCTCAAACTTGCCTTAATTGCGATAAAAAATGGGATTTTTCCTTTTCTAGATCTGATCCCTCAATTTACCTTGCAGGTCTCTATATCCCGTATGGCGAGGGGTCAATCCTCTACCGCGACGGATGATGGCGCGCCTCCCTCTTACGCTGGTGAGCTACTTTTTCTGGAAATTTACAAATTGGTCCATTTTTTCTTGGAAATTTGCAAATTGGTCCTTTTTCTCTTTTTTTTTTTACTCCCCGTTGTTCTCCTTGGTGAGGCAATCGGGAAAAGCCTTGATTCTCCTTGGTGAGGATCGACGCTTCATAGATATGTTTTGCTTGGTCAAAACACTATCTCATAATAAATAAAGGGGGCGTTTTGTCGCTGCGCTGTGCCTTATAAGGCAGGGATATATTGTCGATATACCCTATCTTATGAAGGCGCAACGTGGCCAAAACGTCACACCCTTTATAAGGCAATGACTCTATCTTACCCCTTCGTAAGATGAGTTCAATTTCCTTTTATAACTCGAATTAACAAACGTTTAATTGCTTGTTCTCAGTTGAGTACCCTTCTGGAGCGTTCTCATCTCACGCAGTATACGGGCATCGTGGCGAGTATTATTCGACCTCCGACGATGTTTTCCCTATCCCAGTCACTCCTCAGTTCGTCTTGGGCACCTCGACTGAGGTTGCCCAAGTGGTGAAGGAAGGTGGGCACCGAGCTCTTCGACAGTTGATTACCGATGCACCTCTTGTGAAGGACGCCAGTTCTATTCAGCCTCTTCCAGTTCCTGGTTCGAGCAGGAATCATATTGTTGGACTGCGTCCTGGAGTGCTGGGACTAGATGCACCGCCCCGTAATGAGTTCCTTGCCTCTGCTTCTACTTTGAGGAATCGCCTCGCTAATTTAGGACGGGAGATGCCTGCACCGCGCCACAGATTCTATGGTTGGGTCCATTCTTTGGACAGGTTTTGGTGGGCTCGTATGACGAAGTACGTCTTGAGTCGATGGAGCGAGGAGTTGCATGCTTGCGATCTTTATGCAGCCATTCGTGCCACCATGCACGGTTTACCCGTTAGTGCGAGGCATTTCTTTGCCTTATGCGAGCTTTATAATCCGGATTCGAACACCTTTTTGACTAGGCACGGAGAGTTGGGTTTGGCTCTTCATGAGATGCATAAGATTTCTGGTTTGCCCATGGGTCAGATGTTATACCAGGAGTATTTTCCTTCTAACCATGAACTGAGTCAGCTGAAGGATCGCATGCCTGACCGTTACGAGACCTTATGGGACCTCACTTGTCACTATCACATTGCTTTGGCGCAGTCTAAGCCCCTAGCGAAGAGGACCAAATCAAATGTGAGCCTGAAGCAGTTCGCATCATATTTGTTCAGGAATCTGGAGAGCCATTCTGGCAAAACTATTTGTGAACTGGCACCGCTGACTCCTTCAGAGGTTAATGATCTACTGAAGAAGACTGACGCCCACTCCTATACCATTAGCAGTCCTGAGAGTGGCTTCCTGCAGGGACTAAATTCGAATCATTCTTATGCCATGCGACCGCACCGATTCGTCCGATGACTGTTCTTGCCGGCTACCTCGCTATCTGGTTAAAGAAATGCGTGGTCCCGTATCAGTCCGATGACGCTCTGCTACTGGAAGTGCTCTACCCTGCGGTTCAACTTGCCTACAGAAAGGAACTTTCACTTCTTCCGGTGATGGTGGCTAACATTCACCGAGGGCTTCGACAGATTTCCGGTGCTTTCACACGGAAGGGGAGTGAATCGCCGACTCAGATTCCCACTACTAAGGTGGAGCTTCCGTATGTTTATTTGATGGCTTGGTTCGTCCTTCATCGTTCTGACATGATGTCGGTACCACATGCCATGGACCACTCTGTTCCCTTACTACAGCTGCTTGAGAATGGCGAGTGGGAAGGCCGAGGATTCTCTGATATCAGGAGGCAGCTACAGGTCCACAAGTGCTGGGCGTTCTCTACTTGTTTTCCGCAGTTCTCCAGCCGGTATGGCGAATGTTTGATTGATGAGGAGAAGCCGAGGGAGTATCGCACTTATTTAGATATCGGCTGCTTTAATTGGCTAGTGAACATCAGGCCGGGCTACTTGACTTTCCGGGTGGGGAATCAGTGTTTTATAGAGCCGTATCTACCTTGCCGATTCGCTCGCCAGTTTGGTTATGACCAGCTTTATGTTGGGACCCCGCGCCAGCAGCTTCGGGCTCATGGAGGTTTGGTGTACGGTCTTCGTGCATGGTTGTGGACCGTGACAGGCTGCACTGGTGCCAGGTTCAGTCTCCCGGGTGCTGAGCGACAGTTGAACCTCACTTTCTTGAGCTGCAAGTGGTTGTTAGCAGCCAACAAGACTATCCCCGTGAAGCCGATTGTAGAGTTAGAGGCCGAGGAAGTTTCTCAGGTTGATTCCCGTAGGATTTGGGAAAACGCTCGATCACAGAGGGCACGGAACAAGACTCGTCGGATTGATGAAGAGGGAAAGAAGACCTTTCATTCCGCAGACGAGGTTTCAGGGGGAGATCCTGAAGGTTATGAAGACTTTTCCGAGCGAGGTTTGCTTATTCATTTTTTCCTTCCATCTTCCAGAAATATTGAAACTGACTATGGTTTGATGTTTCAGGGACCACAGTTGACCAGGATGAAGAGTTCCATCCCCCTTCCCAGGCGAGACCTTCGATTATTGTCCCTGCTGCTAGGCGGAAGAGATTAGCCCACAAGCCGCGTGCAGCTTCCCGAGCATTTGATATGGACTTGGCTGGTGATGATCTTGCTAGTGACGGAGGTAACATCTACTCTGTAAACCACCTTCTTGGTTATTCGGAACATTGACTCATGCTTTTCCATCTCTATATAGGAGAGCGTGGAGAGAGCGAAATGAGTCCCGATTCCGTTCCTGTGTCTCCTGGTGAGCCTGACCCGCTGCCCCAGTTAAAAAGGCCTACAGGGGTTGCCAACATTAGGGAGGATAGCAATGTAGGACCTGATTCTGCAGATCCAGGTACATCTACTATTGACAATGTATCTTTTAGATGGTATACAAAAGAATTTGTGCATCCTCTAATCATCTCTGTACATCTTTCTTCTTCAGATAACTTGCAGGAGGCATATGTGGATTTTGAGAATAAAGAGGCTAACGCATCCATAAAGGGTAACTCATTTTTGTTGGTTGTAGTCTCTTTATTCTTCTTTGGTACTTATATTCTTTTACGTCAGATTTCTCTATTGATGATTTTGACGAGGAAGGCTTGATTGCGGAGACTCCTACACTCCACTTCATGTATTGCTCTCCTCAATTTAATGGCCAGTTACCCGGAGATATATTTTCCGAGCCTACATTCGATAAGAATCTTGAGGATGATTCTTTCGAAGGTATATGCCTCCTCCCAAATTAATTATAGGACTAGCCAATTTTGACTAATGCAGCTATAATGTGATGCCTTTGAGAATTCTGACTTGTATTTAACAGGAGTTTTTGTTGAGAATGACCCTGTTGAGCCGGCTATGGGACCAACTACACCAGTTGATACACCCCCAGCCGTTACACCTCCACCACCCCCAGTGACTCAAGAGGGTATGAATACTATTTACTTACTCTTCAAGGTCTTTTTCTAACGGTTTTTTTTTTCGTGCAGGGAATTCTTCTCGTCTTCATATTCTGGCGAGGGAGTTGTTATATGATGATGACCCTGAGAAGATTGTCATCTGTATAGAAGTCCGCTCCTTCTTCTCTTTCATGAATGCTATGATTGGTAAGCTTTTCCATGGTGGACTTTCTCTTCGCCAATTCAAGCCTTTCCTTGATTCTAAAGTCAATTTGATAAGGGAAGCGGGACATCCAGATTTGGCACAGGCTATAGTTGATGACCTTGATTGCCTAGAGCATGAGCTTCAGATGTTTCGTGAGCTCCGAGATGCAGGTGCCTCCTCATTTATTGCTGCCGAGCTGGACGCCCGCTTACAGTCATCACGCGAGACTCGGATTTTTGCTGAGCTCGAGATTCAGATGCAGCGGGGCCGAGTAGATCGAGTTAAAACGAGCCTTGCTACTAGATTATCTTCGCTTGCTGAGCTTGATCTTTCTATTACCTCTTGTGCGACCGAGATAGACCAGCTCAGAAGAACACTCCATGAAAAAGAGGAGAATTTGGATATTCTTCAGATGACGAAAGCACAGGATCAGCAAACCCGCACTGCTTTATCTGATGAGTTGAGATTTCTGGAGCAGAAGCTAGCCGAGACAGAAGAGATCGCTACGAGGACTTCAGCCACCACCGAGGAGTCCATCAGAGCTGAACTTAGGCAAACTTATGATGAGAAGCTTTCTAAGATCAGTCAGCAGATCTTTGGTCATGGTCTTGATGTATGATTTTGTTTGCTGAACACTTTGACATTTGATTCTCTTAGTGAAACTGGCTTTTATCTTCATCTTTATTATGATTCCTCATTCCGTTTGAAATGATTGACCATAATACTTTTAGGATTTTTGGCAAACCCTCAGCCATTAACGGATTTGATTAGCCTTTACCGACTACCGTTTGAGTCGGGCTAGCATGCAGATTGTTTAAATCCGTTCGCATGTAACGTTATGCTCGGAGATTGAATTCTCCGAGACTTTATAGGTTACCCGGCGACACGTGTTAGGTGTTGACTTTAGGATTTTTGGCAAACCCCCAGCCTTCAACGGATTTGATTAGCCTTTACCGACTACCGTTTGAGTCGGGCTAGCATGCGGATTGTTTAAATCCGTTCGCATGTAACGTTGCGCTAAAGGAATGAACTCCCTTAGACTTTTGCTATGATGTTGAATACATAGACTTTACCATTTGTTATGGGAATAGGCTACCCAGCAACGTGTTTTAGACGCTGACTTATCCCTACTTAGGCTTCAGGATAAAATTCCCCAGAATCGAACTCTGGTGTCTTTTTCTACGGAAAAAGACTAAACCGGCGACGCGTGTTAGGTGTCGGCCTATCCTTTCTTAGGATTCAGGATGAAATTCCCCATGCGTGTGAGGCATGGATTTTGGTGTTATTAATAACAACCTGCCACAATGTTGAATATGTGGACGGGTGTTCTTTTTAGCGGTTAAGAACTAACCGGCAGCGCAGGTTATGCGCAGACTTATCCTTACTTAGGTTTCAGGATAGAATACCCCAGAATCGCACTCTGGTGTCTTTTTGTACGGAAAAAGACTAAACCGGCGACGCGTGTTAGGCGCAGACTTATCCCTGCTTAGGATTCGGGATAAACATCCTAGGATGAATCCTAGATTGATAAATTTTGGAAAAGATCAATGCGGGAAAGGAAGAATTTTATATTCTATTTCTCGGTCTTCTTTTAAGGTGAAGGCAAACCCGAATAACAAGGAAGGAAGAATTTTATATTCTATTCCTTGATTCTGGAAAGGAAGAATTTTATATTCTATTTCCAGCGCAAAAGAAACTAGAGGTGGGATGTCCACCCCAAGAATCTGGAAAATCTTAGATAAACTTGCCTTTTATAGGATTGATTATCTAAATTGGGAAAAAGGGTTCTTCGTTTATCGAAGTGAAGTTTCAACTTTGGCTATAACCGTGAGAAGATTTAACCAAAGAGAAGAGAAAGGAGTTCTTTCGTTTATCGAAAGGGGACTCTGATCTGAAAGGGGACCTTCTTGTCTATGGACAGAGTCTTGGTGGACTCACTGTCAATTGAAATTGATCAGTGAGGGATTTTGGTGGTGACAATGATTTTGGGTTATCCTCTAGAATATTAAGTGTAATATTCTTCAAGGAACTTCCCGGTAAACGAGTTATCCTGAATGTACTAAGGATAGTACTTTTTCAGGAACTTCCCATTTATTGGCATTAATTGCCTGGCGCCCTCTTGAGTAATCAGGCGATATGCGCCGTTTGAATAGACTGTGTCTATTACAAACGATCCTTCCCATTTGGGTTCGAATTTACCTTTCTTCTTGGAGGTGAGAATTATTGGTCGGCGAGCAGCGAGGACCAGATCTCCTTCCTTGAAGCTTCTCTGTCGGACTCTTTTGTTAAAAGCCCTAGACATCCTGGCCTGATAAAATTCAATTTGTTGTTGAGCTTCCAAGCGCTTTTCATCCAGCCTCTCGAGCTCTTCGAGACGCTTCTGATGTTGTTCCTCCGTCGTCATCTCCGTTGCGAGGGCAATCCGAAGGGATGGAATCTGAATTTCCAGTGGTAGCACAGCTTCACATCCGTATACCAGCGAATACGGGGTGGCACCTGTGGGCGTGCGTATGGTGGTGCGATAAGCCCAGAGTGCTTCACCGAGTTTATCGTCCCAGTCTCGTTTATTGGTCTTCACGAGCTTTGACAGGATCTTAATGATCATTTTGTTGAATGCCTCAGCTAATCCGTTTATTGGTCTTCACGAGCTTTGAGAGGAAAGTCGTCTTTTGGACATGCCGTATTCAGGTCCCTGAAGTCGATTGTCTGTAGATGACATGATGCTTGATGAAATTGATGACGTTGTTCGTCTTTACTTCTTTAAGCGGAATTGCTTCAGCCCACTTTGAGAAGTAATCCGTGATCGCCAGAATGAATCGATCGCCTTTGACTGAATGGGGAAAAATAGGACCAATAATGTCCATGCCCCATACTTCGAACGGCCATGACGTGGTTGATGTGTGCAACTGCTCTGGCGGTTGATGCATATAATTTGCATGTATTTGGCAAGCATGACACTGTCGGGCGTACTCGATCGCGTCACGAACCATTGTGGGCCAATAGTATCCCATCCTTCTGATGCGATCATACAGTTTAGGACCGGGCTGATGCGCACCACATTCTCCTTCGTGTGCTTCCTTAAGAACTTCCTTTGCTTCTCTGTTCGAAAGGCATCGGAGTAAAAGACCGTCGTACCCTCTACGGTATAACGTATGGGTCTCGGCATTATAAAAGAATCTTGGCGCTCTTCGGCGAATTGATTCCCTTTCTTTTACGTCTTCTGGCAGAATACCATACTGGACGTAGTCAATGATGGGAAAACGCCAATCTCGGGACTCAGACCCAATTTGAGTTGAATTCACCTCTTTGGCGTTCACGTTTCTATCCTCTTCTTCTTCAATCTCCGTACTGTATATGGGTACGCAGAGTTGATGCGTCCGTACTGTGACTAACAGCTCAGCTTCGGGAGGCTGTGCCAGTGATACTGCTAGTGCCGCCAGTGCGTCTGCATAAGCGTTCTGGAGACGAGGGATATATTCGATGAAGAATTCTTCGAAAGATTCTGCCATTTTGATGGCTTCCTGGTGGTACGGGATCAGGTCTTGATTCCTGACTTCATACTCACCGCGAACTTGGTTGACTATCAATTGCGAATCTCCAAAAGCTTCGAGATATTCGACCCCCAGCTCTTTGGCGAAACTGAGTCCAATGAGAAGCGCGTTGTACTCGGCTACATTATTGGAGCACGGACTAGTCAATGAATAAGACCGAGGCATCACATGTTTCCCCGGGGAGATTAAGACAACTCCAACCCCAGAGGAAACTGTATGACCTCCCGGGGTTATTACCTTATTAACTGCTCTTGAGGCACCATCGAAGTATAATTGCCATACTTGTTGGTGTGATGTGGTGTTAACCTCGTGGGTTTCATCCGGCAAGTCATCATATACTTCTGCCGTATCTGTGGTCGGGTTTGCCGCCAAAAGATCACAAATCGCCTGTCCTTTTATCGACTTCTGCTGCTTGAAGTGCAAATCGTATTGGGACAAGAGAAGGGCCCACTTCGCTAGACGCCAATTCATAGAGGCCGGTTGCGTCATAAACACCCGTACTGGATTAACGTTGGAGATAACGTAGATCGTCTGTCCCACCAGGTAATGCCGCATCTTTTGCATCGCAAATACCAATGCAAGGCATTCTTTCTCAATCATCGGATATCGAGACTCTGCGCCTACCAAGGTCCGACTTAGGTAATAAACTGCCTGTTCGTGACCGTTATCATCGTCTTGCGCTAGTAAGGCACTTATCGAGTGGTTCATCGCCTTGAGATAAATCAAGAACGGTTTACCAGATTTCGGTGCAACGAGAACAGGAGGGTTCGCCAGATATGTTTTGATATCTTCGAACGCTTTTTGGCAGGCATCATCCCAGATGAATGATACTCCTTTCTTGTTCAGCTTAGAGAACGGTTGGCACTTCCCAGAAAGATTTGAGATGAAACGCCGGATATAAGCTAAACGCCCTTGCAATCCTCTGAGTTCTCTCAGATTCCTCGGGGGCTGCAATTCATGTATCGCCTTCACCTTATCAGGATCGATATGTATACCCTTAGTGGTGACGACGAACCCAAGAAATTTTCCGCTGGACATTCCAAGAAATGATTTAGTGGGGTTCATCTTCAACTGATGACTCCTCATGAGATCGAACATTGTCTTCAAATCCTTGATGTGATCTTCCTTGTTGCGGCTTTTCACAACCAAATCATCAACGTAACATTCGACTGTTTTCCTGAGATGTTCTTGGAAAATCTTAGTCATCGCTCGCTGGTATGTGGCACCGGCATTCTTCAGGCCGAAAGGCATCACCGTATAGCAGAAAACGCCGAGGGGTGTTCTAAACGCCGTATGCTTCTCATCCTCTGGATGCATCTTGATCTGGTTATATCCCGAAAATCCATCCATGAAGGACATCCTCTCAAATCCACATGTATTGTCGATAATGACATCCGTGATCGGGAGAGGGAAATCGTCTTTCGGACATGCTTCATTCAGGTTCCTGAAGTCGATGCAAATCCTGATTTTGCCATTCTTCTTCATGACGGGAACGATGTTGGCTAACCAGTCTGGATGTTGTTCCTCTCGGATAAATCCTGATTCGATCAACTTCTTAACCTCTGCCTCAATGGCTTCCATAATCTGCGGACGAAACCGTCTTTGCTGTTGCTTGACAGGTTTGGCATCCGGCTTGATATCGAGGCGGTGCATTGCGACATTGGGGTCGAGCCCTGGCATGTCTTCATAATTCCATGCGAAGACGTCGATATATTCCCTGATGAGAGCAATCAATTCCTCCTTCTCATCTGGGGGAAGACTGTCGCTGATGAATATAGGCTTTGGGTTAGCTTCATCACCCATGTTAATCTGGACTATTTTATCTTCAGTGGGTGGTTCTCTTTGCTCGAACCTATCGCCATACTGCATATTCAGATGGTGAACCCACGGGTCTTCCCATGTTGGCATTTGATCGTCGTCTTCCATGGTGGATGGATCAGCTGTAGTCATGTTCGCCATTAGGGTTTTGAAAACTTCTCCCAGACTTGTATCGGAGTCCCACTCTGAAGCATCGGGAGAGTATCCCTTCTTGGCTTTGTTAGCAATTTGATCGATAATTTGCCAACCACATTCGTCATCTGATGAAACATAACCTAAGCCTCGCCCATATTTATAATAATCCTCAGGTTTACCTTTTGGTACATATACTGCTTTGGCTGGATTACGAGGACCTCGATCGAAGTATAAACCTTCTCCGAGTGTGAAATCGTAGCCCTGCTTTTCCATGAGCTTGCGCGCTTCTGGACTATACTTGGATAGATGTCGACCAGGTTTGTCATCATCTTCGTCTTCACTTAGGAAATGATCTGGTAACGGAGAGCTTTTTCCTTTACCGTAAATCACTTCTTTAGCACCTCTTACTTTGTTCGGGATGACCATGGTTGTTCCGAAAGAATGCTGGAGGTGTTCCTTCGTTACATAGGATGATCGGATCGGCATATACAACTCAGGATTGTCGTACAGCTCTTTTATCACATCATCAAGAGACAAGGAGTACTCTAAATCATCTTTTATTGCAATATCGGCAAGTTGCCAGTTACAACCTCCATCTGACGATTGTTCATCGTCAAGATTGATTACAAAGGGTACAATGTCATTTAAAACAAAACCGCCATTGTAATCGAATCCGGCTTCAGAATCAGCTTCTTCTCCGCTGTCTGTGCCCTGGGCCGATGGTTCAGTATCGGATTCGTTACCATAAAGGAGAGAATCGGTGAAATAATTCTCATACCCCTTGAATGGTTGCTTATCCGCGACCACCGTCCTAACCTCATTGTCAGTGTCGACATACTTCAAACACTGATGGAGAGTAGAGGGAATTATCACGTTACTATGGATCCAAGGCCGACCCAATAGTAAGTTGTACGAAGTCTCCGCATCGATCACATAACACGTGACTTCTGTCTTCAGATCTCCCATCTGGCACTTCACCCGGATCTTACCCAAGGGTCTTGACCCACTAGTGTTGAATCCATAAATAACAGTGCCTGTGGACGCCAACTTGCTTACTGGGATGCCGAGGAAATGCATCAATCGAAGCGGCATAATACTCACAGCAGAACCCGGATCCACTTGGATTCGGTTGACTTGGCTGGAGCCAATGTATCCGACGAAATATAACGGCCGATCGTGGTTCGAATTCTTCGTCTGCATATCTTCTTTGGTGAAAGTAATGCAGGGAAGGTTCTTAGTCGCTATGTTGCACTGTTGACTCAGCGGTTCTGGCTGTTCAGGTATCGGCTTGACTTGAGTCAGAAATACCTCTGCATTGGCCAAAGCTTCTTGTAGGGCCTCCCTGGTTTCTTTGGATAATCGCAGCAACTCATACAGCGTTATCCGTGCAGAGCTCTGTGAGAGTCTTGGCTGGTCCCCGTTTTGTCACCCCCTGCTCAGCTAATTGATCACCAGGAGATGGATATTTGAAGTGATACTCATTTCCACTCCGGGTCGCGAAGACTTCCTGTTCTTCGTCGGAAAGCGGGAAAGTGGGGATTCTTTCGTCATCTTCCCCTGGGATAGCAGAGACTCCATAACAAGACTTCCCTTTCCCTTTGGACTTCTCCTTGGATGACAATCCGGCCCATTGTTCATCTTCAATCAGGTCGGGGTGCACCCAGAGGATCTCACCGTTTGGGGCTGTGTATGGGACAAGTCCTTTTTGGCGTTGTCCGTGCGGGTCGTCATTCACCGTCTTCATCCCGACTTTGGTGACGCGTTTTGGCTCGAACCAAGTTGTAGGCACCGACCCAAAACTGATTGACACTGCGTTTGCCCCCACATTCTTGGCTGGTTTCGGGGTTATGACCCCTACGTCGATTAACGCATGGATCTTGTCCTTGAGGTGGTAGCATGATCTCGTAGGGTGGTGGACTGCTTTGTGGTACGCGCAGTACTTTGGATCCGTCACCTTGCTGGCTCCCTCTTGATGAAGGAGTAGACTTTGGGAAACCTCGGCTCCGAAGACTTTTGTTTCTGAGGCCGTTGTTGCCAATGCGGCTGGGATTGTTGTGGCGCTCGTTGCTGCTGTTGTTGCTGAGGTTGCAATTGAAAAGTTTGGTTAGCATCAACGGCATTAGCATGAGCTTTACCTTTTCCTTTTTGGTTGAAGTTCTGTTTCGGAGGATTTGTTGCCAGTTGGCTTCTCTCCGCCTTCTTTCTCCTGAGGAATCGCTCAGCTTGCTCTCCTCGAACTTTCAGATCCTTCCATGTCTTGGATGGTGCTGTGCCCATTGCTTCCAACACGTCCAGCGAAAGGTTGTTGTGGCAGGTCTGGAGGATGAATTCCTCGGTGATCGGGTCCCGGCAATTCATCGCCTTGTTCCGGAACCTTTTGACGAAGGTGTCGACTAACTCCCCGTCTTTCTGCTTCTCGTCGAGCAACGATCCGATAGAGATCTCGGTGTCGTCGTCGAAGAAATTTGTAAGGAACTTCGTCTCCATGTCGTCCCAGCTGTTTATGCTTCCTGGCTTGAGGCGGGGATACCAATCGAAGGCGGCTCCGACAGTTCATCGCCTTGTTCCGGAACCTTTTGACGAAGGTGTCGACTAACTCCCCGTCTTTTTGCTTCTCATCGAGCAGCGATCCGATAGAGATCTCGGTGTCGTCGTCGAAGAAATTTGTAAGGAACTTCGTCTCCATGTCGTCCCAGCTGTTTATGCTTCCTGGCTTGAGGCGGTGATACCAATCGAAGGCGGCTCCGCGAAGAGTGCCAACGAATGACCGCACCATCAGAGGCTCATTACCAGAGATGACTCCCAAGTGCGATTTGAAGTAAATCAAATGCTGAGTGGGTGAACCCATCCCATTAAACGGCGTGAAGTTAATTAGACTGAACTTCGCCGGATATGGGATTGATTCCCACTCTCTTGGGTATGGACAAGGAATGCCCGTCTTTTTCGTCTCTTGAGCGGAAATCAATGTATTGATTTTGCTCTCGAGGTTTTTAATCTTTAGGCTTTCACCTGTGTCTTCACTAGCATTCTCGTTACCACCCCCTGCATTGACGGGAGGATTATTGGTATTACGAGCTTCATTCGTATCCTCGTCCTCTTGATGGACTTGGTTGCGACGACTTGGTTCGCCTTGCTGGTTCGTCAGTGCTTGAATTTGTTGCTCATGCATTTCTCTCATTTGCTGGTTCGCCAATGCTTGAATTTGTTGGTCATGCATTTCTCTCATGTTCTGCATGGTCATCTTCATCTCGAACCTGAAAGTTTCCTACTGCTTAGCCAAAGCGTCTTCAATCATCTTGGCAATTTGCTCCGCACCTATCATAAGCGCCTCGCGGGGTTGTCCCTCGCTGGATACCGTATTATCTGATGCAACTGCGGAGCCGGCATCAGATTCTTCATCTTCTGAAGGGCGTCTTGTCCGAACCCTACCATAGGTTGCTCGCTCGATGGTTCCGGACTGCAGACGGGTTCTAGGCCTGGAGGCTCTCAGAATCGACTCGAAATCATCCCGTGCCGATGTCCCCTTGCTGGTCATATTGGTAGTGACCCTTGAATGTTCACCGTCTTCGACCATTGTTTTTCTTCTTCGGAAACGTCTAGTCCTTGGCCTTGGCATTTCCATGCTGAGTCTTTCAAAAACTGAAACTCTTTCGGGGACCGCCTTAATGCAGTTACATTCAGACAATACCGCCCGTATGAGTTTGGAACAGGGGCATTGAATTTCCTGTTCTCGGGGACTCCTCTTCCTGGTTCTATTCGTACCCCCAGCACGATAGTACAACTCGTCATTTTGACAGTCGGAGTAACCTATCGTGTGCGGGCACGACTTCTCAGGTATAACACTATCACTATCAGATGATAATGTTTCCATCTGAGGTTGGATTGCCTTCTTTGGGCTTTCAAAGGTTACACGCCTAGAAACGTGCCTTTGCGGGCGTGAGTCTTCAGCGTGCTCCTGCACTTGGATGCGTAAAGTTGTACGCTTGGGTGCCATGATTTTCTCCAAATGTTGAGGGTTGCGGCGACCCCCAGCATGTTGAATTATTTAGGACTTCTTCATTGGCCCCAACCGTTCTTGAACTGGAGTTTTGCCTCGTTCTTTGGGAAGTGGACCGAGGCGCTCCAAAACTAACTTCTTCCTCTGGGATGGTCTTGTGGGCTCTCCCGGAACAGTTGCGGAAATCACCAGCGATTTAGGTTGATTCGCCGTAGTTTGAACTTTCGGCGGCTGCAGTTGTTGTTCCTTGGTCTGGACCGCCGCTTCAGACTTTGGCCTCCAAACTTTGCGAGTTGGTGGCGGCTTCTTAGCTACCTCTTTCTGCAGCTTTCTACGGGCTTCTTCAGCTTGAGCCCGTGCCTGTGCTGATAGTGCGCGGCGTTTACGAATGCGCTCCTCCAGCGTCGATCGGTTCCGTTTGACACGGACCCATTCCATTGTTGGCGGCTTGGAGGAACCACCCGGCGGATTTGACCTGCTTCGAGGCCGGTAGGACTTCACCTGACGCAACTTCGGCGTCGAATGGGGTGAGGTCGTCGTTGGTGGCTTCAACTTCTTCGCACCAACGGACTTTTCTCCTAGAGGAGAACTTCTGGAATTTCTTGGACTTACGGGGGGAGGTTGATCCAGATGAGGAGACGTACACCTCGTACTTCTACTGGTCGAACTCATACTCGACCTCCTCCACGACCGGGATCGAGATCCGCAGCTGCGACGCTCCGATCTCGGCAGCGAGATCGGCGGCTCCCACTGTGGTCGCCAGATTGTTCGCGGGGAAATTCGTTGCTTTCTTCATTATTGTCATTGCTATCTTGAATAACAGTTTTTACATTACAAAAGATCCGGTCTTATTTTTTAGATCCGGTTACAATGAAAATCAAGAATAAAGAAAAATAAAAAATTACAACTTTTTCTCCTTGTGAACAGATCGTGAGCTCCTGTTATTCGGTCACTCGCTTTGGTGTTGTGGACTGACGTTCGTGCTTAGATACGTCGCCTGATGAGCTCCTGTTATTCGGTCACTCGCTTTGGTGTTGTGGACTGACGTTCGTGCTTAGATACGTCGCCTGATGGTTCATTAGTTCGTGTTGAGCCGTGTTAAGGGACCTATAAGCAATTTTATATGCCTACAACAATGGATCCAGTTCAACCCATCCAGCTCATGTGAATGCAGTTCACACACTAAGATCAAGGAAACAAATAGACAATCAGGTTAGAACGCCACCTGATCAAACCCCTTCTCCCATCCAACACACTCCTTCCGATGAAGCAATTCCTTCTGATGACCTAAACGCTAAAAATGAGATTGAGCCTGATCTAGATAGGTATAGGCCCGTCGCCCCCTTTCCAGATGGACTCGAACCTAGGAAAAACTCCCCCGCGGGTTGAGAAAATCCTAGAAACGTTTAAACAGGTCAACATCAACATACCTCTCCTAGATGCAATCGAACAAATCCCCTCTTATACAAAGTTCTTGAAGAACTTATGCACTAAGAAAAGAACCACCAATGTCCCCAAGAAAGTCTTCTTAGCTGCCAACCTCAGTGAAATTTTTTCAAAACCCATGCCGTTAAAATATAAGGACCCTGGTTGTCCTATAATTCCATGCGTCATAGGTTACACTCACATTGATAAGGCACTTCTAGACATGGGAGCCAGCGTTAACCTCCTTCCTTATTCAGTCTATCAACAGCTAGGTGTAGGAGAACTTAAACCAACAAGATGCACTCTACAGTTAGCTGATAGATCTGTAAAAATTCCTAAAGAAGAGGTAGAGGATGTTCTGACCAAAGTTAGAGAGTTTATTTTCCCTGTTAATTTTATTGTCTTGAAAACGCAGGCCGTTTCCAATCTCAAAAGTTAAATCTCCGTCATTCTAGGAAGACCGTTCTTAGCCACCTCAAATTCTTTGATCAATTGTAGAACCGGTCAAATGAAACTATCTTTTGGGAACATGACTGTTGACCTCAATATCTGCTTTGATCAATTGTAGAACCGGTCAAATGAAACTATCTTTTGGGAACATGACTGTTGACCTCAATATCTTCAACCTAGGAAGGCAGCCTAGTGATCCATCTGATCAACCCATGGAAGTGAATTTCATTCAGGGAATATCAAGTGAGCAACAAGAGGGAGAGTGTGAGTCAAATTTAAGTGCATCTGACTTAATGATTGAGGAGTTTTCTGATGACGAACTAGAGTTAGATCTGCTGGTCAATCATGTTTCTGTTGTTGGCTGGCAACGAGAAACTTTGGAGATAGAACCCCGAGTCTAGCTTCGCCCATCTGTGGAGGAACCCCCTAAGTTAGAGCTCAAACATCTACCTGAAAATCTAGAGTATGCCTACTTAGGGGAGAACGAGTCTTTACCAGTTATCATTTCTTCTGATTTGAATACCGGTCAAAAGGAAGCTCTCTTAGATGTTTTAAGAGAGAATAGGGATGCCATTGGATGGACCATGGCTGATATCAAAGGGATTAGTCCAACCATTGTTCAACACCGAATCCATTTGATAGATGACGCCAAACCTACTAGACATCCTCAACGTAGGTTAAACCCAGTAATGAAAGAAGCTGTTAGGAAAGACATTCTGAAATGTCTCGATCATGGGATCATTTATCCCATTTCTGATAATTCATGGGTGAGTCCGGTCCAAGTTGTTCCAAAGAAATCTGGGATCACCGTGATCCAAAATGAGGCTAATGAGCTGATTCCCACTCGGATCCAAACTGGATGGCGAGTTTGCATTGACTTCCGAAAACTCAACTTAGCCACTCAGAAAGATCACTTCCCTCTTCCATTCATTGACCAAATGTTAGAACGCTTAGCAGGACATGAGTTCTATTGTTTCCTGGATGGATATTCAGGTTACAATCAAATGACTATCACTCCCGAAGATCAGGAGAAAACCACCTTCACTTGCCCGTATGGAATATTCGCATACCGACGCATGCCTTTTGGCTTGTGCAACACACCGGCCACATTCCAATGTTGCATGATCAGTATTTTTTCCGACATGGTAGAGCGATTTCTCAAAATTTTCATGGATGACTTTTTTATTTTTGGTGACACATTTTTCCAATATTTGCATCATCTTAAACTGGTCCTAGAACGATGTTGGGAGAAAAATCTGACTCTCAATTAGGAGAAATGTCATTTCATGGTCAAACAAGGCATTGTCTTAGGACATGTAGTTTCCAATAGGGTAATCGAAGTGGACAAAGCTAAGGTAGATCTCATTTCCAATCTCCCTCCTCCCAAAACAGTCAAAGATGTCAGATCATTTCTTGGTCATGCTGGTTTTTACCGACGTTTCATCAGGGATTTCACCAAAATTTCTAGACCTTGACCAATCTCTTAGCCAAGGAAACATCATTTTTCTTCTCTCCCGACTTCCTCAAAGCTTTTGAATATCTGAAAAAGGAGCTAACCACAACTCCTATCATTCATGCACCGGACTGGACCTTACCCTTCGAACTGATGTGTGATGTATCTGATTCTGCGATCGGTGCTATTTTAGGACAACGGTTTGATGGAAAACTACGTGTGATCTACTACGTCAGTAGGACTCTAAATGATGCCCAGCAAAATTACTCTGTCACAGAAAAAGAGTTTTTAGCTGCAGTCTTTGCCTTAGAAAAATTCAGGTCCTACCTCATTGGCTCCTTAACCAAAGTTTTCACAGATCATGCTACGCTAAAGTATCTTTTGACCAAAAAGGATGCCAAAGCACGACTCATTAGATGGATTCTCCTTCTTCAAGAGTTTGACATTCAAATTCTTGACAGAAGGGGAACAGAGAACCCCGTAGCAGATCACCTCTCTCGACTCCCAAATACACCAACATCAACTGTCCCGATCAATAAACATTTTCCAAATGAACAACTCCTAGAAATCTAATCTGTTCCATGGTTCGCCGACATTGTGAACTACATAGTCATGAACCAGATCCCTTCTCATTGGTCCAAACAGGATAGATCCCGTTTTCTCTCCCAAGTAAAATACTTTTACTGAGATGATCCATATCTGTTCAAATACTGTCCTGATCAGATCTTTAGGAGGTGTGTTCCCACTGAAGAAACTAGGAGTGTTCTTTCCTTTTGTCATGAGTAAGCATGTGGGGGCCACTTTGGCCCAAGAAAAACAGCTAAAAAAATTCTCCAATCTGGGCTATATTGGCCTACTCTTTTCAAGGATTCATACGAGTTTTGCAAAACTTGTACCCGCTGTCAGCTTTTTCGGGAAAGTCACTAGAAGAAATATGATGCCTTTACAACCCATCTTATCTGTTAAACTTTTTGATCTGTGGGGTATCGATTTCATGGGACCATTTCTAAATTCCTTTGGAAATATTTACATTCTAGTAACCGTTGAATACATGTCAAAATGGGTTGAGGCGGTAGCTTGCAAAACTAATGACAATATGGTCGTTGTCAAGTTTTTGAAAGAAAACATTTTTGCATGGTTTGGAGTACCCCGAGCGATCATCAGTGACAACGGTACACATTTCTGTAACCGTTCTTTTGAGGCTTTGATGAGGAAATATTCAATCATACACAAACTATCAACTCCTTATCACCCCCAAACCAGTGGACAAGTAGAGGTCACAAACAGACAGATCAAACAAATCTTAAAAAAATAGTTAATCATAACAGAAAAGATTGGGCTGTAAAATTATGTGATGCACTGTGGGCATATAGAACAACTTTCAAGGCCAATTTGGGGATGTCACCATACAGACTAGTGTTTGGAAAAGCTTGCCACCTACCAGTAAAGTTAGAGCGTCGAGCAATGTGGGCAATAAAACAGTTAAATTTTGACTCAGACTCGACAGGTAAGAATAGATTGCTCCAAATAAATGAGTTGGAAGAAATTCGAAATGATGCATACATAAACTCAAAGATTTACGAAGAGAAAACCAAGATTTTTTATGACAAATAAATTTTACAAAAAAATTTCTCTCCAGGACAGAAAGTTTTATTGTATAATTCAAAATTATATCTTTTTCCTAGAAAATTAAGGTCAAGATGGACAGGTTCATTTTTTGTCAAACAAGTTTTTTCGCATGGGGCTGTCGAGATAGAAAATCCTAAAAATTGTAACATTTTTAAAATAAATTGTCAACGTCTAAAACTATTTTTAGAATTTTCTACGCTCGGAGAGGAGGAGGTGTTGGTTCTCTATGAACCACATTATTTATAAAAAAATTATTAAAAAAATTAAATAATAATAATAATAATAATAATATATTTTCTCATTTAAAAAAATAAACTTTTGAATAACTAACATAGGCTTTAAAAAAACAATATAACCCTAATTCCCCCACACAAGATCAATAGCATTTTGGAGGGAGTTTTCTTCAATTTCTAGGGCTTCTTCCTCATCTCCCCAAGGTATACTCTCTTCTTGATCTTGTAATTTTATTTTTTTTTCATTTTGATTTTGAAGGTATACATGAATAATCTAGTGGATGAATCATGAATAGTTTTGAATTATTAACATAGTTGGTGTTGATTCATGATAAAAATTGATCAAATTGAGGGTTTAATTTGGGGATTTTGTACAAAATCCGAAAATTTGGGGGTTTATACAAAATCTAAAAAATTCTTAGGGGGTTTTGTGCAAAAACAAAAAAATGAACTTGGAACTCAATTGAGGATATCTTGTAAAAAAATTTGAATTTTTTAGGGTGTTTTATGTAAATTCGAAAAAAATTGGGGGAGGTTTATGTAAAAATAAAACTTGAATTTGGGATGTTCTGTGCAAACAATTCAAAAAAAATGCCAATCATTTTAACATTTGTAAGGTTTAGCTTATAATTGTCATATCAACATGTATGTTTCACCGATCAAGTTATCAAAATTTTAACATTTTTGTTCTAAAAGAACAATTTTGAGGAAATTTATTGTTTCACCGATCAAGTTATCAAAATTTTAACATTTTTGTTCTAAAAGAACAATTTTGAGGAAATTTATTGTTTTGGATAAGAATGATCGATTCATTCTTATCTTCAGTTGTAACCACTTAACCACGTTCTTGGATGATATTTTATCGGTTGGAACAAATCCAGGTGGTTAACGGTCGAAAAATAGCTTAAATCTACCAAAACCTATTTTTGGGGCTACGGACACCCGTGGGTGTCTTACCCAAGCCTTGGCCGAGACACCTCTTGGTGTCTCAGCTAAACTTTGGCCGAGACACCTATGGGTGTCTCGCTAAGGCCTGGAGCATTGTTCCGCGTGTTCTATCCGTTTTTGCTATATCTTCGTCATCCGAACTCGAAATCATGCGATTCAAAATGTATCGGAAAGCCGACGAGGAGATCTACATGCTTCCATGATTGACTCATATGTGGACTAATAGGACATGAGGGGCACTTCGTCTTTCGTAAGTGACGCGTAGCTCTTGATCCATTCGTGTTTCCGTTATTCCAAAGTTCCATTGCTTTGCATCGTTCATTGACTCACTTCATGTCCTTGTCATCGTCAAATGAGCTTATGTGATTCGGATAGCAACGTTCATCATCTTCTCTCTATCTTGAGCCACGTGCGGGGACCTATAGGCGATTTTTGACGCCTACAGTCTTTAGTCTGAAGTAATCAATGGGGTCAATCCTATGTGTGTGTATGTGTGTGTATCAAGGCTTTTAACAAATATTCTAAAGAGAAAATTACAACAATTCTCATATGATTTTGAATGAAGCACTTGATAATAACTCCATCTTTATCTTAGATCTTTGATGTTGCCATTGCCTTTACTTTGTGCTGCTGCATCAAATATGTTGGTCAATTTTCCTTTGTTATCATCAAAACATATAGAGATCTAACAAAACCCTCATATATATCCTATATATCTCAAATTATGGATCGCTAATATCAACTCTAAAATCCTAAGAATACAATAATTAATAAAGAACAATACATTGCCAAGCATCATCCATAACAAATCGTATCATAACAAATCACATTTCCCTCGGGTAGTTGGCGCGGGAACAAAAATAAATATTCGATAAAAGATCTCTTCTAGGATATGTAGTACATAACAAACCATAACCTTATACTCTACCCTCGAGGTAGATAACACAGGAGCAAATTTACAATTTTGTATGATTCCCTACAAAGAAAATGGTGTAGAGTATAGGCGCTCACAATTTCCTATGGCTCATCGCAATATTTTGTGGTCCATTACCTTACTTGAACACCATACAGAGTATAGGCATATCAGCCTAATCCAGAACACAATGATGCATAACAGAGTGTAGTCCACTATGGTCTTGTCCCAGTACACCAACTAACGTACTCTGAGTGTAGTCAACCACGGTCTTGTTATGGTACACCAACTAACCCCACTCAAGCATCCAAAAATTACTGTAAAATGAAACCAATGTTACTCCCTATCATGACAGGCCCAAAATATTAGACTACACACCTCCAAAAGCTCGTGCGTGCTCAAAACAAACGCGTGCATCTCATGGTCACGTACGTTTGTCAACGTATGGCTCATACATCATAATTTGCCATCAAACATGCGTGGAAAGAATCAACATATACAAAACAGCTCAAATCGGTCGACCAAAATACCCCATCGGTCAACTGGCAGCAACGTGCACGAATATGCACACACAAACAAGCCCTGATGGGTCGACTAATGCGCATGTTTAGTCAACGTGGAAAGAATCAACATATACAAAAAAAACTCCAATACTGCATTCCAATTGAGCGGCTGCTTACTTTGATCAGTCGACCAATTCTGGTGACAGATCAAAATTTAGGGTTTTCTCTATAATTACCAAAAACCGAAATTTTTCAAAAGAACACATGTACAAAGATCTTGTTTAGGGTATTTAGGGCTTACTTTACTACATGAAATCACAATTATCAACTTGAAGGGATCTACTAACCCTAGAATGTTTATTTTTGTAAAATCATCATGAAAACAAATAACTTTAACAAAATCTCTTGTTAGATGTAATTCAAATCTTAAACCCAAATCAAAGAAATCTGCTTCATAACTTTTTAAATCAGAAAGATTAAATCTTTACGTCATATAGATAAAAGGGGTGATCTTTACTCATAAAATAAGTTTTAAAAATCCAATAAAACCAAGAAAACGGGGATGGGATTGGAGGAGATGAAACTTGCCTCAAAAATTTTGTGCTGAGCTCCTACACACGTGAGAGACACGATCCTCCTTCACCAAAAGCCGTAGATTTCACCTTCCTATTGGTCTTTTGGCTTCTCAAAGCTTCACCAAACTCAAAAGTGGGATCTCTAGGTTTTTGAGAGGAGGTGGCTGCTATTCAGAACTATGACTCCCCTGATTTCACACGAGGCTACAGTCCAAGGTGAACTTACAAATGTCAAATCAGCCATGCACCCAACACTCTGTAACAACACATTTCACTATCATAGTAATATCTCTCTAGTAGAATCAAATAATAACAGTGTAGGTACAAGTGGATATAAGAAAGGTAAGAATATAAGGAACACAATAAGAAGAAGAGATACCATAAATAACTAAAATCATATTCCAACAGCAGTAATAACAAGTCTGAACCGAAGAAAAAGATATACATCCAATAAACTAAAATGGGAGTAATTAATCTCAAATACAAGAGTCAATTGAAAAGTACACAGGCTCTCACCCTTCAAAATGAAATACAAGTCTGTAAATCAACTAACCAACTACTAGTCTAATGTGGAGCATAAGCTGACTATCAAGAAATAACGGTGACTATACAGAAACTCTGTCAATCGACGGCTCTCCGGAACTCTTATCCGCTTCCTAAAAAGTGGGGAAAATCAACAGCGTCAGAGCACTAGCAAGATCATCTCCATCCACCCCCAGGGGAAGGGCTACAACATATGATGGAGGCTCTACATAATATGCATAGTCTACCTAAACCATTTACCCTGTACTAATTGGGGTTAATATTTAGAATTTTACAACACAAGATGAGTACGTCGAGCAAAATAATCAAAATAAGAAAACTGTCATATATATACTCATGTATTTCAAATTGTGGATCGCTAAATATCAACTCCAAAACTAAGAATAAAAGAATAACGGAATGAAATACTATAATGTCAACCAAAAAAGTAATGTATATCAACCAAACATCTCACACCATCCTTGGGTAGATAATACAGAACATGTACACAATCCTATGTAAACCACAATACAAAAATACTTCGCCGTAATATATCTCAACGGTGAACTACGTTCAAAATCAATTACCACCTAAGACTCAGGCTATCAAGTATTCCACAATGCTATCCCTCGCAAAGTTCTATGATTCATCGCATCATCATGCGGATCAACGTATAGGTGCATCGACCTCTGCGCATCATCATGCAGAAACAATAATATAGGTACATTGACCTCTATGCATACTCATGTGGAAACAATAATACATTACGGAGTGTAGTACACTACGGTCTCATTGTAGTTTATCAACTAATGTCCACTGTCTCATTGCAGTGCACCAACTAACCCCACTCTAGCAACAAAAACTACCATAAAATAGAATAAGCGTTACGCGTGACAACATAAAATATTAGACTACGTTTATAAAGAGGCTCGTGCATACTCAAACCCATTACGTGCACTCTCCTGGTTATGCATGTATATCGAAGTATGACTTACACCTCGTGTTCGCAAATCGGATGCACGAAGAAGAAAACAATATTCACAAACACCACTAGACCGGTCGATCGATATACATCTTCGGACGACTGGTCGGCAACGTGCACTAACATGCACACTCATACTGCCATCAATCGGTCGATCGATACTCAATTTCGGTCGACTTCCCAGAAGGAAATTTTTAGTTTCCTACGGACCAATCGGTCGACCGATTTCTTTTATCGGTTGACCGACCACAGTGAAATTTCAGGTGTTGATTTTTTGTCAATTTATCTCAAAAGTTGTACTTTAATGACATGATTAGTAAAACTTGATTAAATTCTCATAATTACTTAACAAAAGATTAACTAAAACATGACCACATTACTTAAAATTAATAATTCTAGGGTTTAAACATCCTAATTAATAAAACACTTAACTAATTTGATTAACTAGGATTTTAAACCAAATTAAAATGTAATTAAAAATTTAAAATCAACTCTAATGATCATGATCATCTATACTTGTTAATTAAAGATAAAACGTTCTCATCATCTGTTTAAGATTTATCATTATAAACAAGGTGTTAACAAATCAGATTAAGCCCTAATCATTAGATTATTCATATAACACAAAATGACATTATCTTTAGCTAAGGAAAGGTTTTGAGGAAGATGATCTTGCCTTTTCAAATGTGCTGATCTCTTACACGCAAGCAAGACTTGACCCTTCATCACCAAACACCATATATCTCGCTCTCCACTCGGTATTCGCTTCACAAAGCTTTCCCAAACTCAAAAATTAGGGTTAGGGTTTTGAGAGAGAACGTGACTGCTGCTAGGGTTCAGAGATTATGTTGAAAAGGAAAAAAATTTCATGAAAACATGTATTTATATACTTATATGCAATTGGGTCAAAAACCAACCCGAAACTAAACCCCAGAATTCATGCTCATCGGTCGATTAGTTATGAAAATCGATCAACCGATAACTACACATCAGTCGACCAGTTGTTCCCATCGGTCGACCGACCAGAATGAAAATCTAACTTACAGGTTTTGATATATTTTGTGCATGATACTCACATATATGTACGTATTCGATCTCAAATCGATTTCAAACATGCTAATTCATCGCAAAATATTTCCAAACATGATAAAACTCATATTTTATCATTTTAAAATAATATTTCAAAATTTTACGGGGATTTACAAGAACAGGAGAGATGAAAGAAAAGAGATAAATTTGGATGTACATATACATATATGTATGTATGTATGTATGTATGTATGTATGTATGTATAGCTTTAGAGAATCCCATTATGCCACTATATCTTGAAATTCCTCGCTTACAAGCAAAGCTGCTAGGACATCCATAAATGATTCTCTTTCTCTTTCAATTTTGCTTTCTCCAGATGCATTTTTTGCTTGCTCATAATCTGATATCTCGTCATCAGATAAATTATCATCCACATGTTTCATATCTGCTACATCTTCTTCATCTTCAACATAGGCCTTATATGTAAGACGGAGTAATATTTCTCCCGATGCCTGCCGCTTGAAAAAGTTCCAACCACCTTGCAAAACTACAATTTTATCTCAGGCCAACAAGATTATTATGGCTCAGGTTCAACAGGAAAACATATCGTTGAATTTAAAGCTTTGGCGACTATTTGGTCACCAAAATCAACTTAGCCATCTCCAAAACAAAAGCATGATTAAACGAGCATCAAAGTAAAGATTTCTCCGAATATTATTTTAATGAAGAAGCAATTTTTTAATATCATCTATCCCAGGAGAACACACTAAGAGTCATATTGAGATCCAAAGGGGCTTTCGTGAATTAATCGGAACAAAGATCGAACCTTGAGGAACCGGGTAGCGGAGGAGGATCTCGACGGTGAGATCACGTTGGAGTTGTCGCTGAAGGCGGAGGAGGAGCTCGACGACGAGATTGTGGAGGAGGGCTGACAGAGGGCGGGCTGGTGGTGATTTGGTGTCGTGGCGGCGTGGCGTCATCGTCGGAGGACAGAGGAGGAGCTCAACGGAGGAGGGCTGAAGGCGGAGGAGGAGTTCGATGGCGAGATTGCGGAGGAGGAGGGCTGACGGATCACGGGCTGGCGGCATCGGTGTCATGGGGGCGTGGCATCGTCGGTGGCGGACGGAGGGCGGGCTGGCAGTGTCGGTGTCGTAGTGATGATTTGGGCTGAAATCGTAGGAAGGGGGAGAGGGATTAAGGAATTTGGGGGAAAATTGAGTTGAATTTTTGGGGAGAGAGAGAACGGAGGAAAGTGCGTACGCATCAGTGCGTATGAGAAACGCACTGATATATATGCCCGCAAATTCCTTAAGAGTGGCGGTGTCCGGTTCTGGTACGCATAAATGCGTACGTATTTATGCCCGCAAAAGCCCAAAATTTTTTGAGAAAGGCGTATATGCAAAAGAGCCCATAAATAAAACCTATCCCCTTCTCTCTCATCTCTGGTGTCTCTCTCATCCACATTCAGCCATGACCCCTTAATCGTTGATGGACCTGGTGGGCTTCGGCATAGCGGTGGGCTGCGCCGCTCTCTCCCTCACGATTGCCGGGATCCTGGTGACCAAACGAGTCAAGAATCGCCGGAAATGGTCGAGGATCCTCGAGATTCTCGCGGAGTTCGAGGGGGGATGCTCGACGTCGACGGCGAGGCTGAGGCAGGTGGTGGGCGCGATGACCGTCGAGATGCACACAGGCCTCGCCTCCGACGGCGGAAGCAAGCTCGGCATGCTTTGCTTTGTGTGTGAAGATTGGTAGAGATTTGGTTAGGCTGCTGCAAGATTTGGTTTTTATCCCGGAATTTAGATAAATTTGGAAAGATTTGTTGTTTGATCCTAGTAAATTTTAGGTACCGGGCTTTACAGATATTTCACAGTTGTATTGTGTGAGGACTTCAAGTCAGTATTTTTTGCTGAGAATTAGTCCTGAAATGGAGACCCACTTGAGATTTTTGCTTAATATAGGGAAAAGTGAATCTAAGGTGACACCCTAGGCTCCCACCTAAGGACGCGGCCTAGAATCACATCATTTTCTAAAATTTTTTTGTGATTCGCTCCGTTAAACTTGATTTACACGTTCTTAAACCCAAACACACTAATTTTGGGGTGAATCCATTGTGTTTTGACCATTCGTTGAGCCGTGCAAAAAATCTATTCATTCGAAACCGTTAAAATTTCAGTGACTGGATAAAGGGTCAAAACACGACGGGTTCACCCCAAAATTGGTGTGTTTGGTTTTAAGAATGTGTAGATCAAGTTATTTTGGGGTGAATCCATTGTGTTTTGACCATTCGTTGAGCCGTGCAAAAAATCTATTCATTCGAAACCGTTAAAATTTCAGTGACTGGATAAAGGGTCAAAACACGACGGGTTCACCCCAAAATTGGTGTGTTTGGTTTTAAGAATGTGTAGATCAAGTT
>NC_033803.1:46631436-46633039 GCF_001876935.1 Asparagus officinalis | reverse complement strand
AATCCTAAAAGTATTATGGTCAATCATTTCAAACGGAATGAGGAATCATAATAAAAATAAAGACAAAAAACCAGTTCCACTAAAAAGATCAACAGTCAAAACATTCAGCAAATAAAATCAAACCAAGTGCAGATACAAAGAGACATCTCAAATCAGATCTAACAAACTGAAGGAAGCAATCCTAGCCTTAACAATGGCAAGTTTCTCGGCGTGTTCCACTCGAACCCTCTCCTCTTCTTCCTTCTGAAGCTTGGTATAAGCAAGAATGGCGGCAGCATTGGCGGTTACGTCTTCTCGGCGCAACGCGTGAAGAACCTCCAGCTCTCCTCTATAAACATTTTGAACCCTGGCGCTCTCGAGCTCAAAATCTTTTAGAGTCCTCTCCCCTTGGATGGTCCTGATCCCCGTCCTATCAGCAATGCTGTTATAAGCATCCATCTTACTCTGCAGACGACGTTGCCGTTCGTACAAGTTCGCAACGATGACTTCTTGCTCCGATATACGTCTCGCTCGAGCCTTACGCTCTTGTACCCTCTGAGTCTGAGCATCGATCATAAGTGGGGTAGCCTCATCATGCGGGTCGAAGTCTACTAGCTCTTCCAAAAGATATATGAGTTCCTCTAAGCAGGTCAACCTGATCTCACATCGTCCAGCTAGCCGGATGCCACCTACACGCTCAATGTCTTTAAGACTATCTGCTATGAAAGGGAGCAAATCATAATCTCTTCCCAGTCCAGAACTGATGGCGGTAAGCGTTTGTTGTACAACCTTCTCTACTTTTTGGAGGATGTCCTGCAAGGATTCGGAGGCCAGGAAGACAGACTCTTGGTCAGACATAATTGCAGCAATGGGATCCTTTTCCTCTTCATCGTCGGATATGAGGATGATTTCGGGACTCAACCGAGGAAGTGGACCGATAGCCTGTCTGGTGGAAACCGAAGATAAAACATCCCCACGACGTCCGTTCACCGCATGAGATGAAAATGCTCCGGAAGGATGCTCAACTGAAAACAAGCAATGAAACGTTTGTTAATTCCAGTTATAAAAGGAAATTGAACTCATCTTACGAATGGGTAAGATAGAGTCGTTGCCTTATGAAAGGTGAGACGATTTGGCCACGTTGTGCATTCATAAGATAGGGTATATCGACAATATATCCCTGCCATATAAGGCACAATGTAGCGTCAAAACGCCCCCTTTATTTTGAGGTATGGTTTTGATCAAGCAAAACACAACGTGGAGTAAAAAGGACCAATTTGCAAATTTCCAAGAAAAAATGGACTAATTTGTAAATTTCAAAAAAATAGCTCACCAGCATGAGAGGGAGGCGCGCCATCAGCCGACACGGTAGAAGATTGACCCCTCGCAGTACGAGACATGGCAATCTGCAAAATAAATTAAGGGGTCAGAAAAAAAAAAGGGTTCCTCCTTTTATTGCAATTCTACCCCCTGAGAGGTGAGCTCGAGGCGCCAAATCTTAATCCTAACCCTCGCATGCGACCCCAGAAATTCATAAATTAAATTAAGCATAAAAAATGCTAAAATAGTTGAGGATTTACCTGAGGGAAAGCTCGTGGATTTAATAAAAATCAGATCTTGAAAG
>NC_033803.1:46602104-46630686 GCF_001876935.1 Asparagus officinalis | reverse complement strand
GGTGGCTCGGCCAAAGCCGAGCCACCCTGAGGTGGCCGGCCAGATCTGTGCCCGGGCACAGTAAAGGGAGCCTATAAATAGGCCCCCCCTTGTTCATTTGAAAAGGTTGGAACTTTGAGAGCCGAAACTCTGCCGAATTGAAGATCGAGCGTGGAGTTTTGAAGACTTGAGGACTTGAAGATTCAGATCTGATTCTCGGCGAGCATCCACGTCACAAAAGGCAGGTGTTCGAGAGGTAAAAAATCAGATCTCAGATCTACACGAAACTACACTCCGGATCAAAGCTTGGCCTTTGATCCTGAGATTTGGACGATTATTTCCTTGGTGAACTAATCCTCCCCGGCTATTATTCCCTTCGCGGAATAATACCCGTCAAATCGTGTAGATTTGACCGGATCTAGATTGCGCGGTGGTCCACGGATTAACCCCGGCGTCGGCAAAGAACCCACACAAAGCGAGCGACCGCAAAACAGGAGCTCGCGATTTATTCAAAAGGAGAAAGTTATAATTTTTATTTTTTTTCTTTGATTTCGTTGTAACCGGATCTAAAAAAGACTGGATCTTTTGTAACTCGAAAATTTGTTATTCAAGATGACAATGACTTCAATGAAAACCACAATTTTCACCGCGAACAGACGTAACTGGTCATGCGTGTCCACCATGCCTTGGGTTGTGAGAAAGCCCAACCATAGCATCTAAAGTCTGGTGGAGGTAATCTCCTCCCAAGATGAGCCAGACGGTTCTTCACAGTAGGAGCGGCTGCTGATACCTCGCCTGGGGGTGCGGTATTAAGACCCATAATCCCTGGTCGAAGACCGCGGATGTAATGATACCCAATAGAACCAGGAGTCTTATGTTGGGATGTATATCCACACTGGACTCGATCAACATCATCGGTAAGATGCCAGGACATCTGTCTCTCTATGGCTTGTCCCTCCAAACAAGTGAAAGAATACTGACGAGGAATGGAAGGAATATACAGGAGAGCTCCTTCATCAAGATTCAGCCAATGCTCCTCGGTAAGAATCAACTTAGTCGGATCCTCAATATGATCTCCAAACAGAAAACTGGGCTTCCTTAAAGCCTGAGTGGAAACGGAATCCGTAGTAAAAGAAGCATCCGTAATCAGCTGGCGTAAGCAATGACGCCCTCCATCCCGTATCAAACGACAGGATTCATCGGAGTGATCTTTGTCAAACTGAGGGAGTGGACCAATAGCCTGCCTGAGGAAGCCGAAGAAAAGACTTCCCCACTACAACCAATAGTGGCATGAGGAGGGAGACTGCCAGTGGGGAACTCGACTGCAACAAAGCGAGGATAGAGTCAGAAGATCATCCATGAATTAAATCCATCTCATAAAAAAGCGAGATAAGATCATTCACGGGGTAATTGGAGAGACGATTTTGAGTGTCCTACACTGGAAGAACGGTATGCATCATCACGTAAATAACGTGGTAACATACACCGACCTACAAGGTGTAAGACGACACAAGATCGCCCCAATATACCAGAAGACTTGAATTGGCTAAGCAAAACAAGTCCGAAACCTCAACCCCCGCGAAGGAGGGTGTCGGCCCTTCTCGAATGACCCGCGAAGGGGCCAAACGAGGGTGTAACAGAACCACCAATATCCTGAAACCTCAATCCCCACGAATGAGGACGTCGGTTCTTCCTTAATGACCCGCGAAGGGATCAATCAGGGATATAGAAATAAAGATTCTCACCCCTGAAAAAGGATGCCGCTGGAGGGGAGGATGCTGTGGGAACTTCTTCCTCGCTAGGCTGTGAACGGGAGCGACTCCTAGGAGGTCGAGGTCGACGTGGAGACATCGAAAACCTGCAATGAAAAGCAGCAAGTCAGGTACAATCTAAAATATGAATACACGAAATTTAAAAGGGAAATTAAGAACTTGAACTAAAGTCCTATGAATAAATAGGATTTTATAGTTGAAGTCTAATTAAACCTACAAATTTCGTGCATACAAAACAATGATTGTCATTTTTGCGGTAAATCTTGGTGAAATACCCAAAATGCCCCTCGTGTTCAAGGCTAAATTCGGGTCAAGGACACGCTCTAATTGGGTCATGGTCATCATATTTGATCATCTAGCACCCCCAATTTTGGTTAATTTTGCAAATAAACCCTTTTTTGTAAAATTTAGCCGATTTTGCAAATAAACCCCTCAACAACTTTTGGTCCTCTTGCATAAAGCACCCCTCAAATTTTTGACCAAATGGACATGTAATCCAAATCCTAATTTCAGTCCTTTATTATATGAACACCACCTCAATTCTCCGACCAATTTTGCAAATAAGCCCCCAAAAAGATTTCGGCCCATATTTGCACATAAAACCCTCAATAATTTGTGGTCTTTTTGCATGAAGCACCCCCTCAAAGTTGTGGCCAAGTGGGTCTAAAGTCCAAGCCTCAAAATTTTAGTCCCATTTTTGCATAAAGGCCCCTATAAATTTCAGCCCTCTTTTGCATAAAAGTCCCCCCAAATTTCGGCCCTCTTGCAATTTTGCATAAAACCCCCAAATACTTGTGCATACATAACCCATCATCATGAGAGTAAAAAGTTATGATCTTGGCATCTAAATTCATGTTATACCCCCATTACAAGCATAAAGTTGCAATCTTTCTTGAAAAAAAAAGAGAAGAGTTGTGAAGGGGAACTTACCAAACCAAGAAGCTTTCCTTGAGCTTGAAGATGATGAAACCCTAGCTTTGAGATTTTCGGCCAAAGAAGAATGCAAAATCCGAAATTTTTGAAGGGTTTTAAGGGGAAGAATTCCAATGGGTTTAGAGTTCTTGGAAAGGAAAAAAATGGTGGAGGGATGAAAGGAGGAAGAAAGAGTTTGAGAGGGAAAGAATCTCTTTTGAAAATATGGAAAGAAGGGGGAAAACCAAAGAGGAAACAAAATTAAAACAAGAAAGAAAGCAAAACAAAAGGGGAAACAAAATTAAAACAAGAAGGAAAGCTAAAGAAGGAAATAACCAAAGAAGGGAAAGGAAACAAAAAAAAAGAGGCAAGAGGGGGGGGGTGTCTCGGCCTTGAACCGAGACACCCTAGGGTGTCTCGGCCAAGGTTGAGACACCCCCGGGTGTCTCGGTCCATTTCGAGCCCCCGGATCCCATTTCAAAGTCCGATTTCGCCCATTTCGTCAATTGCTTGAACGTTTCACACAAGTCAACATTCGACGTTCGAAACCCTAGGGTCAACGCCGGTCAACGCGTAACCCTAGTCAACGCGTTACAACAAAAAGTCAACGTTCGACGTTCGAAACCCTAGGGTCAACGCGTAACCCTAGGTCAATGCCAGTCAACGCGTTGCGACAAAAAGTCAACGTTCGACGTTCGAATCCCTATGGTCAACGCCGATCAACGCGTAACCCTAGGTCAACGCCAGTCAACGCGTTGCGACAAAAAGTCAACGTTCGACGTTCGAAACCCTAGGGTCAATGCCGGTCAACGCGTAACCCTAGGTCAACGCCAGTCAACGCGTTGCGACAAAAAGTCATTATTCGACGTTCGAAACCCTAGGGTCAACGCCGGTCAACGCGTAACCCTAGGTCAACGCCAGTCAACGCGTTGCGATAAAAAGTCAACGTTCGACATTCGTAACCCTAGGGTCAACGCCGGTCAACGCGTAACCCTAGGTCAACGCCAGTCAATGCGTTGCGACAAAAAGTAGGGTCAACGCCGGTCAACGCGTAACCCTAGGTCAACGCCAGTCAATGCGTTGCGACAAAAAGTCAACCTTCGACGTTCGAAACCCTAGGGTCGACGCCGGTCAACGCGTAACCCTAGGTCAACGCTAGTCAACGCGTTGCAACAAAAAGTCAATGTTCGACGTTCGAAACCCTAGGGTCAACGCCGGTCAACGCGTAACCCTAGGTCAACGCTAGTCAACACGTTGTGACAAAAAGTCAATGTTCGACATTCGAAACCCTAGGGTCAACGCCGGTCAACGCGTAACCCTAGGTCAACGCCAGTCAACGCGTTGCAACACAAGTCAACGTTTGACGATTCAAAACAACGCGTAACCCTAGGTCAACGCCAGTCAATGCGTTGCGACCAAAAGTCAACATACGGTGATCTGAAACCCTAAGTCAGCACAATATGACAGAGATAGTCAATTCAAAGTCAACTCAATGATACGAGCCAAACCCAACTCACCGGTGATAGACTCGAGACTCCGACGACGGCCAGGCGATAAACGCAGCGCCGGAAGAACTTCGTCTATTCGTCAAAGCATTGAATAGACCAAAAATCGAAGGAGTCAAGAGTTAAAGCTAACTACAGGTCCTTTACACTGACTGAAGGCTGGACCAATCACATCCAAAGTATTCTAGCCTCTTCTATAAAAGAAACGAGTCCGGAACGCTTTTGAGGGGGTATCTGTAGGCATCGAAAATTGCCTATAGGTCTCCGCGAACAGCTCAGTGTTAAGAAACGACGATGAACATCACTATCCGGTTCACAGGAGTTCGATTGACATCGGTGAACGCTTGAAGTGAATCAACGAACTACGTGAGCCGACAGAATTTCGGAATAACGAAGGTACGGGCTAATCGAGAGCCCCGCGGTGTTTACAAAAGGAACAACGCCCTTCGTGTCTCATTCATTCAACAGATGATCCAACCATCGAAGCTGATAGAACTCCTTGTCGGCTTTCCAACGCATTTCGAATCACTCAAATCCGAATCCGGACGAAGGAATTACAGCAGAAACAGATGAAAACACCAAAAGGAGTGTCTCGGACCAACGAGACACCCTTCGGTGTCTCGGCTAAGGCCGAGACACCCTTGGGTGTCTCGGCCAAGGCCGAGACACCCTAGGGTGTCTCGGACCAAACCGAGACACCCTAGGGTGTCTCAGATTTTGGGAGACACCCTAGGGTGTCTCGGATTTTGGGAGACACCCTAGGGTGTCTCCAACGCGGATTTGGGCCCTTTAGGTGGTTTTAACCATTCCGTTATCCTCTCAAGCCTATAAATACAAGCCTTAGGCCTCATTTTTTCAGATCTGGAATTTTGGAGAATTGGCGAAGCCCTGCCGGAGTGAAGAGTGATCGAGTACTTCAACACAAGAGAGTTTCTTCGTCAGATCTACATCACCTGCATCTGATCCTTAGTCTTATCCCGTTGTGGTAATTCTAAGAAGAGCAATTATCTCGCTTTTATCGAGATAGGCGCTTCAAGTTTCTAGATCTCCTCACGGATCGACGAAGCTCTGGACCAGATCTGATTGCCAGGTAGTCCACGGATATCGACATCCCCGTCACAGGCTAAAGACCCACGCAAGCAAGAGACGACGAACGGATCTTGTGTTTATTTTCAAGAAAGTTGTAATCTTTTTATTCTTTGTTGTTTGAATTCATTTGTAACATTTAAAGTTTAATGAAATCAATGATGAAGGCAACTTTGTTGTTTGAATTCATTTGTAACATTTAAAGTTTAATGAAATCAATGATGAAGGCAACTTTCGACGAGAACAACATGTACAGATAAATCATTAACATGGTGAACTCGTGTCAGGTCATCGAGGCAACCCCGAAAAGCAACTCGAACAGATTTAAGAATCTGTAAAACAACTCGTTAGTCGACTGAGGTGTCGACTGATGACGTCAGTCGACTCATGTGTCGACTGACAAGCTCAGGCAGCACAACCTCAGCTCACCAGTCGACCGATCTGTTGACTGCGGAGCTGGGAAAACCAAATCAACCCATCAGTCGACTGATGACGGAGATTTCAGCCCGTCGGTCGACTGATCAGTCGATCGATTGACTGCAGAAACTCTGCACAGGTTATTATTCACCCAAAAGTTGATCTAAACTCATCCCCATTAATCCCAAGCATGAAAAATACTGATATTAACATATATGTACCAAACTGGAATGAAAGATCTACATGTAAACATTTATCAAAAGCCTTAAACACATAAAAACATGTTTGATACGTTTTGAAATCCATAAATCATGAAATAACTCTTGTCAAACATTTTCAGATCTAGATCTCTTTAATAAAACATTGATGATCTTTTTATAAACTGAGAAGCTCAATACTTCACATCATATACCATAAAGATCTATTCTTTGTACTAAAAATACGTTTTTGGCTCAAATAAAACTCATTAAGCTCAATAAATTCGTGTAAAACAAAAGGGACAGAGTTGGGCGAGATGTTACTCGTCTCTGGGTGATGAACAACTCCTGGATCTGAGAGAGAGTGGATCCCCTTTGCTGCAATGTGAAGATTTCGACGAAAATCCTCCAAGTTCTCCCCCAAATCACCAAGAACAAAACTAGGGTTTAAGATAGGGGAGAGGGGGCTAAGGTTTTCTCAGTTCTGAAGATGAGGGGGGTAAATTCGGGTAAAGGGGAAAATATACGAACAGTTAAACCTGACCCAAACCCGAACCAAATCAAAACAGACCCGAAACCTGAAAAACTAGAAATCAGCGTATCAGTCGACTGATATGTCGATCGATACAGTCAGTCGACTGATGTGTCGACTGATCTGGAAAAATTCAGTTTTGTGCATGTTTTGCTAATTTGCAAAACCAACGCACAAAACTCTACACCCAAACTCTCATATCATCTCAAATAACTTATTATCATGTATATCAATGACCTCAAGCTATTTATCATAAAAGAATTATTTATTTACTAATAATTCATATATATTCATATAAAAATTATGGGGTTCTACATTCTCCCCCCTTAGAAGAATTTCGTCCTTGAAATTTGGAAACCATACGCATCTCACAACATGAACTTCCAGATAAACATATAGATATATTTATACTTAACGATCTAAAATGGTAATATTCCCGCTCAAACCCTAATCTAGTGGAACTAGTACATCGGGTGAAAAATCCAAACAAGGAACCCCCCATATATATACCATGTGTTCTGAAAGATTAAGAATTAAGTGCGAATATTCCCATTCTAGTGTTAAATGTAAATATAACTAAAGATATAAACATCATACGAGATACTCATCATAAAAATTTTAATTTACCTGTTCAAACAGGTGTAGGTAGTCGCGACGCAAATCCTCTTCGCGCTCCCAAGAAATCTCCTCAATGCCTCCTCGGTTCCACTAAACTTTCACCAAGGGAATTACCTTATTTCTAAGTCTCTTGTCCTCTCTGGTAAGAATACAAACCGGAATCTCGACAGTAGTCAAATCCTCCTGAAGCTCAATCTCTGGTGTATCCAATACTCGCTACTGCTCCTCATCATGCAAGTGTTTCTTGAGCATAGAAACATGAAACACATTATGTATACTAGACATTGATGCTGGAAGATCTAGTCTGTATGACACAACTCCAACACGCTCCAGAATCTGAAATGGTCCAATGTATCTCAGCGCAAGCTTCCCCCGTCGTCCGAATCGTTGTACGCCTTTCATAGGCGACACCTTCATCATAACTGAGTCTCCAACCTAAAACTCCAAGGGTCTTCACCTCTTATCTGCATAGCTCTTCTGCCGAATCTGAGCGGCTAGAATCCGCTCCCTGATCAATGCTACCTTCTCGGTAGTCTGCCTTACCAGCTCCGGTCCAAGCATCAAGCTATCCTCCGGCTCTCCGTACAATGCCTCATACGGAGCCATACCGATTGTCGCTTGATAACTGTTGTTATAAGCGAACTCTATCAATGGAATGTGATCCTCCCAGCTGCCTTGAAAGTCAATAACACAAGCCCGCAACATGTCTTCCAACACCTGATTTACTCTCTCTGTCTGACCATCCGTCTGTGGGTGGAAAACACTGCTGAATGATAATCTGCTGCCAAAAGAGTCCTGGAAATTCTTCCAAAAGTGCGAAGTGAACACCAAACCTCGATCCGATACAATCGTGTCTGGAACTCCATGAAGTCGAACTATCTCCCGGATAAATATCCTCGCATATGCCTCGACAGTATAGGTAGTCCTCACTGGAATGAAATGTGCCGACTTCGTCAACCGGTCCACAATTACCCAAACTAAATCATTCCCATTATTCGACTTCGGCAACCCTACAATGAAGTCCATAGAAATGTCTGCCCACTTCCACTCTGGAATGGGTAAAGGTTGAAGTGTTCCTGCCGGTCTCTGATGCTCTGCCTTCACCTGCTGACAGGTAAAACACTTAGCCACATACTCCAAAATCTCCCTTCGCATACCACTCCACCAAAAGTGTCTCTTCAGGTCCTTGTACATCTTAGTAGTCCCTGGATGTACTGTGTACCGAGTACGATGAGCTTCATCAAGTAACTCTCTCTTCAGCTCGGCACTGGCTGGCATGACTAGCCTGCCCTTCATCCGGAGACCTCCGTCTGCTCCAATGATCCAATCAGTCTTAGGCTCCTTGGAAATTTCCTCCTTCCGGATTTGAATCCAAGAGTCTCCCAACTGAGCTCTCACAACTCTGTCACTCCAAGATGGCTGCACTGACACAGCTCCCAAAAATGCACTGGTTCCTCCAATCTCGGGTCTAAAATCAAACTGGCTAAGAGTGATAAGATCCCGATGTAATGAACACCTCAAAGCTGAAATCCGATGCGACGCTTCCTGCTTAAGGCATCTGCTACGACGTTCGCCTTCCCCGGATGATACTGAATCGCGAACTCGTAGTCCTTGATAAACTCAATCCATCTCCTCTGTCTCTGGTTGAGTTCCTTCTGAGAAAAGAGGTACTTCAGACTCTGATGGTCTGTGAATAACTCAAACTGCACTCCATATAAGTAGTGCCTCCATGACTTCAGTGCAAATACCACTGCTGCTAACTCCAAGTCATGAGTGGGATAGTTCTGCTCATGCACCATCAACTGCCTTGAGATATAAGCTACTACCCTCTGAGTCTGCATCAATACGCCTCCTAAGCCTTCCAACGATGCATCTGTATATATGACGAATGTCCTGTCGCTGCTCGGAATAGTCAAAACCGGCGCTGTAGTCAACTTAGCCTTTAAAATATCAAAGGCCTTCTGGCACTCCATGCTCCATATGAACTATACACCCTTCTTCGTAAGGTGTGTAATCAGCATCGCAATCTTCGAGAAGTCCTGAATGAACTTCCTGTAATATCCAGCTAAACCCAAAAAGCTACGAATATCTGTCACCGTCTTCGGTGGCTCCCAATCAAGAACTGTCGTGATCTTTGCCGGGTCCACTGCTATGCCCTCTCTACTGATGACATGGCCAAGAAATCTGACTTCTGAAAGCCAAAATTCATACTTTCTGAACTTGGCATACAACTGATGCTCCTGCAGAGTCCTTAACGCTATCTGTAGATGCTCCTCGTGATCTGCCTCCGATCTCAAGTAAATGAGAATATCATCAATGAAAACGATCACAAACTGATCTAAGAAGGGACGGAAAACCCGGTTCATCAAGTCCATGAATACCGCGGGTGCATTGGTCAACCCAAATGGTATGGCCAAGAACTCAAAAGATCCATATCTAGTAAGAAAGGTGGTCTTGGGAATATCCATCTCCCGAACCCGCAACTGATGATAGCCAGAACGAAGATCAATCTTCGAGAAATACTGTGCTCCCTGCAACTGGTCAAACAAGTCATCAATCCTAGGTAGTGGGTACCTATTCCGGATAGTGACCTTGTTCAACTCTCTATAATCTATGCATAATCTCATACTACCATCCTTCTTCTTCACGAAGAGGACTGGCGCGCCCTACGGAGAATGACTCCGACGAATAAAACCCTGAGCTAACAACTCGTCCAACTGGGTCTGAAGCTCCCTCATCTCAGCTGGTGCCATGTGATAGGGTGCGTGGGATATCAGGGCTGTGCCTGGCTGCAACTCAATACAGAACTCTACCTCTCTCACCGGGGGTAATCCAGGTATGTCTTGAAAGACATCCTGATACTCTGAGATAACTCTAGTCTCCAATAACTCAGCACCCTGATCCCGTCACATCACCTTCTCGATGTACACCAGAAATGACTCCGCAAATCGGTTGCCCTGAGAGGTGGCTACAATCATCTCAGACCCATCGGACGCTCGCAACTAGACTGTCTTTGCAAAGCAGTCAATACTAATATGGTAGGAAGACAACCAATCCATACCAAGGATGACATCGAACTCGGCAACACTATCAAATCAACTATGAACTCCGACTCATCTAAACTGACGGTACACCTCCTACAAACGCTCTCTAGAAGCGATACCTCACCTAAAGGGATGGAAACAGATAAAGGGGTGTCTAGAGGCTGAGCTACGAGCTGGAGTCTAGCCATAAATGCATGAGAGATGAAAGAATGCGAAGCTCCCGAACGTACCCTCCACTACGGCTCCGCTAGCTCCATGATCACGGGGAACTACTGCATAAACCCTGCCTGTGACTGAAGACTGCTCTGCTACTGGAGATGGAGAATATGGGACAATCTGCCCCTGAGGAACCTCCTGAACTGCTCGAACCTGCCCCTCAGTCCTCTGAGCTGCTGGCGGTGCCTCGAGTCTGTTCTGCTGGCCCTGACCTCTACCCTGCTGGCGCTGCTGCTGGTTCGGACCCTTGCCCTGCTGGGCTCCTGCTGGTGCGCTACTACACTCCGATGCCTTATGCTTGACCTTGTGACAGTTAAAACAAGATCCCTGGAACATGCGCTGCTGATGCGCTCTCTGATCCTGCTGGGGTCCCTTCTTATAAGAGCCCTGATGCTGCTGCTGATGTCCAGAAAAAGATCTCTTGTTCTTGCCTTTGTCACCACTCTGCCTTGCCTTGGCCTTCCTCTCAATCTCCTGTGAAGTGGCGACCTCAGCTACCTCCCTAACTGAATAGAACCTCCTCGAGACTAGGTATCAGCGGAGATTAGGGCGAAGCCCTGCAAAGAACATCTGAGCCTGACGCTCTCCTATCTGCCACATACCCGTGAAATGTAGCAACTCCATGAACCTGCTCTCAAAGTCTACAACGGTCATGTCCCCCTGAGTCAACCTGGACAACTCAAGCTCCTTCCCAGTCTGTGCTGCAGAAGAAATGTACTGCCCATCAAAGAAGTATATGAAGTCCTCCCATGTGAGGGTCATCCTCTGCTCTGAAGTAAACTGAAGTCGGTTCTGCACTGAATCCACACTGAGTATGTCAAGAATGTTGCCCACATCCTCCTTCCATTTATGGGCTGCAAGAGGGTCTGGTGATCCCTGGAACTCTGGTGCCCTCATCTTCTGGTACCTCTCTACCATACGGAGCCAAGCCTCCTACGCTGTGGCTCTATCTGGGACTGCTAGATGAACAGCTGCAAGCGTGATCTCTGGGGATCTCTCTCTGACAGGAACGACGGGTATCCCCTGCTGCTGAGCTACCGGTGGTGGTGGTGCTATATGAGTCGTCACCAACTCCTCAATGGCTGTCATCCGAGCAATAAGAGGAGCCATGATATCCACCAAATACTGAGGAGCCTGCTACAGCTCGGGTGGTACCTGCTGAGGCTCGGATTGAGCTGGCTGCTGCTCAGATGGAGTCTGCTGTGACTCTGCCTGCCCAGCTCTCCGAGTACGAGGCCTACCACGTCCTGCCATCTCGCTGCTCATAAGAAAATAAGAGTTTATGAGTCAAAATAGACCTCTATAAATAGCGTATCACAATACAATGTTTTTTTTCATAACATATAGTATTTGCACAAATACTTTAAACTTATACAAAAATAGTTGTTATAAAAAAAATTCTCAAATTTTAAGATATACGCATATATCGTCCTCACTCATACTAGGAAATCCTTACGGACTCTATACATGAATCCTAAGAAACTCTATCCTAGCTCCACGACTCGACATAGGATAATTCTAAGGATACTGGAACTAGAGCTCTGATATCAACTGTGACGCCCCTGGGTTCACACAAGGCTGCAGTCCAAGGTGAAACCAAGAATGTCAAACCTGCCATGCACCACACCGTGCAATAACATGTTTCACCATCACATAGAGTTTCAGGATCATGACAATTTTCTCAGGTGGAAGCTAGGGGAACGTATATTCTTTACTAGATTAAATTTTATTTTAATGACAGGATTTATTTATTAACTACTCACGAACTTAGTACATTATCTTTTTTATTGTGCGTTAAAGGCAAGCAGAGGACATAGCGAGTCTCATCCAATGAATGTTATACCCAAATTTATGTACAAAGGAAAAAGGAGAGTGATCAATAAGTGTAGTTGTGAGAGGAAAATACTCGTTTAAAAGTTTAATTTGAGTTATGTGGATCATATTATAGATGGGAGATGGAAGAAATGTGTTTTTTGAAAAAGTGGTGTGTGGGAGTAATTAATACATAATTTTTATTTGGTGTGGTTTTCTTTAAAATAATTTTCAAACGGATATCTATGGTCGGCCGTGGATCATATAAGGTAAAAGCATTGCTTACTTCTTTTGGTTTTGTGAAGAGTTTGAGTGTAAAAAAATATAATGAATTATCTAATCAGTTAAGCAGGATTCAATATAAGTTTAGCCCTATACATGAAAATTTATTTTAACCAAACACAATATAATAATCATTGTAATTGTATTGAAGATCTAAAATACGTGTGAAATTCTCTTTGACTTTTATACAAATAGTATCTATTTAAAATAATATTATATAATTAAACTTTGTGATCTGAAAAAGATCAATATATAATCACAGATTAAATTGTTTTAAAGATAATCTAATCTAATAAGAACAAATAGATAAAAGTGATGGAAAATTATTGCAATTTCAATATTTTAAATAATTTTAAAGCAATCGCTAATCTAAATAAGAAGAAAATAATAAACGGCATATACCTATTGAAAGAGATGAAAGTGCTTATAAAAATTATTTCAATTTCTAGATCTGAAAAAAATTACAATATAATTAATTTACTCTAAAATAATTAATCGTACACCTTACAAGAAGAAAATAGATAAAAATGTTGTGAAAAATTATTCGCAATTTTCTTTAATATGAAAAATAAATAAATATACAATTATAATTAATTATCTTAAATAATTCAAATGTAATTTAATAAGAATAAATAACAAAGGCTCATATTCTTATAGAATGAGAATGAAAGTGTTTTAAGAAATATTGTAATTTCTTGGTTTATAAAATTAGTACGATGATGTTACAAAATGTAGAGATAACAATTATAAATAGAGTTATATTTTAAATAATAAAGTATAATTAAACTTTAAAACTAATTATATACAATACTGTGAACTACTTATATTTTTGTCAGTGGAAGATCGTCATGGTTTGTGTCCTCGGTCAACAACTGTTTGATTTAAATTTTTCCTTATTTTATAATTTGAAGAATGACTTTCTTATCTCTTTCACTTGTTTGGTAGAATTTGCAAATATATTGTCTACATTATGTACATTTGTTAGTCTGTGTTGTTCCTATCGGCCTTGTGGAGCAACATTATTTATCTCGTTAATTTATTTGTTTTTTTTTACAATATCACGCCATTTTGTCTGTAAATAATTTGTAAATTTTGGCTTTTAAAATAATTTTATTCAGGTCTATATTTCCCAAATTTATAACTATATTCCTTACTTTCATAACTATATATATCCCAATAAAAATTCATCATTTTAATCAACGTTCTCTTAACTTCGAAAATGGATTAGTATTTAAATTCAGGGGTATTTTTTTTGTCTAACGAAAAAGATTTTCTTGTGTTTTTAAAAAGGAGTATGAAATTTTAGTCGGAGAGAGACTGACATGTTGTGTCCTCAGGTCGCCTACTGTTTGTTTTAAATTTTTTACTAATTTTGGAGAATGACCTTTTATCTTTTTATTTGTTTGGTGATTTAAAAAAAATGCCCCGTCCACCATTATGTACCACGCGTCTCGGTGTACATGTCTAAACTTGTGTCAAAAGTCAACCCACATGTACAGATAAATCATTAACATGGTGAACTAGTGACAGGTCATCGAGGCAACCCCGAAAAGCAACTCAAACAGATTTAAGAATCTACAAAACAACTCATCAGTCGACTGAGGTGTCGACTGATGACGTCAGTCGACTCATGTGTCGACTGAAAAGCTCAGGCAGCACAGCCTCAGCTCACCAGTCGACCGATCTGTCGACTGCGGAGCTGGGAAAACCAAATCAACCCATCAGTCGACTGATCAGTCGACTGATGACGAAGATTTCAGCCCGTCGGTCGACTGATCAGTCGACCGATTGACTGCAGAAACTCTGCACAGGTTATTATTCACCCAAAAGTTGATCTAAACTCATCCCCATCAATCCCAAGCATGAAAAATACTGATATTAACATATATGTACCAAACTGGAATGAAAGATCTACATGTAAACATTTATCAAAAGCCTTAAACACATAAAAACATGTTTGATACGTTTTGAAATCCATAAATCATGAAATAACTCTTGTCAAACATTTTCAGATCTAGATCTCTTTAATAAAACATTGATGATCTTTTTATAAACTGAGAAGCTCAATACTTCACATCATATACCATAAAGATCTATTCTTTGCACTAAAAATACGTTTTTGGCTCAAATAAAACTCATTAAACTCAATAAATTCGTGTAAAACAAAAGGGACAGAGTTGGGCGAGATGTTACTCGCCTCTGGGTGACGAACAACTCCTGGATCTGAGAGAGAGTGGATACCCTTTGCTGCAATGTGAAGATTTCGACGAAAATCCTCCAAGTTCCCCCCCAAATCACCAAGAACAAAACTAGGGTTTAAGATAGGGGAGAGGGGGCTAGGGTTTTCTCAGTTCTGAATATGAGGGGGGTGATTTCGGGTGAAGGGGAAAATATACGAACAGTTAAACCCGAACCAAATCAAAACAGACCCGAAACCTGAAAAATTAGAAATCAGCATATCAGTCGACTGATGTGTCGACCGATACAGTCAGTCAACTGATGTGTTGACTGATCTGGAAAAATTCAGTTTTGTGCATGTTTTGCTAATTTGCAAAACCAACACACAAAACTCTACACCCAAACTCTCATATCATTTTTTGTGCATGTTTTGCTAATTTGCAAAACCAACACACAAAACTCTACACCCAAACTCTCATATCATCTCAAATAACTTATTATCATGTATATCAATGACCTCAAGCTATTTATCATAAAAGAATTATTTATTTACTAATAATTCATATATATTCATATAAAAATTACGGGGTTCTATAATAAATGACTTGTTTTGGTGGATTTTAATACTCTTATTACAAATATCAATGACATACATATTTTACTTAACTTTCCATGTCTAAAGCATATTTCCTAGTTGTGTTGTGTTGTATTGTATTGTATGAATATGTTTAGCGAGGTAATATGTGCACTCCATCCTAGTGTGAGAGAGAAACAATGACTGTTAAATTTATGAGTACTAGTTCTTGTGCACATGCAATGGCACGTAGTTAAATATCAAAATTATTTATTATTTGTATTTATTTTCTTACTATAAAATAAGTCAGATTCATTTTAAGCTAAAATCTTTAAATATGGATTAGTACATTTCTAATAAATTTTATTTAAAGATTTTTTTAAAAAAATTATGAAATAGATTTGTATGTAAAACTGGGATCAATATACTTTTATATGCTTGCATACACAATATTTTTTTTAAATTATATCAAACCTTATGTAACATATTTGTTTATCAGATTAAATCATCGATCTCCAATTTGTTTATCTTAGTCATTAAATATAGTATTAAGTTTAAAAAATAGAATAATATATTATTGATGTGTTAATAAAAATATAACCAAATACGTAATATTAAGATGGTTTGTATTAGCTCAGGATAGAGCACATACTTTTCACAAGACTACAAGATATTTTAATTATTAATTGAATTAAATAAAAAAATAAATACTAAAGATTAATGATAACTCTAGTATACTTTTATATGACAAAATCATTCACATAAGCATATTAAAATTTTTGTATGAAAGTCACTTCTAAAGTTCCTAATTTTACTCAAAACATTAAGTTTTACTATAAAATATTTTTAAAAAATATTATCCTTTATTGTTTCTTTTTTCATATTTAGTTGAGTCGATATCAATCCTTCTCTACCTTTATCTTTTTCCTAGGCAAATTTATTGTAGTGTATTCATTGTCTACATCAATTGTGATATCATGTTTGTATATAATAGAGAGCAAAAGACAAGGCAAGTGTCCATAAATATATTAGGATAATACTTTGATTAATTAAATTATATTATTACTCATAACTGATATGCATCAGAGATAAAATGTGTTGATAATCTTAAACTGAAAAACATACTGTTTGGGCCCTCTAGAATAACTCTTTTAATGCAAGCAACATTTAAGATTAATTTTAAAAATCTCTTAGAGTCAGGAATAAACAACTGACAATTTTCCAGTGGAAGCTAGGGGAACGTAGTATATTCTTAAGAATTATTAGTCTTTGTTAAATTTGTTTATAATGACAGGATCTCATTATTAACTAACTACACGACTAGTACATTATCTTTTTTATTGTGCGTTAAAGGCAAGCAGAGGACCTAGGCGAGTCTTCATCACAATGAATGTTATACAATTTATGTACAAAGGAAAAAGGAGAGTTGATCAATAGTGTAGTTGGTGAGAGGAAAACTTTAAAAGTTTAATTTGGATATGTGGATATATTATAGATGGAGATGAAGAAATGTGGTTTTGAAAATAGTGGGTGTGTGGGAGTAATTAATATAATTTTTATTTGTGTGGTTTTCTTTAATAATTTTCAAGATATCTATGGTCCCGTGGATATATATAGGTAAAGCATTGCTACTTTCTTTTGGTTTTGTGGAAGAGTTTGAGTGTAAAAAAATATAATAATTATCTAATCAGTTAAAGCAGGATCATATAAGTTAAGCCTATACATGAAATTTATTTTAACCAACACATATATATAAATATTGTAATTGGTATTGAGATCTAAAATACGTGTGAAATTCTCTTTGACTTTTATACAAATAGTATCTATTTAAATAATATTAGTATAATTAAACTTTGTGATCTGAAAAAGATCAAATATATAATACAATTAATTGTTTTAAAATAATCTAATCTAATAAGAAGAAAATAGATAAAAGTGATGTGAAAATTATTGCAATTTCATATTTTATAATTTTTAAACAATCTAATCTAATAAGAAGAAAATAATAAAGGCATATACCTATTGAAAGAGATGAAAGTGCTATAAAAATTATTTCAATTTCTGATCTGAAAAAAAATTACAATATAATTAATTACTTAAAAATAATCTAATCTAACCTTACAAGAAGAAAATAGATAAAAATGTTGTGAAAATTATTGCTATTTCTTAATATGAAAAATAAATAAATATACAATATAATTAATTATCTTAAAATAATTCAATGTAATTTAATAAGAATAAAATAACAAAGGCTCATATCTATAGAATGAGATGAAAGTGTTTTAGAAATTATTGTAATTTCTTGGTTTATATATATTAGTACGTGATGTTACATGTAGAGGATAACAATTATAAATAGAGTTATATTTAAATAATAATAGTATAATTAAACTTTAAAACTAATTATACAATACTGTGAACTACTTATATTTTTGTCAGTGAGAGATCGTCATGTTGTGTCCTCAGGTCACAACTGTTTGATTTAATTTTTCTTTTTTATAATTTTGAGAATGACTTTTATCTCTTTCACTTGTTTGGTAGAATTTGCAAATATATTGTCTACATTATGTACATTTGTAGGTCTGTGTTGTTCCTAGGTTCGGCCTTTGGAGCAAACATTATTTATCTCGTTAATTTATTTGGTTTTTTTACATATACGCCATTTGTCTTGTAAATATTTGTAAATTTGGCATTTAATAATTTTATTCAGGTCTATATTTCAATTTAAACTATATCCTTACTTTCATACTATATATATCCAATAAGAATTCATCATTTTATCAACTTACTCTTACTTAATGGATTAGTATTTAAATTCTAGGGGTATTTTTGTCTACCAAAAGATTTTCTTGTGTTTTTAAAAGGAGTATGAAATTTAGTCGGAGAGAGATCGACATGTTGTGTCCTCAGGTCGCTACTGTTTGTTTTAAATTTTTTTTATAATTTTGAGAATGACTTTTATCTTTTTAATTTGTTTGGTGGATTTTAAAAAAATCCCGTCCACATTATGTACATGTGACGCCCCAAGATTCACACAAGGCTGCAGTCCAAGGTGAAACCCGGATTGTCAAACCTGCCAAGCACCAAACACCATGCTATAATATGTTTTATCATCACAGTCACTATCTCTCTAGTGGAAACAACAAATAGGTGAAGGTACAAAACTGGCAAATAATAGAAGTAGTATAAAATCAGATATGCACAGAAGAAGTATATCAATAAATGAGCCCAACTGAAATAGAATAAAAATATCTTTGAGTCTGAAATACATCTTAACATAATGAGTCAAATGAAATCTCACTAAGGCACTCAGCCTCTACAAAATGAATATAACTCTAAAGTCTGAACAATGAACATAACTATATAGTGGAGCTTCAACTGCTAAAACTGTGCGACGGTGACTATGCTAGAACTCCGTCATCCTGCGGTTCTTCGAAACTCTAATCTGCCTGAAAGATATAATTTAAACAAAAAGAATAACAACAAGAACATCAGAGTGCTATAGCAAGATCACCTCCATCCTTCCCCAGGCGAAGGGCTGCTAGATGAAGTGGAGGCTCTATCTATTAAGCATAGTCGACCTATATCATTTTCCCTGTATCTAATAAAGTTAATATTTAGACACCTACAAGACGAGATGTAGTACGTCGAGCAAAATAATCCAAACAAGAAAACTCTCATATATATACCATATGTCTCAAATTGTAGATCCTTAAATACCAATTCCAACTCTATGAATAAAAACAACACTCAAAAGAAATACTCCAAGCCTAAACCATATAGGACCAATGTCACAATCTCGAACTACTTCTCAAGTAGTTGGTGCAATAATAAGAGAATATCATAATGTCACAATCTCGAACTACTTCTCAAGTAGTTGGTGCAATAATAAGAGAATATCATCCAACTCAAAAAAAATCACCATAGGCCATATCCTGTATGCCACAAATCAAGGAATGTGCCCTACTTATGGGTAATCTAACATGAGAGTAGTTACAACTGATGATACATATATGTGTGCATCTCCATATGTAATAGCGATACTCTTATAATATTCTTACTCAATCGCTCTGCGGTAATAGGTTTTGTCTGCCTATTCCGGATACATAAAATAACGATACTATTATAATACTCTTACTCAATCGTTCTACGATAAATAGGTTTTATTGCCCTATTCCGGATATATGAAATGACGATACTTTTGTAATACTCTTACTCAATCATCCTGCGGAAATAGGTTTTATCTCCCTATTTTGAATACATAAAATGACAATACTTTTGTAATACTTTTACTCAATCGTCCTGCGAAAATAGGTTTTATCTCCCTATTCCAGATACATAAAATGATGATACTTTTATAATACTATTACTCAATCGTCCTGCGAAAATAGGTTTTATCTCCCTATTCTGGATACATGAATACCTATACTTCTTTATATGTGCATACCAATTTAACTTGCAACAAAAGTATGTTAACACAACATAAACTAAGCAAGCATGCACATATCTCGGTGTGCATGTCCATAACTGATGTTCAATAATATCTCAGATACTAAACAACTTTAATCATTGTAATATATTAGTACAAGATTGAGAAACTCTCTCGAAAATAACAAACAAGAGTGAAACTCAAGAAACTTTTATGTTATATATCAATTATTTTAAATCCGCACATTTATAATTTTCTGCAGAACATATTGTTAGTCAATTGAGCATATCTTTCTCTAGACAAACTATTTTTAAAAATAGTTTCTCGTTTTGAAAACTAGATTCACATAGCTATCCTTTAGCACTAGTTTGGTTCAGTTTGGGGTTCATATGTTATCTCTAATTTTCAGTTAAACTTTATATATGTGCAGCAGTTTTTCTGTAGAATATATCATTAGTAAATTATGTATATCTTTCTCTAGAAAAATTATCTTTAGGAATGGTTTTTTGTTTTGAAATCTAGATTCACATATCTTTCAATTGGCATTAGTTTGGTTCAATTTGGTTCATTTGTTATTTCAAATTTCTAGTTAAACAGTATATATGTGCAGCAGTTTTTTCTGCAGAACATAGCAAGCATGATTATTTGCACAAGAAATCATATTTAAACCTTCAATCATGTTTAAAACATATTAAAACATATATAAAATATATAAAAACACTTAAACTTTGATAATCACTTACTGAAATTATCTCGAATATAAATCAGACTCTTGTGTTAATCTAATTAGGGTTTTTCAACCTAATTAACCAAATTCTTCAATCTAAAGCATGAACTTTTAACATATTAAACATAATAATGAGTGCCAAACAACTTAGAAAAGATATATATTTATTAAATCATATTTTTAACACTTAGGTATCACAAACTTAGGGTTTTCTCATCTTTAATCCACATGTAAACTCAATTAAATGTCAAATTAGGGTTTAAACATTATTAGAATATGATAAACAAGTTAAAATGAAATTTTGAAGAACCCTAATGATCATAATCATGTTTCTATTATAAACAGTAAGAAAAACATGTAGATCTAATATTTTTTTAAAATCTAACAACAAAATCTATTCTTTTTCACATTAGATTAAGATCTAAGCATGTAAACACAAGTTAAACTTCTAAGCTAGTTATTTAATTATGGATATGGGTTTGAATGTAAGTGATCTTGCCTTAATATCATGTGCAAACCTCTGAAAAAAATAGCAAGCAATCCATAAGCATAAACAACCCGTTCTACCTCGCCACACGTCGATAATCTCGCCCCCGTGTTGGTATTTTGCTTCACAAAGCTCTCCAAACTCATAAGAAAAAGATCTAGGGTTTTTTGAGGGGAGAGGGTGGCTGCTAAGGTTCATAGATATGATAAAAGAAAGAATTTTTTTGTGAAAAACACAGGTATTTATAGAGGCAAATTCGAAACAAATCTGTTTGACCCGAACTAGGAAACCTAGTCTGACTAGAAAAATAACCTTTAGTATTTTGACTGTAACTTTCTCATCCGACCTCGGAATGAGTTGATCTAAGATTTGTTAGAAAGATGTTGAAGATATCTACAACTTTGATCTTTAAACTTTTCCAGATTCTGACTACATCGGTGTGAAAAATATAGAAATCCATAACTAGTCATTATTCCCAGATTTTTACTCTTTTGGCCTTTGTGCATGATTTTTTTGCATTTGCACTCATATTTTCACAAATATACATTAAATTGATCTCAAATCAATTCTTATCATACTCAAATATCAAAATATATTATTTTTTACTATATAAGATATTTATCATTATTTATCATAAAATATTCAAATTTACGGGGTTTTACAGTACATTTGTAGGTTTGTGCTATTCCCGGGTTCAACCTTTGGGACAAACATTATTTGTCTTGTTAATTTATTTGGTTTTTGCATATACACCATTCATCTTGTAGACATTTTTAAATTTGACATTTAATAATTTCATTCAGGTTTACATTTTAATTTAAACTATATCTTCATCTTCATACTATGTATATCCAATAAGAATTCATCAATTTATAAACTTACTCTTACTTGATGGATTAGTATTTGAATTCTAAGGGTATTTTTGTCTATCGAAAGATTTTTCCGAACTCGGCTTTTAAAGAGAGTATGATATGATATGATAAGCGCTTTTTTTGTGGTACGTATCCTCATTCTGATTTTGCATCATATAAATATCAAATGTGCTGCTTTGCGTATTCGTCCACTAAAGTAAGCTGCACTAACACAACAACCAACAAAAGGGTTTTTTTCTTGACATTAAAGGTGACCTGGTCATGGACTCTAAATCATTATATATAGAAGCGAGTATGACCAATTGTAGGTGCATTAGTAACTAAATGTAAGGCCCCAGATTTTCGATTAAATTATATATATCTAATTGAGGGGAGCTTTGCAAATTATATAATTATATTTATTCGATATGATAAAATTTCCTAAAGTATTACTTTATTAGAATGAGATTTATGAATTAATCATGAATTACACCTAATACTAAAAGGGATTTGTATATATAACCCTTACGGTTATAAGAGTAAACGAAATAATATTTATAATATTTGTAAATAGGTCCAATGCCTATAAATATCCGAGATTCTTAGGGTTTCTCTTCTTTTATAAACGATAACCTTTAGGAGTAGGAGCTATACAGGAGAGGACAGTAAGAGAGAGAGAGAGAGAGAGAGAGAGAGAGAATGTGGTGGGAGAAATCAATCTTCAACTTAGGTGAGGGTTTTCTCCACCTTGTTCGTTATTCGTAGGGGTTTTCTCTTTGTTTATGTTAATGTGTTATTCCTTTTTGATATGTTAAATCCTATAATTTCATGCTAAAACTTGATACAGTTCTTTATTGTTGTTTATTAGGGTTTACTCATACACAGACTATTAGATTTAAAAATATGTAAAAATCTTGGGAAAAATGTGTCTAGGCCCTAAAAAATAAAGGGGGTGTGACTAGGCCCCCCATATTTTTTGTGTGTGCTAAAGCTCCCAATAGATGATTTAGTTATGTTTCAGCCCCTCTTTTCATTTCCAAGACAACATAGTGAGATTTGTTTATAAATACCCTAAAATACCCTCTCTCTCTTCTTCCTTCTCTCTTCTCACGCTCAAACCATCCCCAATCCCTCTGATGCTGAGATTGCCGACTCAATCAAGGACTGGTTCTCGTCCGGCATCTCGCTCCTCGACAAGATCTACTTCGTCCTCTCCTTGTCCCCCGACGGTGCCCCCCTCGACTCTGCCTCTTCGAGTCCCTCGTCCTCCAGATCCTAGCCCATGTTGGCTTTCTTGTTTTGATGATGATTTACAAACAAATTACATCTAATATTGTTTGTCTAGTGTTTGTGTTTTATATTTATTCTAGGCAAACAATATGTTGGAGGATGAATAGAATCGAGCATTCATGATCAAATCCAATGGAGGTTGGCGGAATAGTAGAGTGAAGCTATGCAATTCAAGTTAAAGATTCAGTTCAAGCTTCATCCACAAGCGTACCAAGTCGAGCTTATTGAAGACCTATAGATTGGGTAATCTAGTTTAGGTTTATATTATGTGTGTTGATACTTTTAGCTCAATCACTTACACACATATAAGTTTTGGTTTCTTATATATATATATACAGTTATATATATATATATATATAATAAAGTTTTTACAAATAAATTCCAAAAAATGTTTATACATGTGGATAAGTTGTTTTGGTATTATAGATACGAAATAATAATTTTATTTATACACATCTCATTTGTTTCATATTCTATTGTATTTTCAAAAGTATTGTGTTTTTAGTTTATAGACTTAATATTCAATGTATACATCTTTTATTAAGTCTATAAAATTATTTTGTAAAGTTTTAAAATATGATTTAGCTAAAATATCAAAAACATGTGTTTTGTATTTTTATGTTTTGGACTAGTTTTGAAAAATGATAAGATTTTACTATTGGGAAGTGCAATTCTAAAAATTCCTTTTGTAACATGTTTATTATTATGTTTATAATCATTTTCCAAAGTTTTATATTTTTTTGAATTTGTTTGATATTTTTAAACAGGGTTTAAAAATCAGAAAACTACTTCAAAACCTATCATGTCATATATCAGTTTGCGGTCGACCGCCACGGTCGACCGCCACGGTCGACCGCCTAGAGTCCAAAAACTCAGGGTGTTTTTCAGAGGCTTGCGGTCGACCATGACGGTCGACCGGATGTAGTCCAGAGAGTTTCGCGGTCGATCATCACGATCAACCACCACGGTCGACCGACTAATATCTAGAGCCCAAAATAGTTTCTGGAGTTGCTCGCGGTCGACAGCGAAATTCCCATGGTCGACCGCCGATCGCCCAATGACTATATTTTGTACAGAATTAGATTTCTGATTTTTTGGGCTTTTTGGTCTTTTGTTTGGGGATTTGGCTATTGTTTTTCTCTTCCTGTATATACCCTCAAACCCCCCACTACCAGAGTAACCAGGAGAGTATTTTAAACAAGTTTAAAAAAGTTTTAATAAGGGTTTATGGTTGGTTTAAGTTTGTTTAAAAAGCTTTTAAGTATTTGAGAGTTTGTTTTGTGAAAATAATTTCACAAGAGCTTGAGGAAGATCATCCATTGGTGTTTGAGCATCCAACTCTTCTTCCTCTCTCTCTTGATTTATTGAGAAGTTTTCTAAACTCATATCTAGCTTTATATTTGCATATTTATTTGATTATTATTCATTAAATCTAGTTTTTGTATTGAGTTTAGATTTAATAAATCTTATTGTTACACACACCCACATAGAGCTTATTTTATTTACATTCATAGTATAATTTGGGTTGTGGGATTGTGACATTTAGTGTGAGCTTAATTGAGTTCTCGTCCATTGTAGAGAATAGCCAAAGTTGTATTTGTGTGTAAATTATGAGGTTCACTTTGTAATACACTTGTACACCGAGAGGAGTGTGTGGTGAGAGACGAGGTCACTACTACAAAAGCCCCTTATAGCAATGGTTCTAACCGTTGCTTATAGGCTTATTAGTAATGGTATAGACCGTTTCTAATACATTAACAACGGTTAAAACCGTTGCAAATAATCTGTTACTATTAAGGCTGTTGCAATTAGCTTATTACAACAATCTAAACCCGTTGCAAATATAACAACCGTTGCTATTAGATTAATTTTTATAAAATAATAAAAAATCCACATCAGCAAATCCTAACGGTTGCTATAGTTTATTAACAATAAAAGGCAATCATTACTATAAGATTTAATATTTATTTAAAAAAATATCCACATCAGCAAAATTCTAACCGTTGCTATAGGGTATTAAAAAGATATTTTCATCAAAATATTACTGCTTATTCTCACATCTAGCTGTAACAATGATATTCATCTATTTCTAATTATTTATTTCAATACATGATATCATTCAAATGAAACAAATAATTACCATCATAAATAAGAAATTAACTTAATCAATTAAAAAATAATATGTGTTTGATACAAGCTTTGTCGATAAATTCAATGAAGTAATAATCAACTATAAAACTTTGAGTTTAGACCATCTACAAGGTTCACAACTTCTCCACATTCTACAACTCTTAAGTGAAATGCAAATCTAACAAATAAAAACCTATTCAAAAACCTATGACAATAAAGCAATAAACCATGAATAATTAAACTTTGAATGATAAAAATCATGATGAGCCCATTAATTATCAAGATGAGTTCTTCCTTCATCGAGTCTTTCCCAATGCTTTGTCTCCTTCCAACTGATTCTATCCAATATATTCTTCCCTTCACCATCCATCACCTCACAACCTTCATCCTGCCACAAATAATGGAGACTTAGAAAAAGAAAAACGGAACATTTAAGCCTCAACAAATTAATATTCGATTTATTGTAGCAGCCAACAACAACAAACACTTTAATACATGAAGCAATTTAAACATGAATCAATTTAAAACATGATTCGGTTTACTGTAGTAACCGGTAGCAAACAATAATACAGGTCTCCTCAATGAGTAAAACACTAAATGATTCATGTTTTAAACTAGAAATTTAAAACATGGAAATTTTACTGTAGCAGCCAGCATCATACAGGGTGCTTGGCTGGGTCAGGAGGAGAAAACATGTACAACGCTTAGCTGGGTCAGGAGTAGAAAACATGTACAAGTCTACACTCTGGTAGAATGTAGAAATTGTTTTAAGGGTGGGTCAGAAGGAGAACGGGAGAGAAGGGGAAGAGTGGGATATGAAGCTTTCAAAACATAAATTTTGACTGGAGTTCAACAAAGGGATTAGTTAATTTAAAGTAACTCAAAAGGATTGCCCTTGAACATACTCAAAAAGAATGTCATTGAGCAATGATGGGATGTCACTGTTATTAATACAATTGTGCTCATTTTACATCGGCTGAAAATGTAATTAGGTAAAGAAAGATGACATGCATTATAGATATTATAGATATTACCTGAGAAAATGTATTTTAATACACATTAGTTCTGACCTATAGATAGACGAAATGACATTATAGAAAGCTATTATTTTTATTTGGAAATAATACAAATTAATAAAATGATATCTTGCATTTGAAGCCATTACAAGCATGCATTTAACGGATAGCATGCTAATCTAAGTAAGGAACTTGACCGTATAGCATGAGTTAGATATAACAATGGCTAAGCCTGATACTATGAATTAGGTGTGAGCATACAACTTGTCAAGCATAATCTTGCAGAATTGTCGGCTCTTGTTGGCACAATACCTTTGCATATTCAGCAAAATATTAATAAGTTTGAAGAGAACAATAAGCAAGCAAGTATAATTTCCTGTAGGACTTACTTCCTGGGCCTGAGCCGGGGTTGCGACCTTGCCAGTTCTAATAGCCCAAACTAGCTCATAAGCAACTACAACATTCTTCCAGTTTGATATCCGATCTGTGAAAGAATTTAGTGAACAACACTTTAGTCAGGAAAGGAGTATAGTTAACAAGTCTGTGATATAGATGAATACATATATGACTGTGACTGGATTTACTTCCGTATACAGGGGGGACTTCAACAGAGCAAACAAATTTAGGTTATAAAATCAAAAAAGTTGAGTAAAAACATCAAATTTTTGAAATAACCTGTATATAAGAATGGACTTTATATTTAATATCTTGATTTTAAAAGTCTTAACTATTTTACTTTCATTTTTGCTTCATTTGTAACTTTAATAGACACCTCATCGAATTGGCTAATATCAACAGCTAGAACTCTAAACTTAAAATGGATTTTAACTGCAGGTCTAAACTAGTTAGCAGAAGTTATATGGTGCCTGAAATAAGAAACAAAAATGGAATATGTTTACAATGGCATAGAACTTCAAAAACCTTATGAAAACATTTAAAAAAACACATGACATATATCAATAAATTCTTACAGAGGAATGCAATTTACGACATCTTCAAACGTCCTTAGCAATCTGTGAGGCCTTTGGTAAAGAAGGTGGTCAAGTGACAGAATCTTGCACAGGTTTTGAGCTCAAAGGAGGTTTCACAATTCCAACTCTAAGCCTTCGATATGTGCTAACCCTTTCGTTAGTAATCAAATTGGGATATTCGACTAGAATAGAAACCTAGAGAACGATGTGCCTCCTGAAAGTTCTAATAGAATGAAAAACAATGCAGACAGCTTTTTCCAATGTAAAATCAAGGCTATAAAAGAATATTATGTATTTTCTCTCAATATCCTCAAAGACTAAAACTTGAGAAAACCAATAAGGTCAGATTGAAAACAAGCATAATGCACCGTATCTTAAGAACTTGAATCAAATTACTTTACCAAAAGATATAACAAAACTTAAAAAGAAGTTATACTGCTTGGTAGAATCACGAGTACAAATGGATAATATACAATAAACACACAAAACATGTTAAAAAAATAAAGTAGCTACAAGAGGAGTACAAGATCATTTACTAGGCGTATAACAAGTTAAAGTAGCTAAATAAGGAGGACAATGACTTGATTACATGAGTTAAACTGGTGGTAGGATATGCTTTACGCTTACTCAAGCTTAGGAAGGGCAATTTACAGTTCAATCATCACATTTCATGCACTATCTAAATTACCCCAAAAATTCTCCACCAAAACATACATCTGGTTTTTATAAAGACTAAGCCATAACTTGACTGGTGCATACAATCAATAAATGCCTTTCTACACGTAAGATATAACTACAACATTTTAGACATGATTTAAGGTCACGAGAAATTTCTATAATGTATGACTAACAATCTCAACCTCAAAAAAATCTCCTTAATTTGGTGATATGATATTTAAAAGTGAAGACGTTGCGGGTTTATTTCATTAATTACCACTAGAATAAAAAGGCCAATGAAATAATTCAGCATTCTAAATAATACATACAATTATTATCAACAATCTCACTAGCACAAACTTTTGTTAAGATTATACCATGAGCAAGAGTTTAGTGGCAACAAAAACATAAATTTAAATGACATTTCTAATAAAATTAGCCAAAAATTGCTCTAAAATCAATCAAAAAAATACCTGAGCTCTAATGAAAACAGAGAGCGCAAAAGTGGAGAACTAGCCAATGTAAATCTCGTTCTCATCTATGTACCCAATGTTAGGTTGGACCGCAGCATGATCCTTTGCAGTAATCAACCGATTCGTCGCCGAACTGAGTAAAATCAGAAAAAAATAATCAACAAATGAAACCCTAAATCAAAAGAAATCAATCAAAGAATGTTATATTCATGCCATTTTCTTGGGATGTAGATATCGATGACGGTTCCTTCTTTGTTCTGCATCTTTACTCCTGGATTCAGAAGAAAATCGAATTGTTAGGAAAAAAAGGTTGAAATTTTATGTCAAAAATAAAAGGAAAAAGAGAAATTTGGAGCCTCACGAGGGCGGGACTTGAGAGTCGACGGCGGTTTAGAAGTCTTCGTTTTGCTTCGAGAGGAAAAAGGAG
>NC_033803.1:46577747-46602082 GCF_001876935.1 Asparagus officinalis | reverse complement strand
GAGAGGTCGCGGGTGAGAGGCTGAGAGCAGAGGGTTTTTGAGAGAGAAATAAAAATCACGTTTTGGGTCGTCGGGAGGTCGCGGGTGAGAGGCTGAAAGCGGAGCGGGTTTTGAGGGGGAAATAAAAATCATCGTCTTTTCCCCCGTTTTATTTGATCCCCAAATTTAGTTTCCCATCTTAATTTTAATAAAAATATCTATTTTCTTTTTTATTTAATTGAGATATAATTGGCAACCATTTCAAATAGAAAGAAAAGATCATATTTTATAATAACTGTATCAATAAGCCCTAATAGCAACAATTTAATCAATTAACCGTTATTATAAGAGGCTTTTGTAATAGTGGGTCGTCCCAAGAGGAGTAGGGTAGGTGGTAATGTCTAGAGGTAGGTTGTAATTCCTAACACTTGAGGGAGACACGCGCTAGAGACTAACACTTAAGAGGGTGTAAAGTGTGATTGCAAGAGTGTTGATTGTAATATTTTCGGTGAACTAAAAAACCGAGTGTGAAGTGTAAACATTATTCGGGTGAGCGTAAAAAACCCGATTGTGATAGTGGAGATCTCCTCGAGGTGAGGAGCAGAGACGTAGGTCGTGTGGACCGAACTCCGTGAACATATCGTGTGTTTGAGTTTGCATTGGCGCACTTAGTTTTGTTCATCTCATTGTGCCTTTGCCTCTTTGTTTATATTGCCCACTATCTAGTTTCGATTGTTTACCCTTGTGTTAGTTTCATATCCTTGCATATATATCTCATAGTATATTTTCATTGCCAAGATATATCCCTTTATTCATATTACATATTCTTGCTCATAATTGGTTGTATATTATACTTGCAAGAATATATTTATTAATTATTTTTAATTGGCATAAAATCAGATTAGATTAGCACAAGACCCTAATCAACCCCCCCCCTCTAGGGTCTAACAATTGGTATCAGAGCTTGGTGCTCTTTGATTTAAGGTCTAATCACCTTGAGTTAAAGATCCAAGTTATCTTTTGTGCTAATCTTGTTTTAATTTTATTTGTATCTTAATTGCATATATATACATTATGGATATGCACGGTGCACCTAGTTTAGGTTATGCCATTAATGTTGCTCCTCGTTTGGATATTTTACCTATGCTCAATAGTGTGTTAGATTCAAACTTTTTGTTCGATCTAGATATTTTGATTAATGAGAAATTATAGATTGTACTTTTATTGTACCCACTTTGGAGAAATCCAAGTGGAGTAAATGTGATCATAAAATATTTACCATGAACAAGATTTTGTTAGAATTTTTACATAATGCGCTCGATTCATCTTTTTCTAACAAGCTTGATTCTTTTGATAGTGCTTACACACTATGGAAACTTATAGAAGCGCATCAAGAGAATTTGGAGGCAATCTGACAAGCTTTGGAGGATTCCGCTTCTAGTTCATGTGGAGCTTCATTTTCATTCACACGGCCACTAGGCGATAGCCCTAGTGGGGTTTGCGAGTCCAAATCTATTAATGATTTACCAAATGATGAACTTGCTTGTGCATCTAAAAGATTATTGCATGCCTATAACAAATTGCATAAAAAATTTATTAATTTACAAAACAAGCATGATGCATTAAAATCCGATCATGAGAAGTTAGCTTCCAAATTTGATATCATTACTCAAGAAAATGATGCTCTTAAAGAAAACAATGATATGTTAAATTTGAAAAATAATAATTTGAAATTAAATATTGCTAACTTGACTCATGATAAAAGTAATACCATGTTAGAAGTTCAGAACATAAAAAATGTTACTGCATCTTTATAAATGACTATTTATGTTCTACTTCTAATAAAAATGCATAAAGAACATAAAAAATGTTACTGCATCTTTATAAATGACTATTTATGTTCTACTTCTAATAAAAATGCATATGTGCCTAATAATGAAGATTTGACTATTTATGTTCTACTTCTAATAAAAATGCATATGTGCCTAATAATGAAGATTTGAATCTTGTGAATAAGCACATTTCATCTTTAGATTCAACTTTGAGAATATACATTGATAACCAAAAGAAACTTATGGACAAGTGTGCTAAATCTAGTGCTACAAAATCACCTATACACTATGCACACTTGTATAGCAAAGATTACAAATACTCAATTTGCGGTCGTAAATGTCACATTGCTAAATTTTTCTATGATTCACACAAATCTTCTAAGACTAATGCTACTTGTGCATCTCATAAGGTTTTTTCATCACACACACATGTACATGTACACACTCATAAAGTTCATCATAAGCATGCTTATGTGTTTAAATGTGATCATTGTAGTCGTTTTGGTCATTTGGCCAAATATTGTTTTGATTTGAAAAGAAAATCATGTTTGCCAAATGTTTCTAGTAGACCACATGTGTTTAAATGTGATATTTGTGGCCATTTGGCGAAAATCATGTTTGCCAAATGTTTCTAGTAGACCACATGTGTTTAAATGTGATATTTGTGGCCATTTGGCGAAGTTTTGTTATGACTTGAAAAAATGTTCAAACTTGTCAAATTTCTCAAATAGACCACCTTTGTTTAATGATCTTTCTCATTTACAAAATATTTCTAAAAAACAATCTTTATTTGCAAATGGTTCCCGTGTACAAGCTAATGGTCCACAAAAATAAATGGATCTCTTTCATTGCATAAATTGCAATCGAAAGGGTCATTTGAGCGATTATTGCTTTGACCGTGTTAATGCACCACATGTGCCCAAATGGGTTCATAACCCTAGGGTTTTGAGCTTAAATGTTAGGGGTCATGTCCCTAAACTTTTTAGTACCAAGAATACTTGGGTACCAAAATATAGTTGATTTTTAAACCAAGAATTCTTAGTGTTTTTATGTTTCTTTTTCTTAGTTTTGAAAATTACGTTTAAAATTTTTTTTGGATATGAAAACAATTTTTCTTTGATAAATTCTTTTGTTTTCATGATTACTAGTTTTGATTTTTGTTGAGAGGTTTGTGTTTATATAACCCCCCGGGTTTATTAAGTGTTTATTCCCAAATCTTATCTACCAGGTACTAATAATCTTTATATGGGTTGGAACAAGCTTAAGAGTTTGATATTGCATCTCTTGCATTTCTTTTGTCAAAAATTTTGTTTTGATTTGTTCTTTTGAATTCATTATATAGCACAAATAGATGATTCAAATTTCAATTGTGCCTTATAATGCACTCTATATGTGGTTTGATCAAGTTCTACAAAGAAAGCTTTCTTTATTGATCAAACATTATTCTTGGACTTAAATCTTGATTTATGATTTCATTTGAGTGATTTGTTTTCATTTGAAAACTCTTTTTTCATGATTCTCATGTTCCTCTTCTTTTGATTTCATAAATCTATTCTTATATATTTTTTATGTTAGTATAATGAGACACTATCTTCATAATAACATATCTATATGTGTTCTCATTGTCTTCCTGTATGTGAGTTAAATTTAGCATATTTTTTTATTTATGCTTGCTCACATGATTTACCTTAGCATTCATTTCGTATATCCTATGAGGCATTTTGATAGGGGGAGCAATCCCTATATATCTTTTTTTGTTATACTCACTCATGCTTATTGGTATGGAGAGCTTTCGCTCTCTTGATTCTTGTTGTTTTCCCCTTTTTGATGTTGTCAAAGGGGGAGAAATGTTATGAGTATATTCATGATAAGTATAATTTATAAATTCATTTCCTTTCTTACATATATCCTTTTAGTAAATTATTTGTCATCATAAAAAAGGGGGGATTGTTGGCCTTCTTGTTTTGATGATAATTTTCAAACAATTTACATTTAATATTGTTTATCTAGTGTTTGTGTTTTATATTTATTCTAGGCAAACAATATGTTGGAGGATGAATGGAATCGAGCATTCACGATCAAATCCAATGGAGATTGGCGGAATAATGGAGTGAAGCTACGCAATTCAAGTTAAAGATTCAGTTCAAGCTTTATCCGCAAGTGTACCAAGTCGAGCTTATTGAAGACCTATAGCTTGGGTAATTTAGTTTAGGTTTATATTATGTGTGTTGATACTTTAAGCTCAATCACTTACACACATATAAGTTTTGTTGTTTTGGTATTATAGATATGAAATAAGAATTTTATTTATACACATCTCATTTGTTTCATATTCTATTACATTTTCAAAAGTATTGTGTTTTTAGTTTATAGACTTAACATTCACTGTATACATCTTTTATTAAGTCTATAAAATCATTTTGTAAAGTTTCAAAACATGATTCAGCTAACATATCAAAAACATGTGTTTTGTATTTTCATGTTTTGGACTAGTTTTGAAAAATGATAAGATTTTACTATTGGGAAGTCCAATTCTAAAAATTCCTTTTGTAACATATTTATTATCATGTTTATAATCATTTTCCAAAGTTTTATATTTTTCTGAATTTGTTTGATATTTTTAAACAGGGTTTCAAAATATTCAGAAAACTGCTTCAAAACCTGACATGTCATAAATCAGTTTGCGGTCGACCACCACGGTCGACCGCCTTGAGTCCAAAGACTCAGGATGTTTTTCAGAGGCTCCCGGTCGACTGTGACGGTCGATCGGATGCAGTCCAGAGAGTTTCGCTTGAGAGACGGGGTCATCCCAAGAGGAGTGGGGTAGGTGGTAATACCCAGAGATAGGTTGTAATTCCTAACACTTGAGGGAGACAAGGGCAAAAGACTAACACTTGAGAGGGTGTAAAGTGTGATTGCAAGAGTGTTGATTGTAATGTTTTCGGTGAACTAGAAAACCGAGTGTGATGTGTTAACGTTATTCGGGTGAGTGTAGAAAACCCGGTTGTGATAGTGAAGATCTCCTCGAGGTAAGGAGCGGAGACGTAGGTCGTGGGGACCGAACTCCTTGAACATATCGTGTGTTTGAGTTTGCATTGGCGCACTTAGTTTTGTTCATCTCATTTGCCTTTGCCTCTTTGTTTATATTGCCTACTATCTAGTTTTGATTGTTTACCCTTGTGTTAGTTTCATATCCTTGCATATATATCTCATAGTATATTTTTATTGCCAGGATATATCCCTTTATTCATATTTCATATTCTTGCTCATAATTGGTGGTATATTATACTTGCAAGAATATATTTATTAATTATTTTTAATTGGCATAAAATCGGATTAGATTAGCACAAGACCCTAATCAACCCCCCCTCTAGGGTCTAACAATTAGTATCAGAGCTTGGTGCTCTTTGATTTAAGGTCTAATCACCTTGAGTTAAAGATCCAAGTTATCTTTTGTGCTAATCTTGTTTTAATTTTATTTGTATCTTGCTTGCACATATATACATTATGGATATGCACGGTGCACCTAGTTTAGGTTATGCCATTAAAGTTGCTCCTCGTTTGGATATTTTCCCTATGCTTAATAGTGTGTTAGATTCAAACTTTTTGTTCGATCTAGATATTTTGATTTATGGGAAATTATAGATTGTACTTTTATTGTACTCACTTTGGAGAAATCCAAGTGGAGTAAATGTGATCAAAAAATATTTACCATGAACAAGCTTTTCTTAGAATTTTTACATAATGCGCTCGATTCATCTTTTTCTAACAAGCTTGATTCTTTTGATAGTGCTTACACACTATGGAAACTTATAGAAGCACATCAAGGGAATTTGGAAGCAATCCGACAAGCTTTGGAGGATTCCGCTTCTAGTTCATGTGGAGCTTCATTTTCATGAACATGGCCACTAGGCGATAGCCCTAGTGAGGTTTGCGAGTTCGAATCTATTAATGATTTACCAAATGATGAACTTGCTTGTGCATCTAAAAGATTATTGCATGCCTATAACAAATTACATAAAATTTTTATTGATTTACAAAGCAAGCATGATGCATTAAAATCCGATCATGAGAAGTTAGCTTCCAAATTTGATATCATTACTCAAGAAAATGATGCTCTTAAAGAAATTAATGATATGTTAAATTTAGAAAATAATAATTTGTAATTAAATATTGCTAACTTGACTCATGATAAAAGTAATACCATGTTAGAAGTTGAGCACATAAAAAATGTTTCTTTATCTTTATAAATGACTATTTATGTTCTACTTCTAATAAAAATGCATATGTGCCTAATAATGAAGATTTGAATCTTGTGAATAAACGCATTTCATCTTTAAATTCAACTTTGAGAATATACATTGATAACCATAAGAAACTTATGGACAAGTGTGCTAAATCTAGTGCTATAAATCACCTATACACTATGTACACTTGTATAGCAAAGTTTACAAATACTCAATTTGCGGTCGTAAAGGTCATATTGCTAAATTTTGCTATGATGCAAACAAATCTTCTAAGACTAATGCTTCTTGTGCATCTCATAAGGCTTTTTCATCACACACACATGTACATGCACACACTCATAAAGTTCATCATAAGCATGCTCATGTGTTTAAATATGATCATTGTGGTCGTTTTGGTCATTTGGCCAAGTATTATTTTGATTTGAAAAGAAAATCATATTTGCCAAATGTTTCTAGTAGACCACATGTGTTTAAATGTGATATTTGTGGCCATTTGGTGAAGTTTTGTTATGACTTAAAAAAATATTCAAACTTGTCAAATTTCTCAAATAGACCACCTTTGTTTAATGATCTTTCTCATTTACCAAATATTTCTAAAAGACAATCTTTATTTACAAATGGTTCCCGTGTACGAGCTAATGGTCCACAAAAATAAATGGATCTCTTTCATTACACAAATTATAATCGGAAGGGTCATTTCAGTGATTATTGCTTTGATCGTGTTAGTGCACCACATGTGCCCAAACGGGTTCATAACCCTAGGGTTTTGAGCTCAAATGTTAGGGGTCATGTCCCTAAACTTTTTAGTACCAAGAATACTTGGGTACCAAAATATATTTGATTATTAAACCAAGAATTCTTAGTGTTTTTATGTTTCTTTTTCTTGGTTTTGAAAATTACGTTTTAAATTTTTTTTAGATATGAAAACAATTTTTCTTTGATAAATTCTTTTGTTTTTATGATTACTAGTTTTGATTTTTGTTGAGAGGTTTGTGTTTTTATAACCCCCCTGGTTTATTGAGTATTTATTCCCAAATCTTGTCTACCGGGTACTAATAATCTTTATATGGGTTGGAACAAGCTTAAGAGTTTGATATTGCATCTCTTGCATTTCTTTTGTCAAAAATTTTATTTTGATTTGTTCTTTTGAATTCATTATATAGCACAAATAGATGATTCAAATTTCAATTGTGCCTTATAATGCACTCTATATGTGGTTTGATCAAGTTCTACAAAGAATGCTTTCTTTATTGATCGAACATTATGCTTAGACTTAAATCTTGATTTATGATTTCATTTGAGTGTTTTGTTTTCATTTGAAAACTCTTTTTTCATGATTCTCATGTTCCTCTTCTTTTGATTTCATAAATCTATTCTTATATATTTTTTTAAGTTAGTATAATGAGACACTATCTTCATAATAACATATCTATATGTGTTCTCATTGTCTTCCTGTATGTGAGTTAAATTTAGCATATTATTTCATTTATGCTTGCTCACATGTTTTACCTTAGCATTCATTTCGTATTTCCTATGAGGCATTTTGATAGGGGAAGCAATCCCTATATATCTTTTTTTATTATACTCACTCATGCTTATTGGTAGGGAGAGCTTTCGCTCTCTTCATTCTTGTTGTTTTCCCCTTTTTGATGTTGTCAAAGGGGAAAAAATGTTATGAGTATATTCATGATAAATATAATTTATAAATTAATTTCCATTCATGCATATATCCTTTTTATAAATTGTTTGTCATCATCAAAAAGGAGGAGATTGTTGGCCTTCTTATTTTGATGATGATTTACAAACAATTTACATCTAATATTGTTTATCTAGTGTTTGTTGATTTACAAACAATTTACATCTAATATTGTTTATCTAGTGTTTGTGTTTTATATTTATTCTAGGCAAATAATATGTTGGAGGATGGATGGAATCGTGTTTTATATTTATTCTAGGCAAATAATATGTTGGAGGATGGATGGAATCGAGCATTCACGATCAAATCTAATGGAGGTTGGCGGAATAATGGAGTGAAGCTACGTAATTCAAGTTAAAGATTCAGTTCAAGCTTTATCCGCAAGTATACCAAGTCGAGCTTATTGAAGACCTATAGCTTGGGTAATCTAATTTAGGTTTATATTATGTGTGTTGATACTTTAAGCTCAATCACTTACACACATATTAGTTTTGGTTTCTTATATATATGTGCAGTTATATATATATATATATATATACAAATAAATTCCAAAAAATGTTTATACATGTGGATAAGTTGTTTTGGTATTATAGATATGAAATAAGAATTTTATTTATACACATCTTATTTGTTTCATATTCTATTGCATTTTCAAAAGTATTGTGTTTTTATTTTATAGACTTAACATTCACTGTATACATCTTTTATTAAGTCTATAAAATCATTTTGTAAAGTTTCAAAACATGATTTAGCTAACATATCAAAAACATGTGTTTTGTATTTTCATGTTTTGGACTAGTTTTGAAAAATGATAAGATTGTACTTTTGGGAAGTGCAATTCTAAAAATTCCTTTTGTAACATGTTTATTATCATGTTTATAATCATTTCTCAAAGTTTTACATTTTTCTGAGTTTGTTTGATATTTTTAAACAGAGTTTCAAAATATTCAGAAAACTGCTTCAAAACCTGTCATGTCATAAATCAGTTTGCGGTCGACCACCACGGTCGACCGCCTTGAGTCCAGAGACTCAGGATGTTTTCAGAGGTTCATGGTCAACTATGACGGTCGATCGGATGCAGTCCAGAGAGTTTCGATTGAGAGACGTGGTCATCCCAAGAGGAGTGGGCTAGGTGGTAATGCCTAGAGGTAGGTTGTAATTCCTAACACTTAAGGGAGACACGGGCTAGAGACTAACACTTGAGAGGGTGTAAAGTGTGATTGCAAGAGTGTTGATTATAATGTTTTTGGTGAACTAGAAAACCGAGTGTGATGTGTAAACGTTATTCGGGTGAGCGTAGAAAACCCGGTTGTGATAGTGGAGATTTCCTCGAGGTGAGGAGCGGAGACGTAGGTCGTGGGGACCGAACTCCGTGAATATATCGTGTGTTTGAGTTTGCATTGGTGCACTTAGTTTTGTTCATCTCATTGTGCCTTTGCCTCTTTGTTTATATTGCCCACTATCTAGTTTCGATTGTTTACCCTTGTGTTAGTTTCATATCCTTGCATATATATCTCATAGTATATTTCATTGCCAAGATATATCCCTTTATTCATATTGCATATTCTTGCTCATAATTGGTTGTATATTATACTTGCAAGAATATATTTATTAATTATTTTTAATTGGTATAAAATCGGATTAGATTAGCATAAGACCCTAATCAACCCCCCTCTAGGGTCTAACAATTGGTATCAGAGCTTAGTGCTCTTTGATTTAAGATCTAATCACCTTGAGTTAAAGATCCAAGTTATCTTTTGTGCTAATCTTGTATTAATTTTATTTGTATCTTGCTTGCACATATACGTTATGGATATGCACGGTGCACCCAGTTTAGGTTATACTATTAATGTTGCTCATCGTTTGGATATTTTCCCTATGCTCAATAGTGTGTTAGATTTAAACTTTTTGTTCGATCTAGATATTTTGATTTATGGGAAATTATAGATTGTACTTTTATTGTACCCACTTTGGAGAAATCCAAGTGGAGTAAATGTGATCATAAAATATTTACCATGAACAAACTTTTGTTAGAATTTTTACATAATGCGTTCGATTCATCTTTTTCAAACAAGCTTGATTCTTTTGATAGTGCTTACACACTATGGAAACTTATAGAAGCACATCAAGGGAATTTGGAGGCAATCCGACAAGCTTTGGAGGATTCCGCTTCTAGTTCATGTTGAGCTTCATTTTCATGTACACGGCCACTAGGCGATAGCCCTAGTAAGGTTTGCGAGTTCGAATCTATTAATGATTTACCAAATGATGAACTTGCTTGTGCATCTAAAAGATTATTGCATGCCTATAACAAATTGCATAAAAATTTTATTGATTTACAAAGCAAGCATGATGCATTAAAATCCGATCATGAGAAGTTAGTTTCTAAATTTGATATCATTACTCAAGAAAATGATGCTCTTAAAGAAAACAATGATATATTAAATTTAGAAAATAATATTTTGAAATTAAATATTGCTAACTTGACTCATGATAAAAGTAATACCATGTTAGAAGTTGAGAACATAAAAAATGTTACTGCATCTTTATAAATGACTATTTATGTTCTACTTCTAATAAAAATGCATATGTGCCTAATAATGAAGATTTGAATCTTGTGAATAAACACATTTCATCTTTAGATTCAACTTTGAGAATATACATTGATAACCATAAGAAACTTATGGACAAGTGTGCTAAATCTAGTGCTACAAAATCACCTATACACTATGCACACTTGTATAGCAAAGTTTACAAATACTTAATTTGCGGTCGTAAAGGTCACATTGCTAAATTTTGCTATGATGCACACAAATCTTCTAATACTACTTCTTCTTGTGTATTTCATAAGGCTTTTTCATCACACACACATGTACATGCACACACTCATAAAGTTCATCATAAGCATGCTCATGTGTTTAAATGTGATCATTATGGTCGTTTTGGTCATTTGGCCAAGTATTGTTTTGATTTGAAAAAAAAATCATGTTTGCCAAATGTTTCTAGTAGACCACATGTGTTTAAATGTGATATTTGTGGCCATTTGGCGAAGTTTTGTTATGACTTGAAAAAATGTTCAAACTTGTCAAATTTCTCAAATAGACCACATTTGTTTAATGATGTTTCTCATTTACCAAATATTTCTAAAAGACAATCTTTATTTGCAAATGGTTCATGTGTACAAGCTAATGGTCCACAAAAATAAATGGATCTCTTTCATTGCACAAATTACAATCGGAAGGGTCATTTGAGCGATTATTGCTTTGACCGTGTTAGTGCACCACATGTGCCCAAATGGGTTCATACCCTAGGACTTTGAGCTTAAACTTTTTAGTACCAAGAATACTTGGGTACCAAAACATATTTGATTTTTAAACCAAGAATTCTTAGTGTTTTTATGTTTCTTTTTCTTGGTTTTGAAAATTACGTTTTAAAATTTTTTTGGATATGAATTTTTTTTTTCTTTGATAAATTCTTTTGTTTTCTTGATTACTAGTTTTGATTTTTGTTGAGAGGTTTATGTTTATATAACCCCCGGGGTTTATTGAGTGTTTATTCCCAAATCTTGTCTACCGGGTACTAATAATCTTTATATGGGTTGGAACAAGCTTAAGAGTTTGATATTGCATCTCTTGCATTTCTTTTATCAAAAATTTTGTTTTGATTTGTTCTTTTGAATTCATTATATAGCACAAATAGATGATTCAAATTTCAATTGTGCCTTATAATGCACTCTATATGTGGTTTGATCAAGTTATACAAAGAAAGCTTTCTTTATTGATCAAACATTGTTCTTGGACTTAAATCTTGATTTATGATTTTATTTGAGTGATTTGTTTTCATTTGAAAACTCTTTTTTCATGATTCTCATGTTCCTCTTCTTTTGATTTCATAAATCTATTCTTATATATGTTTTTTATGTTAGTATAATGAGACACTCTCTTCATAATAACATATCTATATGTGTTCTCATTGTCTTCCTGTATATGAGTTAAATTTAGCATATTTTTTCATTTATGCTTGCTCACATGTTTTACCTTAGCATTCATTTCATGTATCCTATAAGGCATTTTGATAGGGGGGAGCAATCCCTATATATCTTTTTTTTTGTTATACTCTCTCATGCTTATTGGTAAGAGGAGCTTTCGCTCTCTTCATTCTTGTTGTTTTCCTCTTTTTGATGTTGTCAAAGGGGGAGAAATGTTATGAGTATATTCATGATAAGTATAATTTATAAATTCATTTCCTTTCATGCATATATCATTTTTGTAAATTATTTGTCATCATCAAAAAGGGGGAGATTGTTGGCCTTCTTGTTTTGATGATGATTTATAAACAATTTACATCTAATATTATTTGTCTAGTGTTTGTGTTTTATATTTATTCTAGGTAAACAATATGTTGGAGGATGGATGGAATCGAGCATTCACGATCAAATCCAATGGAGGTTGGCGGAATAATGGAGTGAAGCTATGCAATTCAAGTTAAAGATTCAGTTCAAGGTTTATCCGCAAGTGTACCAAGTCGAGCTTATTAAAGACCTATAGCTTGGGTAATCTAGTTTAGGTTTATATTATATGTGTTGATACTTTAAGCTCAATCACTTACACACATATAAGTTTTGGTTTCTTATATATATATACAATTATATTGTAAAACCCCGTATTTTTTTTGTTATGCATATATGTGAATTATTGTGATAAATAGCTTGAGGTCATAGATGGACATGATAACAAGTTATTTGAGAAGATATGCGTGTATATATATAGAGTTTTGTGCATTGGTTTTGCAAATAAGCAAAACATGCACAAAACAGGGAAACTGCCGGATCAGTCGACCGATCAGTCGACTGACGAGCTCAGTCGACCGATTAGTCGACTGACGAGCTGTTTTCTAGTTTTTCCAGGTTTCAGATATGTTTTGTTTGGTTCGGGTTTTAGGTCGGGTCTGGCTATTAATATATGATCTCCCCTACCCAAAAACACCCCCTCTCATCACCATATTTGAGAAACCCTAGCCCCCTCTCTCCTCTCTCAAACCCTAGGTTCGTTCTTGGTGATTTTGGGAAGAACTCGGAGGATTTTCAGCGGGTTTCGAACGTTGCAGCAAAGGGGAACCACTCTCTCGCAGATCCAGAAGCTTTTCATCACCCCTGAGGCGAGTAACATCTCGCCCAACCTTGTCCCATATTTCTAAACGTTTTCAAATGATTTTTATGAGTTTTGATGAGCCAAAAACGTATTTTGTGTACAAAGGTTTTATTTTTATAGCATATAATGTGGAGATATGTTATTTAAGAATGTTAAAAAAACTCACCAACGTTTTGTGAATCAAAGATCTAGATTTGTAATGTTCTAATGAGAGATTAAACTCGAGTTTTGTTTTCAAAACGTTTTTAAAGCATGAATGCATATGTTTAGGGTTTTGTTTATGTATTTACATTTCAAAACGTTTTTAAAGCATGAATGCATATGTTTAGGGTTTTGTTTATGTATTTACATGTGAAATTTTTGTTTCAGTTTAGTACATATATGTTAAAATATGTTTAGGGTTTTGTTTATGTATTTACATGTGAAATTTTTGTTTCAGTTTAGTACATATATGTTAAAATCAGTATCTTTATGCTTGGGATTCATGATGATGATTTTACATAAATAGTATTGCAAATAATTAACTGCAAACAGGTTTTCTGCAGCCGTTCGGTCGACTGATTAGTCGACCGATGGGCTGAATTTTTTTAGCTATCAGTCGACTGATCAGTAGATTGACGGGCTAATTTTGTTTTTCTCAGTTTCTCAGTCGACCAATGAGTCGACTGATTTCATCAGTCGACACATGAGTCGACTGATGAGATGTTTTACAAATTCTTGATCTGTTTGAGTTTGTTTTTCGAGGTCGCCTCGATTATTTGACACTAGTTTACAATGTTAGTGATTTATCTGTACATGTGAGTTGACTTTTGACACAAGTTTAGACCTGTACATCGAGACACGTGCGAGTATAGGATATGTATATCGTTTCACATTTACTTTTGACAGATTGCACCTCTTTACTTATAGTCCATGTGTTGGACATACATTACTAATAGTCAATGTGTTGGGCATTTATCATTTCAGCCCAAGTGTTGGACATGCATATCATTTAGTCCATGTGTTGGACATTTGCTAAACCTTGAGTATGATACATAACTGAGTTTAGAGCATGACATATTTATGAAGTTGGGACATGATAGCTACCTAGGCTGGACGTGACACTTATTGTGGCTTAACATGACTTTGTTTATCGGTAGAGATGGGTTCATTTTCTTTTCTTTATTGTTCATGTATTAGACTCCGGGTTTGGTACTTAGGGACTTACAATTTTAGATACAAGGTATATACATGAGGGTTTCCTTGTTTGGATTATTTCGCTTGACGTACCTATGCTCGTGTTGTAATTTCCTAAGTACTAAAACCTATTATTGCTAGGATAAATGATTTTATATTATTATGTGTTAATTGTATTTTCATATACAATGAACCTTATCTCTTGGGGTTGGTTGTGATGTTGCTCGCTAGCGCTTTGACACTCGTTGTCCCTCCCCCTTTCAGGTAACGAGCCAGGAGCCCGGAGAGTCGCAGGTTGATAGCGATGCATTTTAACTTCAGCTGTCTATTTAGTTATATTTTTCTTTTGAGCTCCACTGTAGACTTTTGTTTAGACATTTGAGGGTTTTATTCTAGAAGTTATAAAGGCTGTGTACCTTATTTTCCTCTTGTCAGATAATTCTTGTATTTGAGACTTGTTGAGTACCTCGGTTTATTTATTTCAGACATTGACTTGTACTTCAGTATGCTAGATGATGGGATATCAATTTGATCTCTATTATTTCATCTGTTGATTTCTGTTTTATCTTTTACCTGCTTTTGTACCTACACCTTTTATTGACTCTACTAGAGAGATAGTAATTGTGATGGTGAAACATGTTATTGCATGGTATGGTGCATGGCAGGTTTGACATTCTTGGTTTCACCTTGGACTACAGCCTTGTGTGAACCCAGGGGCGTCACAGTTGGTATCAGAGCTCTAGTCCCGATATCCTTAGGATCATCCTGTGTCGAGTCGTGGAGCTAGGATAGAGTTTCTTAGGATTCATGTATAGAGTCCGCTAAGGATTTCCTAGTATGAGTGAGGACGATATATGCGTATATCTAAAAATTTGAGAATATTTTTTTATGACAACTATTTTCGTGTAAATTTAAAGTATTTGTGTGAATACTAAATTGTTGTGAAAATCATACTGTGATATGTTGTGTATGTGTATATGTCTATTTTGACTCATAAACTCTTATTTTCTTATGATCAGAGAGAGATGGCAGGACGTGGTAGACCTCATACTCGGAGAGCTGGACAGGCAGAGTCGCAGCAGGCTCCACCTGAGCCACAACAAGCTCAACCCGAGCCATAGCAGGCACTGTAGGCATCAAAAATTGCCTATAGGTCTCCACGAACGGTTCAGTGTTAAAGAGAGACGATGAACGTCACTATCCGATCCACAGGAGTCCAATTGACGTCGACAAACGATTGAAGTGAATCGACGAACTACGTGAGCTGATAGGATTTCGGAACAACGAAGACCCGGGCCAATCGGAAACCCGGCAATGGTCACAAAAAGGACAATGCCCTTCATGTCTCGATCACTCTATAGATAGTCCAACCAACAGAGCGGATCGAACTCTTCGTCAAGCATCCAACGCACTTGGAATCACTCAAATCCGAGTTCGGACGAAGAAGTTACGGGGAAAACAATCAAACATACGCAACGGAGCGTCTCAGGCTGAGTTGGGACACCCGGGGTGTCTCGGGAAAGTCGAAACACCCCAGGGGTGTCTAGGAAAAGCCTAGACACCCCAGGGGTGTCTCGGCCAAACCGAGACACCCCAGGGGTGTCTCGGCTTTGCCTAGACACCCCAGGGGTGTCCCAACGCCCTATGGGCCTATAAATAGCCACCCATTGCCTCATTTTTAGAGATCTGGATTTTTGGAGAAGATTGGCGAAGCCCTGCTGCAGTGAAGAGTGGTCGCTTCAACAAGGAGAGGAGAGGTCTACATCAGAGCCTTCATCACCCGTTCCCTCTTTTCCTTAGTATTACCCTTCGCCGGTAATCACTAAGAAGAGCTGATATCTCGTTTTAGCCGAGATAGACGCTTCAGGCTTCTAGATCTCACGCGAATCGACGAAGCTCTGTCCGATTTTTTGGAACAGATCTGAGTGCCAGGTGGTCCACGGATATTGACGTCCCCGTCACAGGCAAAAGACCCACGCAAGCAAGAGACGATAAACGGATCTTGCGTTTGTTTTGAAGAGAGTTGTAATTTTTTTTGTTTTCATTATGTAAGATTGTCTTATAAAAAGACAATCTTTTTTTTGTTTCATTGTAACGACTGAAGTTGTAATGAATACAGCAATGAATACAACAACTTTCTCCGCAAACAAGCTGGCGACCCCAGTGGGAGCCAACGGCCTCGCTGCCGAGGCCGTCGTGACGCAACCGGCATTCAAGATCCGGGTGAATGAAGAGATCGAATACGAGTTCGATCAGCAAAAGTTCGAAGAGTACCTCTCTTCCTCCTCCTCCAGATCCGCCTCTCCGAACAGGCGCAGGAAGGCATCCTCTTCCAGAAATGTTCGCGGGACCTTCGGCTCGAAGATCCAAGATCCCATTGCCGCCGCTGTGCCCGCACCACGCGACGTCCCCACGTCGTCCAACGTGGTCGCGACTGCTGAAGTTGCTCCAGCTCCGTCGAAGAGGGCGCGCCAAAGACGGCGCCAACGCCTTGCACGACAACTGGCCAAGGCCGCGGAATCGATGGACGGGATCCGCTACAATGAAGATCTCAAATCGAGACAGCGCCTAGAGCAACAACGGTACGTAACCAACTCCTCCTCCAAGGCAGAAACGAATGAATGGGTTCGTGTCACGAGGACTCGCTCAACCCTCGAAGAGCGAATCAAGAAGCGCCGCGCACTGCTTGCGCATGCCCGAGCTCTCCTACAGAAAGCGGAGGAGATGCAGAAAGAAGAGACGGTTAAGAACCCGTCAAAGCTCAAGCAGGTATGGGTGCTAAAGACAAAGCCAGCGCCTAAGACGAGAGCTGAAGATGTTGCTGCCCAACCTTCATCAAATCCAGGTCCCGTTCCCCTTGCCCCCGCACCTCCGGCGGAGTCAGGTAAGAACACGGATCCTTCAACATCCAGGGTTCCTTTGAAAGGTCGCCTCGGTCCCTTACCGGGGAATCGAGGTAAAGTACCTATCAAAGAGCGATTGGGTCCGTTGAAAGGTCCCCAAATGATAAACCCGACTGGGGGTCGTTCTAATCCCCCCAAGGAAAATAACAAAGGGAAAATCCCTATTGCCGACCGCATCGGGTTGCGTGTCGAAGTTCAAGAGCCCGTTAAGTTTTTACGCTCACAAAAGCGTAGACTGGAACGAGCGACTTTTGAGAACGCTAATAAAGCGTCATATCCCCAGAAGGAAGCATATTCGTCTGATGATGATGGTGTTATACCTGGGAAATCGTGCCAACACTCTATAGGTTGCTCCAGTTATCAAACTGATGAGTTGTACTATAGAGCTGGGGGTGCGAGTAAGTTTCGAAAGAGAGATGCTCAAGACACGGAACCTCACTGTCTGTATGCCAACATCATCAGGGCGGTGTTATCAGAATGCTGTTGCTCTGAAGCCCCAAGGAGAGTTTCGGTGTTCAAGAGAATTTCCACCGGAACGTCTGAGACTAAGCCTAGGCGTTTCCAACGAAGAAGAAGGATAGTCAAAGACGGAGAATTTCCGAAGGTCACCACTAATATGACCAGCAAAAGGGCATCGACATGGGATAATCCCGATTCAATTCCGCTAGTCCCCTGGTATTTAACTCATCTACAGTCTGGAACCATTACACGAGGAACTTATAGGGGGCTGGTTGAGGACACCCCTAGGGGGGTGTCTCGGCTCCAAAACCGAGACACCCCTTGGGGGTGTCTCGGCCATGGCCGAGACACCCCAAGGGGTGTCTCGGTTTTGGAGCCGAGACACCCCCCTAGGGGTGTCCTCAACCAGCCCCCTACCCCTTGCTTTTCCTATAAATAGGCCCCTAGGGCCTCCATTCTCTTGGCCTTGGTTTTGGGAGAGGAATTTCAGATCTAGAGCTCTAGCCTTTGAGATCTGAAATTCCAGAGAGGAGCGGCGAAGCCCTGCCGGAGGAAGGAGTCGGGGTTTTCTAAGAGAGCGGCGAAGCCCTGCCGGATCGAGGAGTGAGCGAGCCTTCTGCAGCAAAGGAGCCTCCCCCCTTCTTCATTCCCCTTTCTATTTTCCCTTAGTGTTGCCCTTAGCGGTGATACAAAGGAGAGCTAGTGCCTCGTTTTAGCCGAGACATAAGCTTTACACCTCTGAGATCCCACGCGGATCGACGGGGTTCAGAGTTTCTAAAATCCCCCCGCGGATAGACGAAACTCTGCCCGATTTTCTCGGACCAGATCTGAGTGCCCCGGTGGTCCACGGATATCAACATCCCCGTCACAGGCAAAAGACCCACGCAAGCAAGAGATGACAAACAGATCTTGCGTTTGTTTGAAAAGAGTTGTATCTATTTTGTTTTCATTGTGTACCGGTCTTATAAAAAGGCTATCTTTTTATTTCATTGTAACGATTGAAGTTGTAATGAATGCAGCAATGAATACAGCAACTTTTTCCGCAAACAGACTGGCGACCACAGTGGGAGCCAACGGCATCGCAACCGACGCCGTCGTGACGCAACCAGCACTCAAGATCGGGGTGAATGAAGAACACGAGCTCGATCAACAACGGTTCAAAGAAGGCCTCTCTTCCTCCTCCTCCAGATCCGCCTCTCCAAACGGGTACAGAAAGGTAACCTCTTTCATAAATGATTGCAGGTCCTTCGGTTCAAAAATCCAAGACCCCGTTGCCGCCTCTGCACTTGCACCACGCGACGTCCCCACGTCGTCCAAAATGGTCGAGATCGCAGATCCGGACTCCTCTTCCGCCGAGGAGATGACTTCTGAAGACGCTCCGGCATTATCAAAGAGAGCACGACAAAGACAGCGTCAACGTCTTGCTCGACAGTTGGCCGAGGCTTTGGAGCCGATGGATGGGATCCGCTATAACGTAGATCTAAAATCCAGGCAACGCCAGGAGCAACCACGGCAAACAACCAGCCCCTCCTCCGAAGCAGAAACGAACAAATGGGTTCAAGTCAAAAGAACCCGTTCTACTCTCGAGGAGCGAATCCAGAAGCGCCGCGCCTTGCGTGCGCATGCCCGAGCCCTGGTCCAAAAAGCACGAGAAATGCTAAAGGGAGAGGCCGTTAAGAGATCGCCGAGATCCGAACGAGTTTGGATGCCAAAGGCCGAATCAACGCCTAAGGTAAAAGCAGGTAATATTGCTCTCCAACCTTCGTCAATTTCAGATCCCGAACCTCCGGTAAAGCCCCACCGTAGCTTGGATTTCCCTAAGTCTAGGAATCCTCTGAACAACCGTATCGATGCTCTACCCGAGAATCGAGGAAAAGCGCTTGTCAAGGAGAGCTGGGGATCGTTGAAGGAGCTTCGAGCCAACATTCAGACTGGGGGTCGTACACGATCTCCTAACAAATTGATCTCTGCAACAACCAGCTCGGCGGTGCGTGCAAAGGACCAAGAGCCCGTTAAGGTTTCACCCTCACAAAGGAGTGATTCCAAACGTGCGACTCTTGCAGAGGCCAATAAGGTAGTGTTTACTCAGAAGAAGACGCGTCGGACAGACGAACGCGTTATACCTGAGAACCCATGTGAGCAGCCGATAGGTTACTCCGACGGCAACGTCAGTGAGTTGTACTATCAGGCTGGGGGTACGAATGAATCTCGAAAGAGAAACACCCGGGAAGCGGATTCTCACTGTCCGTGTACCAAATTTATCAGGGCAGTATTATCAACGTGTAGCTGCCCCAAGACCGCTCCACAGAGGGTCTCGATATTCGAGAGAATCTCCAATGGAACGACGAAGCCCAAATCAGGGCGTTTCCACCAAAAAGGATCGGTTGCTCGAGATGAGGAGTGCCCAGAAGTTACCATCAACATGGTCAACAAGGGAAAATCCCTAATCATTTCAAGTGGTTCCGACCCTAATTTCTCTCTAGGAAGCAGGGTCAATTCGGGAATAACTCAGCTTCAGCTAGAAGCCGTCGGATATAACAATGACCATGGGGTCCATGAAGGAGTCCATTCCGATGATGAGTTCTCAGATTCTCATTCCGCGCTCGCCTCCGACGATACAACGTCTAGAGTAGGGCAAGCTCGAGAGGTGTTCATGGCCAACACCGAGCAGATAGCCAAAATCATTGAAGAGGCCCTGGCTAAGCAGAAGGAAATCTTCAAGTTCGAAATGGAAATGGCTATGCAAGAGATGAGACAAATGCACGACCAACAAATCCGAGCTTTGTCAAATCAGCTAGTGGAATCCAGCCGTCGTACCCAGAACGCCGTAGTTGACAGCGATCCAGAGGTGGACAAAATCGTCATGACCGACGCACCGCCCAAGAATACTGAGGGTGGACCCACCAGTGATGACAACACTGGGGGTGGCCGTATTATTCCTCTCGACAATTGTCCAAAACAGGATATAGATCAGGCCGAAAAGATGAAGGATCTCGAAAGAAAAATCGACGCCCTGATGTCTGCTCGAGAGGTGAAGAAGACCGGCATTCTGTGTCCTTACCCAAGAGAATGGGATTCGATCCTGTATCCGGCGAAGTTCAACCTGATCAACTTCACGCCGTTCGGCGGGAAGGGCTCGCCTACTCAGCATCTAATCTACTTCAAGTCCCACTTGGGAGTGATCTCTGGCAACGAGCCTTTGATGGTTCGGTCATTCGTTGGCACCCTTCGCGGGCCCGCCTTCGATTGGTACCGCCGTCTCAAGCCCGGAAGCATCAACAGCTAGGAGGACCTGGAAAGCATGTTCCTCGCCCATTTCTTCGATGATGACACCGAAGTGTCGGTCAGGACACTCTTCGATATGAAACAAAAAGACGGAGAGACGGTGGACACCTTCGTCAAACGCTTCCGCAATCAGGCAATGAACTGCAAGGATCCCGTCACGGAGGAGTTCGTCTTGCAGACCTGTCATAACAATTTGTCCATTAACATCTTGGACGTTATGGGAATAGAGCCGTTCAGTACCTGGAGAGAATTGAAGGTGCGCGGAGAACAGGCTGAACGCTTCCTCAGAAGGAGGAAGGCCGAGAAGAGCCAACCGATGGTTAGCCCTCTGAATTCGAGTCTCGTACCTCATAATGAAGGGGACGCACCTGCAACAGTTATTGACGATAATCAAACGTCACAACAACAGCTCCGAAGACAACAGAATACTTCGGATCGAGAGGCCCAGGAAGAGTACTCGTTCAAAGACGAAGACATTCCCACCATCTTCGAGTCCCTTCTCGAAAACAACAAAATCAAGCTCCCGCCCATCATGAATCAGGAGGAAGCTGACGATTCTGCGGATCCAACGTACTGCGCGTACCACAGGAGGATTCTTCATCCCACCAAGGCTTGCTTTACTTTAAAGAATATCATCCAAACCTTGGTTGAAGCCGGCGTTATAACGCTAGGGTAAGCCAATTGAGAACGGCAACACTCCGACAGAGTATACGAGTATAAACTGCTTCTCAATACTCCGAAAAGTATACGAGTATAAACTGCTTCTTAACACTCATACGAGTATAAACTGCTTCTCAATACTCCGAAAAGTATACGAGTATAAACTGCTTCTTAACACTCCGACAGAGTATACGAGTATAAACTGCTTCTCAACACTCCGAAGAGTATATGAGTATAAACTGCTTCTCAAAACTCCTACGAGTATACGAGTATAAACTGCTTCTCAACACTTTGACAAGTATAAGAGTATAAACTGCTCCTTAAGACTCCGAAGAGTATATGAGTATAAACTATTTCTCAATCCTCCAACAGGTGCATGAGGTTAAACTGCTTCCTACATACTCCAATAGGTATATGAGTCTAAACTGTTTCCCACTTTTGACGGGAAGTTCCTGGAGGATATTACGCTAATATTCTTAAGGATAACCCGGTCAAGTAACTGAGAATAACATCCGAACCAGGTCCGCAGAGGAAGCTGGGGGTGGATAACCAATGTATCGGGAAGTTTCCGGAAGAATACCACCTGGGTATTCTTAGGGATAACCCAGTCATTGTGGATTTGATGAATAAGAAATTCACATTCGAACTCTGAAGGTCAGAATGTCTTTTTCTTATTCTTATCAAAATTCTCTAACTCTTATGAGTTATTTTTGTGAGATGAGATCCAATCCTCTGATAGGTTAATCTTTCCTCACCAAGCCATCCGCTGAGCAAATTAAACGACAGGGGATCCACCAACGTTTCCAATTGCCCGTCGTTGGCATTTCTCAGACTTAACGTGCTAGGTCCTAAACGCCTAGCATTAAAGTCTCACTTTGAGTGATAATACGAACTGGCATTTTTTTGCTACCCGTACTTCACTTTCTTTGCTTTCTGGTCAAACCTATAAAAGTTAGGGCCAAAGCCAAAATCCCCTCTCGATTCCTCCAATGAACGAGAGGTCCACTTTCAAATCGAGTGATCAAACCTTCCGACAGTTAGGGTCATCTCAAACTCCTGCTTGGTCAAACCTTCCTACAGTTAGGACCAAAACCATATATTCACTCTCGATAAACAAGAAATTCACCTTCAGTTCGATAATCAAACCTTCCGACAGTTAGGGTTATCCGAACCTTTCCGATTCTCGGAGTGGAGATCCCACTCTTAGTTTCATCCTTCCGGATTCTGGGGGTGGAGATCCCACCTCGAGTTTCCTTTCCAGCTGAAGATAGAATATAAAATTCTTCCTCTTCAGCACCGGGAGATAGAATATAAAATTCTTCCTCTTCCGTTTCCTTTCCGGGGCTAATCAAATCCGTTGAAGGCTGGGGATTAGCCAAAAATCCTAAAGTCAACGCCTAACACGCGTTGCCGGGTAGTCTATTCCCGTGAGAAAGACGAAGTCTACGTATTCAATATCGTAGCACTAAAAGGGTTAACTCTTTTAGCTTAAACGTCACATAGGAGCGGACTTAAACAATCCGCATGCTAGCCCGACTCAAACGGTAGTCGGTAAAGGCTAATCAAATCCGTTGAAGGCTGGGGATTAGCCAAAAATCCTAAAGTCAACGCCTAACACGCGTCGCCGGGTAGTCTATTCCCGTGAGAAAGACGAAGTCTACGTATTCAATATCGTAGCACTAAGAGCGTTAACTCTCTTAGCACGACGTCACATGCGGAACGGACTTAAACAATCCGCATGCTAGCCCGACTCAAACGGTAGTCGGTAAAGGCTCATCAAACCCGTTGATGGCTGAGGATTTGCTAAAAATTCTATAAATGCGAGTCATTGACGCATCAACTCCACTAGTTGGTCTCGTGACTTGAGCATACAACAAATTCAGGATAAAATCCATACATGCAGACGAATCAGCTTTAACAGTTGGTCCTGCAACCCCGACACATGGGACCGCTATGCTCCAATACCTTAAGAGCTTAAACTGTGCATACTCCAGCAAACGTACGAGTATAAACTGTGTTAATGGCGAGTCAAAACCCTAAGGGTCAACGCCGGTCACTGCGTAACCCTAGGTCAACGCCAGTCAACGCGTTGCAACACAAGTCAACGTTCGACGATTCAAAACCCTAAGGGTTAACGCCGGTCAACGCGTAACCCTAGGTCAACGCCAGTCAACGCGTTGCAACACGAGTCAACGTTCGACGATTCAAAATCCTAAGGGTCAACGCCGGTCAACGCGTAACCCTAGGTCAACGCCATTCAACGCGTTACAACCAAAGTCAACGTTCGACGATTCGAAACCCTAAGGGTCAACGCCGGTCAACGCGTAACCCTAGGTCAACGCTAGTCAACGCGTTGCAACCAAAGTCAACGTTCGACGATTCAAAACCCTAAGGGTCAACGCCGGCCAATGTGTAACCCTAGGTCAACGCCAGTCAACGCGTTGCAACGAAAGTCAACATTCGAGGATCCAAAATCCGCACCAATCAACGTCCGACGATCCAAAACCCTAAGGGTCAACGCCGATCAACGCGTAACCCTAGGTCAACGCCAGTCAACGCGTTGCAACAAAAGTCAATGTTCGATGATCCGAAACCCTAAGCCAGCACAATGTGGCGGAGGTAGTTCAAAGTCAACTCAATGACACGAGCCAAACTCAATTCATCAGCTGCAAACTCGAGACTCCAACGACGGCCAAGCGATAAACGCAGTGCCGGAAGAACTTCTGCTATTCGTCAAAGCATCGAATAGACCGAAAATCGAAGGAGCCAAGAGTTGAAGCTAACCACAGGTTCTTATGCCGACTGAAGGCCAGACCAATCACATCCAAAGTATTCCAGCCTCTTCTATAAAAGAAACGAGTCCGGAACACTTTGGAGGGGGTATCTGTAGGCATTGAAAATTGCCTATAGGTCTCCACGAACGGTTCAGTGTTAAAGAGCGACGATGA
>NC_033803.1:46545605-46576747 GCF_001876935.1 Asparagus officinalis | reverse complement strand
TGATGACGTTGTTCGTCTTCACTTCTTTAAGAGGAATTGCTTCAGCCCACTTCGAGAAGTAATCTGTGACTGCGAGGATGAATCGACCACCTTTGACTGAAGGGGGGAAAATAGGACCGACAATGTCCATACCCCATGTCTCGAATGGCCATAACGTGGTTGACGTGTGCAACTGCTCTGGCGGTTGATGTATATAATTCGCATGTATCTGACAAGCGTGGCACTCTCGTGCGTGTTCGATTGCATCTCGAACCATCGTTGGCCAGAAATATCCCATTCTTCTGATACGATCATATAGTTTGGGACCGGGCTGATGCGCACCACATTCTCCTTCGTGTGCTTCCTTAAGAACTTTTTTTGCTTCTTTGTTCGAAAGGCATCAGAGTAATAAACCATCGTACCCTCTACGGTATAACGTATGGGTCTCGGCATTATAGAAGAATCTTGGCGCTCTTCGGCGAATTGATTCTCTTTCTTTTATGTCTTCTGGCAGAATATCATACTGGACGTAGTCAATGATAGGAAAACGCCAATCTCGGGACTCAGACCCAATTTGAGTTGAATTCACCTCCTTGGCGTTAATGTCTCCGTCATTTTCTTCTTCAATCTCCATACTGTATATGGGTATGCAGAGTTGATGCGTCCTCACCGTGACCAATAGTTCAGTTTCGGGAGGCTGCGCAAGTGATACCGCTAGTGCTGCCAGTGCATCCGCATAAGCGTTCTGGAGACGGGGGATGTATTCGATAAAGAATTCTTCAAAAGATTCTGCCATTTTGATGGCCTCCTGGTGGTACGGGATCAGGTCTTGGTTCCTGACTTCATACTCTCCACGGACTTGGTTGACTATCAGTTGCGAATACCCAAAAGCTTCGAGATATTCGACCCCTAGCTCCTTGGCAAAACTGAGTCTAATGAGAAGCGCGTTGTACTCGACTACGTTATTGGAGCACGGACTAGTCAATGAATAAGCCCGAGGCATCACATGCTTCCCCGGGGAGATTAAGACAACTCCAACCCCAGAGGAAACAGTAGAACCTCCCGGGGTTATTACCTTATTAACTGCCCTTGAAGCACCATCGAAGTATAATTGCCATACTTGTTGGTGCGACGTGGTGTTACCCTCATGGGTTTCATCCGGCAAGTCATCATATACTTCTGCCGTATCTATGGTCGGGTTTGCCGCCAAAAGATCACAAATCGCTTGTCCTTTGATCGACTTCTGTTGTTTGAAGTGCAAATCGTATTGGGACAAGAGAAGGGCCCACTTCGCTAACCGCCAATTCATAGAGGCCGGTTGCGTCATAAATACCCGTACTGGTAGGAGGTTGCAGTTCGTGTATCGCCTTCACCTTGTCAGGATCGATATGTATACCTTTAGTGGTGACGACGAATCCAAGGAATTTTCCGCTAGACATTCCAAGGAAGGATTTAGTAGGGTTCATCTTCAATTGATGGCTTCGCATGAGATCGAACATCGTCTTCAAGTCCTTGATGTGATCTTCTTTGTTACGGCTTTTCACGACCAAATCATCGACGTAGCATTCGACTGTCTTCCTGAGATGCTCTTGGAAAATCTTAGTCATTGCTCGCTGGTATGTGGCGCCTGCATTCTTCAGACCGAAAGGCATCACGGTGTAGCAAAATACACCGAGGGGCGTTCTGAACGCTGTATGCTTCTCATCACCTGGGTGCATCTTGATTTGGTTATATCCTGAAAACCCATCCATGAAAGACATTTACTCAAACCCGCATGTATTGTCAATAATAACATCCGTGATTGGGAGATGAAAATCGTCTTTTGGACATGCCGTATTCAGGTCTCTGAAATCAATGCAAATCTTGATTTTACCGTTCTTCTTCATGACTGGAACGATATTGGCTAGCCAATCTGGATGTTGCTCCTCTCGGATAAATCCTGATTCGATCAATTTCTTAACCTCTGCCTCGATGGCTTCCATTATCTGCGGACGAAACCGTCTTTGCTGTTGCTTGACAGGTTTGGCATCCGGCTTGATATCGAGGCGGTGCATTGCCATATTGGGGTCGAGCCCTGGCATATCCTCGTAGTTCCAAGCGAAGACGTCAATATACTCCCTGATGAGAGCAATTAACTCCTCCTTCTCATTTGAGGGAAGACTATCGCTGATGAATATCGGCTTTGGGTTGGCCTCGTCGCCCATGTTAACTTGGACTATTTTATCCTCAGTGGGGGGTTCTCTCTGTTCGAACCTGTCACCATACTGCATATTCAGATGATGAACCCACGGGTCTTCCCCCATATTTACCATTAGGGCTTTGAATCCCTCCCCTAAACTTGTGTCGGAAGAATCAGAAGAGTATCCGTTCTTAGTTTTGTTAGCAATTTGATCGATGATCTGCCAACCACATTCATCATCGGACGAGGAAACGTAGCCTAAGCCTCGCCCATATTTATAATAATCCTCAGATTTCCCTTTTGGTACATATACCGCTTTGGCTGGATTACGAGGACCTCGATCGGAGTATAGACCTTCTCCGAGTGTGAAATCATATCCCTGTTTTTCCATGAGCTTGCGCGCTTCCGGACTATACTTAGATAAATGCCGACCAGGTTTGTCATCATCTTCATCTTCACTTAGGAAATGATCTGGTAACGGGGAGCTCTTTCCTTTACCGTAAATCACTTCTTTAGCGCCTCTTACTTTGTTCGGGATGACCATGGTTGTTCCGAAAGAATGCTGGAGGCGTAACTTTGTTACATAAGATGACCGAAGCAGCATATACAAATCAGGATTATTATACAATTCTGTTATCACATCATCAAGAGACAGGGAGTACTCTAAATCATTATTTATTTCAACATCGGCAAGTTGCCAATTACAACCTCCATCTGACGATTGTTCATCGTCAAGATTGATTACAAAGGGTACAATGTCATTTAAAACAAAACCACCATCGTAATCGAATCCGGCTTCAGAATCAGCTTCTTCTCCGCTGTCTGTGCCCTGGGCCGATGGTTCAGTATCGGATTCGTTACCATAAAGGAGAGAATCGGTGAAATAATTCTCATACCCCTTGAATGGTTGCTTATCCGCGACCACCGTCCTAACCTCATTGTCAGTGTCGACATACTTCAAACACTGATGGAGAGTAGAGGGAATTATCACATTACTATGGATCCAAGGCCGACCCAATAGTAAGTTGTACGAAGTCTCCGCATCGATCACATAACACGTGACTTCTGTCTTCAGATCTCCCATCTGGCACTTCACCCGGATCTTACCCAAGGGTCTTGACCCACTAGTGTTGAATCCATAAATAACAGTGCCTGTGGACGCCAACTTGCTTACTGGGATGCCGAGGAAATGCATCAATCGAAGCGGCATAATACTCACAGCAGAACCCGGATCCACTTGGATTCGGTTGACTTGGCTGGAGCCAATGTATCCGACGAAATATAACGGCCGATCGTGGTTCGAATTCTTCGTCTGCATATCTTCTTTGGTGAAAGTAATGCAGGGAAGGTTCTTAGTCGCTATGTTGCACTGTTGACTCAGCGGTTCTGGCTGTTCAGGCACCGGCTTGACTTGAGTCAGAAATACCTCTGCATTGGCCAAAGCTTCTTGTAGGGCCTCCCTGGTTTCTTTGGATAATCGCAGCAACTCATACAGCGTTATCCGTGCAGGAATGTTGGCTAATTGCGCCATAATGTCGAAGCTATGCGGAGTCTTCGAGCTTTCCGGTTTGTCTCTTCCAATTGGACGACTGAAACGAGACTGCTTCGGATTCTGTACCTCTTGGGGATTCTTCTCTTTTGGTTTATTCACCGGTTGTGGTTTGTCTCTTCCAATCGGGCGGCTGAAACGAGACTGCTTCGGATTCTGCACCTCCTGGGGATTCTTCTCTTTTGGTTTATTCACCGACTGTCGTAGAGCCGTAATCACCCCCATCTCTGTGAGAGTTTTGGCTGGTCCCCGTTTGTTCACCCCCTGCTCACTAAGTGGCGGATAGTTGTAGTGATACTCGTTTCCGCTTCGGGTCGCAAAAACTTCTTGTTCTTCTTCGGAGAGCGGGAAGGTAGGAGCTTCGTCACCATCCTCCACGAAGACCGCGGTTGTGGCATTGCAAGACTTGCCTTTGCCTTTTCTTCTCGAGGAAGTCGCCCACTGCTCATCTTCAATAAGATCAGGATGAACCCATAGGATTTCGCCGTTTGGGGCTGTGTGTGGCACAAGTCCTTTTTGGCGCTGTCCATGTGGGTCATCATTCACCGTCTTCATTCCCACCTTGGTGACGCGTTTCGGCTCGAACCATGTTGTGGGCACCGATCCAAAACTGATTGACACTGCGTTTGCTCCCACATTCTTGGCAGGCTTCGGGGTTATGACACCCACATCAATTAGTGCCTGGATCTTGTCCTTGAGGTGATAGCAAGACTTCGTAGGGTGATGGACCGCTCTATGGTATGCGCAATACTTCGGATCCGTCACTTTGTTCGCCCCCTCCTGATCCACGATCGACGGCAGCTGGATCTTGTTGTTCTCCAACAGGCATTTGAAGATGCCGGGAACTTCGTCATCCTTGAAGGAGTACACTTTAGGAAACCTCGGCTCCGCAGATTTCAGATTTCTGCTTCTGAGGTCGTTGTTGCCATTGCCCTCGAGATTGTTGTGGTGCTTGTTGCTGCGGCTGTTGCTGAGGTTGCAATTGGAAAGTTTGATTAGCATCAACTGCATTAGCATGTGCCTTACCTTTCCCCCGTGGGACGAAATTCTGCTTTGGAGCATTCGTCGCCTGTTGGCCTCGTTCCGCTTTCTTCCTCTTGAGGAATCGCCCGGCTTGCTCTCCTCGGACCTTCAGATCCTTCCATGTCTTGGACGGTGCTGTCCCCATTGCTTCCAACACGTCCAGCGCGAGATTGTTGTGGCAAGTCTGGAGGATGAATTCCTCGGTGATCGGGTCCCGACAGTTCATCGCCTTGTTCCGGAACCTTTTGACGAAGGTGTCGACTAACTCTCCGTCCTTCTGCTTCTCATCGAGCAACGATCCGATAGATACCTCTGTGTCGTCGTCGAAGAAATTGGCAAGGAACTTGGTCTCCATGTCGTCCCAACTATTTATGCTGCCTGGCTTGAGGTGGCGATACCAATCGAAGGCGGCTCCACGAAGAGTGCCGATGAATGACCGCACCATCAGAGGCTCGTTACCAGAGATAACTCCCAAGTGCGATTTGAAGTAAATCAAATGCTGAGTAGGTGAACCCATCCCATTAAACGGCGTAAAGTTAATTAGATTGAACTTCGCCGGATATGGGATCGATTCCCATTCTCTTGGGTATGGGCAAGGAATGCCTGTTTTCTTCGTCTCTTGAGCGGAAATCAATGTATTGATTTTGCTCTCGAGATTCTTAATCTTCAAGTTTTCACCTGTGTTTTCGCTAGCATTCTCATTACCACCCCCTGCATTGACGGGAGGATCATTGATATTATGAGCATTCGTATCCTCATCTTCCAGATTAACCGGGTTACGACGACTTGGCTCGCCTTGCTGGTTCGTCAATGCTTGGATTTGTTGGTCATGCATTTCTCTCATGTTTTGCATGGCCATCTGCATTTCGAACCTGAAGGTTTCCTGCTGCTTAGCTAAGGCGTCTTCAAGCATTTTGGCCACTTGCTCCGCACTTATCATAAGCGCCTCGCGGGGTTGTCCCTCCCTACCATAGGTTGCTCGCTCGATGGTTCCGGACTGCAGACGGGTTCTAGGCTGGGAGGCTTTCAGAATCGACTCGAAATCATCCCGTGCCGATGTCCCCTTGCTGGTCATGTTGGTAGTGACCCTTGAACGTTCATCATCTTTGACCATTGTTCCTCTTCTTCGGAAACGTCTAGTCCTTGGCTTTGGCGCTTCCATACTGAGTCTTTGGAACATGGAAACTCTTTCGGGAAACATTTTGGTGCAGTCGCACTCAGATAATACCGCCCGAATGAGTTTTGAGCAAGGACATTGAGTCTCTAATCTTTGAGGGCTCCTCTTTCTGGATTTGCTCGTACCTCCAGCACGATAGTACAGCTTGTCCGTTTGAAAGTCGGAGCAACCTATCGTGTGTTGGCACGATCTCCCAGGTATAACGTCATCGTCATCAGACAACAACGTTTCCTTCTGAGAATGGATTTCCTTCTTTGAGCTCTCCAGAGTCACACGCCTCGAAACGCGCCTTTGTGGGTGTGAATCTTCAGCGGGTTCCTGCACTTCGATGCGCAAAGTTGTGCGCTTGGGTGCCACGATTTTCTCCAAATGTTGAGGGTTGCGGCGACCCCCAGCATGTTGAATTGTTTGGGACTTCTTCATTGGCCCCAACCGTTCTTGAACTGGAGTTTTGCCTCGTTCTTTGGGAAGTGGACCGAGGCGCTCCAAAACTGGCTTCCTCCTTCGGGATGATTCTGCATGATCTCCCGGAGAAGCTATTGGAATTAACGGCGACTTTGGTTGATTCGCCGGAGTTTGACCTTGCTTAGAAGGCTGCGATGGTTGCTTTTTGGCCTGAGTCGCCACTTCAGACTTCGGCTTCCAGACTTGGCGGGTTGGTGGTGGCTTCTTCGTCACCTCCTTTTGCAGTCTTCTACGGGCTTCCTGGACTTGTGCCCGTGCCTGCGCTGACATCGCGCGGCGCTTGCGGATACGCTCCTCAAGTGTCGAACGGTTCCGTTTGACGCAGACCCATTCATTCTTTGGCGGCTTGGAGGAGTCGCCGTTCATTGGTGGCTGAGGTTGTTTGCCTCTTCTGTTCTTCAGATCCGCATTGTAGCGGAATCCGTCTGTAGACTCCATCGCCTTAGCGAGTTGCCGTGCAAGGCGTTGACGTCGCCTCTGGCGGGCTCTCTTTGAGAGAGTCACAACGCCCTCAATGGTGGAGGCGTCGGCGGGAGTAAGGTTGACCTGGTTGGAGGCCGGTGGAACTTCACCTGACGCAACTTCGGCGTCAGCTGGGGTGAGAGCTTCGTTGGCTTTCCGAGCTTCTTCGAACCAACGAACTTTTCTCCTGGAGGAGAACTTCTTGGACTTGCGGGGGGAGGTAGATCCGGACGAGGACACGTACTCCTCGAACTTGGCTTGGTCGAACTCATACTCGACCTCCTCCACGACCGGGATTGAGATCCGCGGCTGCGACGTGACGATCTCGGCAGCGAGATCGGCGGCTCCCACTGTGGTCACCAGATTGTTCGCGGTGAAAATTGCCTTCATTGAATTCATTGTTATCTCAAGTAATTGCTTTTTTATTACAAAAGATCCGGTCTTTTTATAAGATCCGGTTACAACGAATCAAAAAAAAAAAAAAATTAAACTTTCTCCTTGTGAACACCATCGCGAGCTCTTGTTTTCGTCGCTCGCTTTCGGTGGTCTTTGGCAACGCCGGGGTTACATCCCGTGGACCACGCGGATCTAGATCCGGTCGGATCTACACGTATTTTGACGCGTATTATTACACGAAGGGAATAATAGCCGGAGGATTAGCTCCACTAAGGTAAATAATCGCTCGCGATCTCGGGGGATCTAGACCAAAGCTTAGATCCGGAGTATCGATTCACCTCGTAGATCTCAGATCGTCTTTCCCCTCTCTCCGAAACTCCTGCTTTTGGACGTGGCATCCTCCGCGGCCGAGGATTGCAGATCTGGATGTCCAAGTCTATCGTCTTCCAAACTCTAAGCGTCGATCTTCAAATCCGCCAGAGTTTCGCGCTCTTCAAAGTCCAAACCCTTAAAAAATGAACAAACAGGGGTATTTATGTGACTACCCTCACCTGCTTGGGGCACAGTGCCAGCGGCCACCTTTTTGAGGTGGCTCGGCTCGGGCTTGCCACACTCAAGGTGGCTCGGCCCACCGAGCCACTCTCAAGGATGGCTCGGCATTGGCGGCCGACGCACCGAGGTGCGCGCCACCGAGCCACCTCAGGGTGGCTCGGCCACCGAGCCACCTCAGGGTGGCTCGGCTTTGGCCGAGCCACCTTGAGGCGGCTCGGTTTTGGCCGAGCCCCTCTGGGTTTGGGTTTCTGCTGTTTTCCGCCTTTGGGTTCTGTCCGTGATTCGGTTGATCCAGACTCTGATTCGTTGATCTGATTTGGCAGTAAATCGATTCCCGATTTGGCAGTAAATCCGCTTCTATGTTCAAGTCTGAAACTGATCTTGATTCGATTGTGATTCGTCCGAGTTTGTCCTTGGTTGGATCACTCGTTGACTCTTTTAACACTTGGCTTGATTCTGAACGCGAATGGATGTATTCCGTAGCTTGCGTGCGATTCGTCGATCTCGTCGCCTCGTTGGTTTGTCGGTTTGTACCGAGCTGTGCTAAGGGACCTATAAGCAATTTTATATGCCTACAGTGTCATTGAGTTGACTTGAACTGATTATCTTTGTCGCAACGCGTTGACCGGCGTTGACCTAGGACTATGCGTTGCTCGGCGTTGGCCTTAGGGGTTTGTATCGATCGGCGTTGACTTTCATCGCAACGCGTTGACTGGCGTTAACACAGTTTATACTCGTACGTTTGCTGGAGTATACACAGTTTAAGCTCTTAAGGCATTGGAGCGTGGCAGTCCCAAATATTGGGCTGTAGGACCAACTATTAAAGCTGATTCATCTGCACGTGTGGATCTTATCCCGAATTTGTTGGATGCTCAAGTCATGAGACCAACTAATAAAGCTGATGCGTCAATGACTCGTATTTATAGAATTTTTGACAAATTCTCAGCCATCAACGGGTTTGATTAGCCTTTACCGACTACCGTTTGAGTCGGGCTAGCATGCGGATTGTTTAAGTCCGTTCCGCATGTAACGTTATGCTAAAAGAGTTAACTCTTTTAGTGCTACGATATTGAATACGTAGACTTTATCTTTCTCCTGTGAAAAGACTAAACAGCAACGTGTATCAGACGTAGACTTAGGATTTTTAGCAAATCCTCAGCCTTCAACGGATTTGACGTGCCTTTACTGATTACCATTTGAATCGGGCTTGCACGCAGATTGTTTAAGTCCGTTCCACATGTGATGTTGTGCTAAGAGAGTTAACTCTCTTAGTGCTACAATATTGAATACGTAGACTTCGTCTTTCTTACGGGAATAGACTACCCGACAACGCGTGTTAGGCGCTGACTTATCCCTACTTAGGCTTCGGTATAAAATTCCCCGTACGTGTGAAGCACGGATTTTGGCGTTATGAATAACAACCTTCCACAATGTCGAATATGTGGGCTTTCGTTCTTTTTACGGTTAAGAACTAACCGGCAACGTGTGTTAGGCAATAACTTATCCCTACTCAGGATTCGGGATAAAATTCCACGTACGTGTGAAGCACAGATTTTGGCGTTATGAATAACAACTTGCCACAATGTCAAATATGTGGGCTTTCGTTCTTTTTACGGTTAAGAACTAACCGGTAACACGTGTTAGGCATTGACTTATCCCTACTTAGGCTTCGGGATAAAATTACCCATGCATAAAAGGCATGGATTTTTGTTACTACGATGCTGAATACGTAGACTCAGTCCTTTTTACAGGAACGAACCAACCAGCAATGCTGGTTAAGCGCTGACTTATCCCTACTTAGGCTTCGGGATAAAATACCCCAGACTGGATTCTGGTATCTTTTTCAATCGATGGAAGACTAAACCGGCAACGCGTGTTAGGCGTTAACTTATCCCTACTCGGGATTCTGGATAAAATTCCCCGTGCATGTGAGGCACGGATTTTAGCAGTTTTTAAAAAAGTGGTGTCTTCTCCTGGGGCAAAGACGAACCCGATATGGGAGAGGAAGAATTTTATATTCTCTCTCCCAAAGCTGAAGAGGAAGAATTTTATATTCTATCTCCAGTCACATAAGGAAACTCAAAGTGGGATCTCCACTTCAAGAATCAAAAAGATTCGGATAAGCCTAACTATCGGAAGGTTTGATTATCGAAGTAAAGATGAATTTCTCGTTTATCGAGAATAAATTATGGTTTTGGCCCTAACTGTAGGAAGGTTTGACCAAGCGGGAGTTTAAGATGATCCTAACTATAGGAAGGTTTGATCACTCGATTTGAAAGTGGACCTCTCGTTCATTGGAGGAATCGAGAGGGGATTTTGGTTTTGGCCCTAACTGTAGGAAGGTTTGACCGAGTGGGAGGCTTGAGACGATCCTAACTGTAGGAAGGTTTGATCGCTTGATTTGTGGGCCTCTCGTTTATTAGAGGAATCGAGAGGGGATTTTGGTTGTGGCCCTAACTGTTGGAAGGTTTGACCAAGTGGACAGTGGGAGTGGGAGATGATCCTAACTTTTATAGGTTTGATCACTCGATTTGTGGACCTCTCGTTCATTGAAGGAATCGAGAGGGGATTTTGATTGTGGTCCTAACTGTAGGAAGATTTGACCAAGTGGACAGTGGGAGTGGGAGTACAAATCACAATGGGAGTGTTGACTTGTACAAATCACTCAGAGAGGGTTTCTGATGTTAAGTGACAAATACTTAACACAGAGGGGTTTGATAATAGTCAATGTTAAGTGCACAGACGCATCAAAAGTTTGAGTGGATTCAAACAAAAGGAGTTTTGGTGGTCCCACCGTTAATTAGTCTGATCGGTGGGGGATTTTTTGGTGGAAGACTATGAGTCGTCAAACACCAATGGGAGTTTTGTGAGGGAAGATTGATCCAAAGAAGTGATCGAATCTCGTCTCAGCGAAAGAGCGTTCGGAAGTCAAAGTGGGAGTTTAGTGTTTATCACTTTATTTGTAATAATCGGGTTATCCCTAAGAAAATTACATGTAGCGTTCTTCTGGGAACTTCCCGTTACATGAATCATCCACCCCCAGCTTCCTTTGCGGAACTAGGTCTGACATTGTACTCAGTTACATGATCGGGTTATCCTTAAGAATATTACGTATAAAAAGCGGAACTAGGTCTGACATTGTACTCAGTTACATGATCGGGTTATCCTTAAGAATATTACGTATAAAAATTCTCCAGGAACTTCCCGTTAAGGTAGGAAATAGTTTAGACTCATATACCTATTGGAGTATTGAGAAGCAATTTATACTCGTATACTCTTTGGAGTGTTGCCATTCTCAGCTGGCTTATCCCAGCGTTATGACGCCGGCTTCAACCAATGTTTGGATGCTATTCTTGAGAGCGAAGCAAGCCTTGGTGGGATGAAGGATCCTCCTGTGGTATGCACAATACTTTGGATCCGAAATGTTATCAGTTTCCTCCTGATTTGCGATAGGTGGAAGCTTGATCTTATTATTTTTAAGGAGAGATTCGAAAATGGCTGGAACATCTTCGTCCTTAAAGGAGTACTCTTTTAGGAGTTTCGGGTTCGAAGCCTTTTGCTCTCTTCGGGATTGCTGTTGTGACGTTTGATTAGCATCAACAGCAACTGCAGGTGACTTGCCCTTACCACGAGAGGTGAAATTTGAGTTTGAAGGATTATCCGTCGATTGGCTCCTCTCGGTTTTCTTCCTTTGGAGAAAGCGTTCGGCCCGCTCTCCGCGCATCTTCAACTCTTTCCAGGTGTTGGACGGTGCTACTCCCATAACTTCCAACACGTCCAAGGAGAGGTTGTTGTGACAGGTTTGGAGGATGAAGTCCTCTATGATCGGATCTCGGCAGTTCATCACCTTATTCCGGAAGCGTTTGACGAAGTCGTCGACCGTCTCGTCATCTTCTTGCTTCTCATCGAAGAGTGTTCTGATTGACACCTCGGCATCATCGTCAAAGAAATTTGTGAGAAACATGTCCTCCATGTCATCCCAACTGCTAACACTCCCCGGCTTGAGGCGACGATACCAATAGAAGGCTACTCCGCGAAGAGTGTCGACGAATGACCGGACCATCAGAGGTTCATTCCCGGAGATTATCCCTAAGTGAGACTTGAAGTATATTAAATGTTGAGTGGGTGAACCCTTCCCGTCAAACGACGTGAAGTTTATCAGGCTGAACTTCGTTGGATACGGGATCGAATCCCACTCCCTCGGGTAAGGACACAGAATTCCGGTCTTCTTTACCTCTCGATCAAACATCAGAGCGTTGATTTTTCTCTTGAGGTCTTTTATCTTTTCGTCCTCATCCTTATCTTTCCTTGGTCAATTCTGAGGAGGAGCAATGGGGCCACCCCCAGTATTGTCATTATTAGTAGGACCACCCCCAGCGTCGTTGTTTTTAGTGGGACCACCCCCAGCGTTCTGGTCAACGGGAGGGTCATCAGCATTGATATAATCATCCACGTCTGAATCGCTAACTGCTTGGCCAACATTGTTGTGACGACTGGATTAACCTAGCTGATTTGACAAGGCTCGGATCTGTTGGTCATGCTCTTCCCTCATTCGTAGCATGGCCATCTCCATTTCAATCTTGAATGCCTCTTTCTGCTTGGTTAGGGCATCCTCAAGAATTTTGGCGATTTGCTCGGTGTTGATTATAAACACTTCATGGGATTGTCCAGGACTGGATAGCGTATTATCAGAAGCGATTGTAGAGTTGGCATCTGATGCTTCGTCATCGAAGGATAATCCCCTCTGCATTCTCTGATAATCTCTTTGTCTAATAGTTCCTGATCGCAACCGGGTTAGACGATGAGATATAAGTGGGTTAGAGCTAGAAGGTTGAGTTGACTTTCCCTTATTCGCCATATTTATTGTGACTTCTGGAAGTTCGTCACCTTGAACGGCCGATTGTTTCTTGCGGAAACGTCTTGGCTTAGATTTAGTCGCTCCGTTAGAGATCCTCTCAATTACCGAGACCCTTCGCGGAACGGTCTTGGGACAGCTACACGCTGATAATACTACCTTAATTAGTTTGGCGTACGGGCAGTGAGATTCTGTTTCTCGGGTACTTCTCTTCCGAGACTTGTTCGTACCCCCAGCCCGATAGTACAACTCGTCGGTCATATGACCAGAGTAATCTATCGCGTGTTGGCATAACTTTTCAGGTATAACGTCGTCGTTTGATGAACATGTTTCCTTCTGAAAGCTTGCTGCCTTATTAGCGTTCTTAAGAGTCACGAATCAGATGAACACGTTCTTATCGCGTGTTTTCTTTTGGGCAGGCAGTATTAAGGGCCCGCCTTTGTTGTTCTTTTTAAGGTTTGACCACTGTGGTCGCCAGCTTGTTTAGGTCAAAAGTTGATATTTTCATTAGTGACGAACTCATTACAATTTCAGCCATTACAATAAGTTCAAAAAAAAAAGAAAGTCAATCTTTTTATAAGATCTCCTTTACACAATGAAAATAAAGATTACAACTCTTGTCAAATAGCGTAACAGACGTTTATCACCCGTTGCTTGCGTGAAAACTTCGCCTGTGCCAGGGACGTTAATATCCGTGGACCGCCGCGGATCAGATCCGGTTGACAGATTGGTGATCAAAGCTCTTACTTTACGAAGGAAGTAATCGCTGTAGCGGTGATCTCGACCAAGCGAGATCACGGCTCTTCTCGAGATTTAAGACCAAGCTTAAATCCGGAGGAGTAGGGGACAGGTCTCAGATCTCTCGAACTCCACTATTCATGCACAGGAGATCGCCGAGATCTAGCTAACCCTCTCTGAAATTCGTGGCTATGCACTCGAGAAACCGGCAGCACCTCGCCCTCTTGATCTTCTCGCCACTCAAAAATGAACACTCGAGCTCTTATTTATAGGCTTGGTTGATGGTTTTTTCAGATCAAAACGAGGGATCCCCTCTATCTTCAGTTAACAACTGCATAACCACTGTATCAGATCAGTTGGAACGTCCAAATCCCGAAAGAATCCATAAAAGAACCGAAAAAACCGATTCTGGCCAATTCATCGAGTTGTTTTGATGTGACTCGACCGCCAGCGGCTTTTATTGGTTTTTTGGGTTTTGACTTATTCCGTTGTTACGCGTATTTCGTCGTTTTGTTGATCTGCATGCTATTTTGGTGGTCGATGAGCGTACGGGCCACTTGGTTCGTCGATTTGGTGGCTGGTGAGTACACGGGCCACTTGGAGGTGGCCGGTGAGTGCATAGGCTATTCGGTTCGCCGTTTCGCTTCATGTGTTCACCGGGATCGGATAATCCTCTTAGACTTAGATATTGGCGTTCATCACCTTCTCTTTGTCTCGAGCTGTGTGTGGATACCTATAGGCATTTTTAGACGCCTACAGCCACGACCGAAGTCACTCTTTGTCATTGTTGTCATCATCATTGTCGGAGGAGATATCAGCAAGGCCCCTACTCAAGCGCTTGATGCTATGCTAGAGTTGAACTGTGGTGAATATGTCACCAACCCACACTTGATGTTCCACAGCTTGTGCTCCGCTTTATTCAGTTACAGAGCAGACACTTGTTGTTGTCGGCGAGAAAGTCATAGTTGTCCTGATACCTCTTGACCGCATGGCGGAGGTGCCAAACTTCATCCTCCAGATCACGGGCTTGTTCCCATAAAAAATCATCGTAGGAACCATTGCAAGCACCATCCCAGGCTTCAATGACTAGTGGATGTGTTTAGAAGGCCTAACACTGGCTGTCGACATTAGTTGTTGGGAATATAAGCTGTTTAGAGTATAATTAGCACAAAATGTAGTTTTAACAGAATTAGATAATGATTCAAAATAGATAACCTTTGTTTTCTTCTAGGCATAGGAGAGAAAGGGAAGGCTTATAAGGACCCCTTTTTTCTATCCCATTTCCTATGTGGGACTAAACTTTCCCTCTTTTCCTCTACAAAGTCAAGTTTTAAGTTATCTTTTATTATATAATTCCAACAATCCCCCACATAACTTAAAACTTAAAATAGTTCAGAAATAACAATAAAAGAAATAAATACGATTGCTGGTTCCCTTATACTATGTAATAGGTGGAGGTACCTTTCGGTTTGAACCTTCACTTAGTGACAGTTGTATAGATCCGTGAGAGCTTGGTGGACTTCGCCTTGAACCAGTCTCATTTATCGGATTTCTACAGAAAGCACACATAGTACAGTTTTGAAGAATTCTAAACGGGTTGCGCTATTATCGGCCTTGCGCAGGTATCTTTCATGTGTGTTACTAGGGAGCAGCCCTGATCCCATAGTCGCGGCCTCACAACTACACACATATAGGTGAATCCTAATAAGGATGCGAGCAAGTAAGCATCCTGCCTCATGGGTCTTGGATTCATTAAGAGTTAGACTCAACCTTTCACTTGCTTTTTATGAGCACTGATCATCCTAGGGATGGGAGCAAATAAATTCAGTGCTCCTCACAATTAATCACTCATTCAGTTTGTTTCTACCCATTGAACCTCTGCGAGGTTGGGTTGCCACTGCAGTGATTTTTCTTATGGGCTTAACCCCATCCCCCTCGATGATTCTAGGACCACTGCCCTAGATAAGCCTTTAGTTAAGTGATCTGCAAGATTTTTCTCTGATCTTACAAAATCTAAGGCTATTATATGGTTTTTCATCTTATATCTCAAGGATTTATGTCGCACTTTCAAGTGTCGATTCATCTTCACATTTGCATTCTCTTGATGGCATTTGTCAATCGCTGACCTGCAATCACAATGAATAGAAATGGCTGGTAATGGTTTTTGCATTAGTGGAATTTCAGTTAGTAAATCTTTCAACCATTCAGCTTCTATACTAGTAGTATCAAGAGCTATCATTTCTGATTCCATTGTACTTCTAGCCATTACAGTTTGTTTAGTAGATTTCCAGGACACAGCTCCTCCTCCTAAAAGGAACACAAATCCTGTGGTGGATTTTACATCTACTGAGTCACTAATCCAATTTGCATCTGAATAACCTTCTAGTACAGATGGATAACCTTTATAGTGTAAACCATAATTCATAGTTCCTTTTAGGTATCTCAAAACTCTTTCTAGAGCATCCCAGTGACTCTTATCAGGATTTGATGTATATCTACTAAGTCTATTTACTGCATAAGCAATGTCAGGTCTGGTGTAGTTTGTTAGGAATCCTAGTGATCCAATTATTTGTGCATATTCTCTTTGTAATTGAGGATGACCTGTATTTTTCTTTAGATGTACATTAGGATCATATGGAGTGGAAACAGGTTGACAGTTTGGATCATAAAAATTCTTAAGGATTTTCTCTATGTAGTGTGATTGTGATAGCACATATCCATTCTCATTTTTCATGATTTTAGTATTAAGAATTAGGTCAGCTTGACCTAAATCTTTCATGTCAAAATTTTGTGATAAAAAGTGTTTGATATCATTTATGATTTGTATGTCAGAACCAAAAATAAGAATGTCATCAACATATAGGCATAATATCACAATTTTGTTGTTTTTATCTATTTTATGATATACACACTCATCTGTTTGATTAATTACAAATCCATAAGATAGTATAATTTCATCAAATTTCATATGCCATTGTTTTGGGGCTTGTTTGAGACCATATAGTGATCTAATAAGCTTGCATACTTTCTTTTCTTGTCCAGAAGCTATAAATCCCTCAGGTTGATCCATATAAATTTCTTCATCTAAGTCTCCATTTAAAAATGCAGTTTTAACATCCATTTGATGTATTATTAATTTGTGAATGGATGCTAGAGCTATGAGGACTCTAATGGTAGTAATCCTAGCTACTGGAGAATAGACATCAAAATAATCAATACCAGACTTTTGGGTATATCCTTTAGCTACTAATCTGGCTTTATATTTATCTATTGTTCCATCAGGTCTAAGTTTCTTCTTAAACACCCATTTACATCCTATGGTTTTACATCCTGAAGGAAGATCAGTTAGTTCCCAAGTATGATTTTGAACTATAGATTGTATCTCATTATTTATAGCTTCCTTCCAAAATGGAGCATCTACTGATTTCATTGCATCTTCAAATGTAACTGGAGAATCTTCTACAAGTAATGCATAGAAATCTTCATGGACCTTTTCTATTCTAGTTCTTTTACTTCTCCTAGGCTCCTCTGGACTTTCTAGTGGTCTAATTTGTTTAGAACTAGTTTCACCTTGATTAGAACTAGGATCTGAATTATTAGAGCTAGGGCCTGTGTTGTTTATTCTGGTCTTGTAAGGAAAAATATTTTCAAAGTAATGTGCATCCCTAGCTTCAATTATGGTGTTGTTGGCTATCTCATTAATGTCAGAGTTGATTATTAAAAATCTATTTGCATTACTATCAGAAGCATAGCCAATAAAAATTCCATCTACAGTTTTAGGGCCAATCTTCTTTCTTTTATTCTCAGGTATTTTGACTTTTGCTAAGCACCCCCACACTTTTAGGTGATCTAAATTAGGGTTTCTATTCTTCCAAATTGTGTAAGGGGTTTTATCAGATTTCTTGAATGGAATTCTATTTAGTATATGACATGCAGTCATGAGAGCTTCTCCCCATAAATTTTCTGGCACACCAGAATTAATTAACATTGAGTTTACCATGTCCATTAGTGTTCTATTCTTTCTCTCAGCTACTCCATTAGATTGAGGTGTATATGGAGCTGTTATTTCATGAATAATTCCATTCTCTTCACAGAATTGTTTTAATTCATTAGAAGTGTACTCACCACCTCTATCTGATCTTAGTATTTTAATTTTCCTATCCAACTGATTCTCAACTTCTGCTTTGTATATTTTGAATTTGTTTATGACTTCATCTTTAGTCTTAATTAAGTAGAGGTAACAATATTTAGAGCAATCGTCTATAAAAGTTACAAAATATTTGTTACCCCCTCTAGTTGTTCTTCCTGAATCACAAACATCACTATGGATGAGTTCTAATATCTCAGAATCTCTATCAATAGTTTTAAATGGTTTCTTAGGAAGTTTGGCTTCTACACATATTTCACATTTTTCATCATCTTTTATATTAAGCTTTGGAATTATATTGAGATGCATCAATCTTTTAATTGAATTATAATTCACATGTCCTAATCTTTGATGCCAAGTGATGGAAGGTTCAATATTCAAAGCTATTGGAGATGCAAGAGTAGAATTCTTAACATTCAATTTAAAAAGACCATCACATAAGAAACCTTTTCCAATGAAGTTCAAACCCTTAGTTATTACAACTTTATTTGATTCAAAAACAAGCTTATAGCCTTGTTGCACTAACAAAGATCCACTAATTAAGTTTCTCCTAATGTCTGGTACATGATGGACATCCTGCAGGATCAAAGTCTTATCAGAAGTCAGCTTTAGGTTGATCCGACCTATTCCGGATACAGGAGCCACATTATTATTTCCCATTGTCACAGTTCCTCTACTTGAGACCTGATAGGTGGAAAACAAAGATTGATTAGAGCAAACGTGAATATTAGCTCCAGTGTCAATCCACCAATCATTTGCTTGAAAGGTCATGTTTACTTCAGGAGTGAAGAGAACAGACCTGAAAGCAGCCTCAGCTGGACTTGAAGTCACCATGTTTACTTGTGACTTATTAGGTGGAGGTCCTCCCTTCCTAGGCTTGGGTGGTTCAGTTTTCTTGAAAAAGCAGTCCTTAGCAAGATGGTTGGTTCTTCCACAAACAAAGCAGGCTCGACGTTCAGCTCCTTCCTTCTTTTGAAAGTGAACATGGTTCTTATTTTGATGATAGGGTTTCTTCTTAAATGTTTTATTTTGATTTTGGTGGAAGGGACGTTTCTTGTGTTGAGGAAAGGGTTTGGATTCAACATTGTTTACTTTGGGTTCTTTGGGTTCAGATTTTGTCACATTTTTCTCCCTGAGTCTATGTTGCTCTTCAATTCTAATAGAATTCAATACTTGCTCTAGGGTAAGATCTCCTTGGGTATGGTTAAGGTTTTTGGCAAAATCTGACCAGGACTCGGGAAGTTTGTCTATAAGACAGGCTATCTGAAACGTTTCATCTAAGATGGATCCATTCACTTTTAATTGGTGAACTATATGTTCAAATTCATGAATTTGCTCATTCATTGGTTTAGAATCTACCATTTTAAATTTGTTAAAATCAGAAGCTTTAAATCTTTTAATTCCCATATCATCTAAACCATACTTTTTCTCTAGGGTTTCCCACAGAACTTTAGCATTAGTGATAGTATAGTATATATCATATAATCTATCAGATAAAGCTCCTAAGATTCTATGTAGACAATGATACTCTATTTCTTGAGGTGTTCTTGGGATAGGAATGGAATCTGTGGAGGAAGATGAGGAAGATTGCCTAGTAACTGGTCTAGATGAAGATGGGTTATCTGGTTCTATGGCTGTTATTAGATGTAGGGTTGTTAACCAAAATCTCATTTGGTTTTGCCAACGACGAAAATTATTCCCATCAAACTTCTCTGGTTTAGCAGACATAACTTCACTTGTAGCCATAATCTGATGATGAATGAATATTTTTGTTATTATAATGCAGCAGAAATATATAAAGCATTCATTCAACAGAATAATCATGCATTGTAACATTTCGTTTTTAAGAATTGCAGACAACATTAACATAAAAACCAGAATGTTAATCATGTTACTATTCTAAACAGCACACAATTAGTTTCTTGGATTGTTGGGAATATTAGCTGTTTAGACAATAACGAAAATCAGTTTAAACAATTTGATAATTAACAGATAATTACTATTATAACGCAGATATAAGAAATATATCAAATGAAAAGTAAATAGAGGTTAGAAATACGGCCTGATGGTCGAGGCGTGCAAGCACTGTCCCAAGAAACTAATTGCCCCCTCTCGTACAGGGCTACGCGGCAAAAGCTCCCGGAGATACAACGACCCTCGGTCAGGCGACCTCCTTCTCGTCGGCACGAGCTTCAAGAAGGCTTTGCGAATTCTTCGTAAACTTTCAGGGAACCAGCAAATTGTAACAGTAAGTATTTTGAAAGAGAAGAACAGAGAAGGTGAAGAAGAGGTTGTTGCTTTTCGCTGTGTTAAACTCTGCGGATTTTAGATCCTTTTATAGGGAAAAACAGCCGTTACTTATAAACCCCGTAATTAACACGGTTTTAATCACGTTAATAAAACTTAGCCGTTATCAAAACATTTCCGTTACATAATTAATTCGCAAAATGTTTATCACGTTTTTAATCACACTAATAAATATTTTCCGTTACAAAATATTTCGGTTACAAAATATTTATCACATGTTAATTGTTCAAAAATAAAAATTATATTTTAATTATTTAAAAATAAAAATGTAGCAGATTAAGGGCCCATTAATCCGGAGCTGCATTCGTGTCCGCAGGTCGTGTGCGCGCGCCACCCGACCCGACCCGAACCCGAGCCCGAGCCCGGCCCGGCCGGCGCGCGCGTGTGTGGTGTGGAGCATAACCTTTGTTTTCTTCTAGGCATAGGAGAGAAAGGGAAGGCTTATAAGGACCCCTTTTTTCTATCCCATTTCCTATGTGGGACTAAACTTTCCCTCTTTTCCTCTACAAAGTCAAGTTTTAAGTTATCTTTTATTATATAATTCCAACAATCCCCCACATAACTTAAAACTTAAAATAGTTCAGAAATAACAATAAAAGAAATAAATACGATTGCTGGTTCCCTTATACTATGTAATAGGTGGAGGTACCTTTCGGTTTGAACCTTCACTTAGTGACAGTTGTATAGATCCGTGAGAGCTTGGTGGACTTCGCCTTGAACCAGTCTCATTTATCGGATTTCTACAGAAAGCACACATAGTACAGTTTTGAAGAATTCTAAACGGGTTGCGCTATTATCGGCCTTGCGCAGGTATCTTTCATGTGTGTTACTAGGGAGCAGCCCTGATCCCATAGTCGCGGCCTCACAACTACACACATATAGGTGAATCCTAATAAGGATGCGAGCAAGTAAGCATCCTGCCTCATGGGTCTTGGATTCATTAAGAGTTAGACTCAACCTTTCACTTGCTTTTTATGAGCACTGATCACCCTAGGGATGGGAGCAAATAAATTCAGTGCTCCTCACAATTAATCACTCATTCAGTTTGTTTCTACCCATTGAACCTCTGCGAGGTTGGGTTGCCACTGCAGTGATTTTTCTTATGGGCTTAACCCCATCCCCCTCGATGATTCTAGGACCACTGCCCTAGATAAGCCTTTAGTTAAGTGATCTGCAAGATTTTTCTCTGATCTTACAAAATCTAAGGCTATTATATGATTTTTCATCTTATATCTTAAGGATTTATGGCGCACTTTCAAGTGTCGATTCATCTTCACATTTGCATTCTCTTGATGGCATTTGTCAATCGCTGACCTGCAATCACAATGAATAGAAATGGCTGGTAATGGTTTTTGCATTAGTGGAATTTCAGTTAGTAAATCTTTCAACCATTCAGCTTCTATACTAGTAGTATCAAGAGCTATCATTTCTGATTCCATTGTACTTCTAGCCATTACAGTTTGTTTAGTAGATTTCCAGGACACAGCTCCTCCTCCTAAAAGGAACACAAATCCTGTGGTGGATTTTACATCTACTGAGTCACTAATCCAATTTGCATCTGAATAACCTTCTAGTACAGATGGATAACCTTTATAGTGTAAACCATAATTCATAGTTCCTTTTAGGTATCTCAAAACTCTTTCTAGAGCATCCCAGTGACTCTTATCAGGATTTGATGTATATCTACTAAGTCTATTTACTGCATAAGCAATGTCAGGTCTGGTATAGTTTGTTAGGAATCCTAGTGATCCAATTATTTGTGCATATTCTCTTTGTAATTGAGGATGACCTGTATTTTTCTTTAGATGTACATTAGGATCATATGGAGTGGAAACAGGTTGACAGTTTGGATCATAAAAATTCTTAAGGATTTTCTCTATATAGTGTGATTGTGATAGCACATATCCATTCTCATTTTTCATGATTTTAGTATTAAGAATTAGGTCAGCTTGACCTAAATCTTTCATGTCAAAATTTTGTGATAAAAAGTGTTTGATATCATTTATGATTTGTATGTCAGAATAAAAAATAAGAATGTCATCAACATATAGGCATAATATCACAATTTTGTTGTTTTTTATCTATTTTATGATATACACACTCATCTGTTTGATTAATTACAAATCCATAAGATAGTATAATTTCATCAAATTTCATATGCCATTGTTTTGGGGCTTGTTTGAGACCAAATCTGGGGCATTCTTAAAATTTTTGGGGAGAGCTTTGTCATAAATGCAACACGTTCTTCAAAATGGGATGGAGGAGAAAATAAATACTAAACAAAATCTGTAATTATAAAAAAAAGCATGGGGGCAGTTCCAATACATAAGAGCATCCCAAAATAGAGATGTGGAATAATTTTATTATTGTAATAAATGTAGGATTCTTCAAAATAGGGTAGCTGTTGGAGTTGGAGAAAAAATAATTTGGAGAATATGACTTTTGTTTCCCCATTTTGGAGAAATTTTTGGGGAAACTATTGGAGATGCTCTCACGAAGATGGTGCTCTAGCTTCTTGACCCGCGTCTCAAGGTTCTAGAACCAATGCTTCCAATGGGTGCACTCCTTGTCATCTCTACGGGACTCGTCAACTTGGAGTCGATCTCCTGCAGAAGACTTTCCTTCTTTGTCCCCAAAAGCTTGATCAGCCGATAGAGAAGCTGAACCTCCTCTATTTTGCCTGAGTACTCAGCCAAGCGTTGGCAAAGTTGCTTTATTTCCTCATTAAAAGGCGTGATCGTCGAAAGGAGAAGAGAGAAGAGGGAAAGGCTAAAAGATGGAGAGATAAACTCTGAGGAGCCTATTAATAGTTAAGCATGAGAAATGAACGCGAGACACGTGGCATAGATGCTTCGTGAATCGTGCCCCGAGCATAACTATGAAGTCTTACTAGCATCAACGCAACCTCTCGAGACTATTAATGAGACTCATTGTATCCAAATATGGGAGGGGTCCATGACAGCTCTGAGTAACCGTTGCTCAATTGTAAAAAGTATAGTCTAGGTTATCTCAACTACTCAACTTGTTGTACATCTATGTGAAAAGGCTATGCTAAGTGTAAACTACACCCAGATAACCTAAAATCATACACAATCACTTGAAGAAATAGAAAATAATTGATTTCACATTAAGAGGAGGATCTTTTGCAATATCTTGATTTTACATGCAACGAGCAATAAAAGGCAAAAAGAAGAAAAAGGGAAAAGAGAAATAGGCAGCCTCCAAGCACAAATGACCATTTACTCGCTCTCTGAGTCTTCAATAGTGGTGCTCCAAGGATCCTTGCAAGGGCACCACTATATAGCCTTTGAACAATCGTCTGTAGATCCCAGCATTGAGATTGCCATAGGGATTTCTCTTTGCCTTCCTTGAGCATCGCCTTCAACTAATTTTTTAAGACTTGCTCAAGGTTTTCCTTCATCTCTAGCAGCGTGTCAACTACTTGATGAAGGACTTGTTCTCTTTCTAAGGCCCACCGGTGGTCATGATCAGCTATTTTCTTAGTACGCATATGAACGACATCATCATGACTCGAACGGCCAACTCCACATGAGTGACATCCATTAGAGTAGGGTCTTAGAATGTTTGATAGTATACCTCTTCCAAGACAAGCATTTGTTAAGCTCATCAGTACGCCTCTGAGCATCGCTACCTTGATGATATCGTCAAGCTCCTTAGTACGCCTCTGGACATTGCTACCCCAATGATATAATTAAGCTCCTCAGTACACCTCTTAACAACATCATCATGACTCAAATGGTCGAGTCAACATATGAGTTGCGCAGAGTAGGTTCATGTCTCAAAATGTTACAAGTACACATCTTCCAAGAAGAGTGTCCGTCAAGCTCATCAGTATGCCTCTAAACGTCGCAATCCAGGTGATATCATCAAGCTCATCAGTATACCTCTAAACGACATCACCATGACTCGAACGGTAGACTTTACATGTGAGTTGCGCCATGTAGGCTTAGGTTTCTGAACGTCACATAGTACACCTCTTCTTCTAAGATGAGCATCCATCAAGCTCATCAGTATGCCTCTAGATGTTGCTACCTAATGGAATCATCAAGCTCCACAGTATGCTTCTAAACAACATCATCACGACTAGAATGACAAAATTTTAATGTGAGTTGCACTGAGTAAGGTCACGTCTCTAAATGTTACACAACACACCTTGTTTCGGGCTCTTTTAATATTGTAATTATCTCAGCTTATAATAGAAAAAGTAAAAATGAAATGAGGAAAAAAATTATTTTTCCCGAGGGTTCTTTTCTATGTGCTGATGGAGCATCGATCTTGTACTTCGTCAATGCATCGATTAAGACTTAGGGTCTTTTGCTATGGGTGCAAGCTTAGTGGTTTGAAATATAGCTCAGTCTTCTCTGAACTTTCACTTGATTGAATCGCAAATACGATGATAAGAATCTCTCTCTGTGTGTGAGCTGATCTCTCTAGGATTTGGTTTGATCTCTTAGATGGATAGACCTTCTTAGAATTTTCCCAAATCTTCGATCCCATTTAGGGGTGCATTCGGTCCAGCTACGACTCGAATATGATGCTTACCATATCCATATCCGCTTATCCATCTCGAATACAGAAGTGGATATGGATATACCTCGGTAAGGAAAATTTATAACCATATCCGCTAAAATCGGATATGGTTATGGATATATATATATATATAGATATATAAGCGGATATGCATACGGATACAAAACATATATGAGAAAAGTAGATAGTATCGAGAAAAACATAGATCATGTGGTACAAAAGAGTTCGTTAATTCTGTTCATTATAACTGAAAAGATAAGATTAGACATCTTGATCATCAAAATTAACTACAAATTCATAATCTATGAATCGAAACTATCGTAAGAGTATGACTAATATGTATAAGGATATTTTGGATACGGATATAGATATTTCACTACAAAATCATATCTATAACCATAACATATTGGTTATAGATTTGAGCAACCATATCCGAATCCTAATAGATATATGTATCCTAATGGATACAGTTACATATATTTCCTCGAATATGAATACGGTTTAGCACCCTTAATCCCTTTTGAATAAATGAAATGATCTCCCCTCCTTTTATAGGCTAAAAGAGAGAATTAATAGCCCCTTAACTATGAGATTAAGTGGCCATTAAAGTAGGAGATAATATGGTGAGGTTATTCCCCAAAAATAGCTACTAAAATGGCTATCTGGCAAGCTTCATGGTCTTGGTGAAGTTCGGTGAAGACGTGGACATATGTCGCTAAAGTGGTGAGCGAGGGTTGCTGTGAATGTGGGCGCACCTTCTTCGGAAGTGGATGACTTGGTCCACTTGATTTGGTGTTGGCGTAGTTTATTAGTTGGCAAACTTCACCAACAAGATCGAATTTAACATAGAATTCGACTCTAGGTTTGGCCAACTGATGACGCCTTTTGACTCGGCCTGAGAATCAACTCGCTTTTGATTTAGTCGAGTCGAGTCGGTATGTACTGTTTGGTGAGGTTCGCTCCAATTATCAGGCAACTGTCATTGCAGCTTGTTATGGGCTTGACGTTGGGCCCATTTGAAGTATTTACCCCATGAGCGTTCACTTCTTGGATCCAAGCTAATCATGCCTAAGTAAAAATACATTTTGATTGTCTACAAGACCCCCCCCCCCATACATTTTGATTGTCTACAAGACCCCCCCCCCCAAGTTTACAAGATCATGCATTTTGGTTTGTAGCTAGGATTAAAATACTTTGGGTAAATAACCAGAAGTGTATTGTTGAACGTGGCTTAAATTTTCTTATGAAATTTGTCTTCATTTGCCTACTTGGTTGCCAGATGTCATGCCCCGCTTCCCAAAATACCAAGGAATCAGAACGTGAACAAGTCCGCAATGTATTAGACTGAGGAGAAATAAGTGCTAGACCCATTCTGCTCAATATAATATGCTAAGCGTCAAGCGATATAAATGCAAAGGCATAGGTCCCCGATCACAGATAGCGAGAATATAATAAATAACTCAGAACTAAATGATACATATCACAAATGAAATATCATCCCAGACATAATATTCGGGCTAAACATACCCTTATACATAATGATCTGAATGCTGGAAAATATAAAATACAACGATCAGGCGGAAATGGAAAATACTATAAAAGTAACTAAGGACCAACAGCTGATTAAAGAAATGACTAGGCTTCGACTTCTTCTGCTCGGTCTACAAAACACTCCGGTGGAGGATCTTCTGGTTCCTGTACGATTCCAAACTAAAGCTGTCCGTCTTCTAGATCCGACGTACAACCCGAGAGAACAGGAATACATCAGCGTGCATGGCACACGGCAAGATCCCACGATGAAGAATAGAAACGGTCGAACGACCAATGCAAGAACAAGTAATAATAGTAAAAGAAGCATGCTATGGGAATACTAATAATCTAAATACAATATATCACTAGAATATAATAATCAGAAGAATCCAAGAAAATCAACCAAGTAACAAGTCGATCATGCAGCTAGCGATTAGAATAATCATCCAAGTAACAAGGTCATACACTAGATGGAATTAATACTTAAAAATCTACAACTCGAGACATCCAAGTAACAAGGTCATACACTAGATGGAATTAATACTTAAAAATCTACAACTCGAGACGTAGTATCGAGTAAAACAATCCAAACAAGGAAACCCTCATGTATATACCATATGTCTCAAATTATAGATAGTTAAATATTAATCCCGATCTATGTATGAAAAGAATTACAACTGGTCCTATCTCACAAGAATCCATAATCACCTTAGTGACGAGATCAAACTACTAGCCATCCTATCACAACTCACTGGTCCACATCTCGCACAGAGTCAATGCTCATATCATCGGATAACTGACTGTTTACAAATCTCCTACGTGCATCCAATACCACTACACGAATCAGACAGAGGACTACACGCAATCCGATTCCGGCCTGGTCCGAACTCAAGCAGGACTCGGGTGACTACACGACTTTCATTGACTAAAGTGACTACACGAATTCACTTTAGCCCAACAAACCCTAGTGACTACACGAATTCACTAGCACGAGCGTGGAAGATACATCAACAGCCACATCCGATCACATGAACCAAGACTTTCTCATCCCAACTCTTCTCGCTTTTCTTTAGTCAACACAACACATGTCTCTAGGTCACGCAAGGCTACTACGGTTATGACCACTAACAGTTCTCAATCACAACAAAGAATAACAATTACAACTGATCATGTATGATAATATCAGGGCATATCACATAATTAAGAATCAGAAATCATAAAATTGTTCTAAAATAATCTTCTGAAATAATAAATTTATTTACTTTAAAATAATTCTTTTTTCCAAAATAAATTATTTATTTATTGTTATAATTATCTAAAAATAATTTCATTTTCTTAAATAAACTCCTTTTAAAATTATTCTAAAATATTCATTAAATGTTCTTTTTAATATTCACTCTTCCAAAATGAATTATTTCTCATTATAATTAATAATTCCCTTTTCAAATAAATTCCTTTAAATTATTTACCTTTATTATAAATTGATACTTTTTCCAAAATATTTTTTTTAAAATTATTATAATTTTCCTAAAATGATTTTGTTGCCAAAATAATTCTTTTAAAATATTATAATTATTCTAAAAATGCTATTTATCATATTACTGTGATTAATTCAATATCACAAACTAAAATATACAGATAATTTATAACATGTATAAAATTCAGATTTGAGCAATAGTGATCTTGCCTCGGGTTATTGTCGAACGAATCGACATTGCCGTGCGAGGCTACGAGCCTGCGGATGAGGTGACGGCACCGTGTAGACGCGATATGATGGATCTAAAGTGGTGGGGGTTGCCGCTGTTCATTTGCTCACTGTTTCAGTGACGCGTGCAGCGGGTCGGGGAGGCTGGCGTGAGGGGGTGAGCGCAACGCTGAGGTGGTGGAAGCGGCGCGAGGGAGGAGCTAACGGCGGTGCGGGGCGAGATGGACTACTAGGAGGTGGAGAAGGCTGTTGGGTGGGCTGAATTTGGGCAGAGCTTGATGATGGCTGGGTGGCATAGGTGAGGCGTTGCAAGGGGAGGCGCGGCTAGTAGAGGAAGAGAGGAGGCAGCGGCACCGAAGAAAGAGGAGGGGTGTGTAGGTGTAAAATTTTGAATCTCGTCGAAAACAGGGAACTTGTTTTGTATTGATAAGAAGCTATATTAGAAAAACTAAATTAACACGAAATTACAGAAACAGAAGCGGAGGGAATGCCCTCCTTGTTTAATGTGGCGACAGTTGCGGATAAAAGCTACAAAGATGGCTCGCTCGAGTCTCACACCGAGTCTGGCTTCCAATTGGACCGTTTCGACCGAGGTCAGCTGGCACGAGGCTTCAGTAACGGCGAAGTAGAGGCTCGGGTTGATGGAAAGTTTGAATCTCCTAGTTCGAACGGTGATGGCGATCAGGGCTCGAACTAGAAGAGGAGCGCTACTGTGCAAAGGTTATGCAAAGAGCTTGCGCAGGTGTGACGAGGACCAGATCGGAGTTAGAGGCTAGTGTGTTCGGTTAACTGATTGGATTAAATCAAATTAACTATGGAGGGCGAAGCCTACTGAACGTTGAATCGCGTTCTTATGCTGAATGCTCCCACGCAACCTTCGAACGATCTGCAATTGTGGCTGGAAGAGGCTCTTAAATGAGAGGAGAGAATGGCTTGGTCGCTCGCTTGAATCATGGGATGTGACATGTACTATTGAGAGGTATCTTGCTGGCTCACGCATGTACTATGACGGTCATTAGAGGGCCGCGTTTCACATCAACGTCACGTAGGAGTGAAAAGGCCGCTTTTTCGTATGTCAGAAGCGGCTGCCAACACCTCGAGTGCATTTGCATCATACTTACCGAAATGCCGGCGAATCCGCGACTTGACATAGGACATGTGAGGTGAAGCTACATTTATGAGGGCTAGCAGGTTGATCTGGAATACTGTGCCTTTCTCTTCACATCACGAGTAGTGGGAAAATGGGTGCCAGTACTCAAGTGGGTTAGGAGCACTCACCGAAATGTCGGCGATCTAGCTGGCTCAGATTTGGAGCGGGGGCCGAGGTGAACTGCAAATTATGAAGTGGCAGGCCTGATTTGGCGGCCTGTCCAATCACATCGTACTGTGAGAGGCCACTCGACGGGCTTGGAGTACTATGGGCGCCTCTCCTCACATCACGGGACAGTGGGAAACCCATCCCCGTATGCAGTGGAAAGGGGCGTCAGGTAACGATTTGGCTCTCGACTCGTGTAGGCGAGTCGAACTAAGCGGGCGAATTTGAATGATGCTTGAGCTGCATGGCAGGCGAGTCGATCATACAGGCGAAAATCTGGATAACTTTGCTCATGAGGAGAGCGCGGCCCATACGGCGGCGATATCTAGATGACTATTGCTCATGAGGGCCGAATATGTGGCTCGTGCGTTTGGGTTCACGCGCAGCGAGGCGCCAACGCCGTAGGTTGCGGCTCGCCTTCGACGCCCAAGTGAGGCGGTTTGCGATTCGGCGGCGGCGGATTCATGTAGCAAATTCAGCGGCGGTAATTTTTACCGTCTACAGCTGAGCCCGCTCACTCAAAGTTTTGCAAGACCGTAAGCCAATTTGTGTGTGGTGCTGGAATACTTATGAAATAAAAGAAGTTCGCTGGCGAGTCAGGTGTATTTTTGGCCTTTTCTAGGATTTTTAGCAAAACCCTCAAGCTATCAACGGTTTGATTGCCTTTAAACCGATTACCGTTTAATCGGCTAGCCATACTATTCCTCTCAGTATGATGAGTTGTCGAATAGTTTCCCTTAGGCTTAAATGCTAAGATTTCTACTACTAACGGCCTTAGCTGTCTGAGGTGTGGGTTTGGGATGAGACGGCAATTTCCGTCGGTGTGTCCCTGACTTTTAGATTGAGTCGTGTCATCCTGTTACCGGCCCGCGCCTGCAAAGTGCGAACAAATTGTTCGAACAAAATTCATAATTTCGCAGGCAAAATTTTAAATTTGCGGGGTCGAGCCAGGATTTGCAGAGAAATCCAAATCTTTGGGCGGAATTAGGTTGGCGTTAGGAGTGAGGCCACGGTGTCTGGCCAGATTGGGCTTCGTGCTTATCCCAGCTAAGGCGGCAGTGGTTCCGTCAGGTCGCATTAATTGTGATCTGACAGTCTGACGTCAGTTTTCGTGCGTCTATCGTTTGATTCGTAGGCGCACAGGTTTTCTAATCCAAACCGTCAGATCCAGCCGCCAATTTCGGCTCGGGTTCCGGGGTTTCGACCGCACTGTCTTCCGCGCTTGACGGTTCCTTCGAAATGTTGGGAGGCCATCTGGACCGTTGCATTTCGATCGTAGGTCACGAGTCTCTCGTTTGCACAGCGTTTCGCCTCTTTGGGGGGCGATCGTGGCGCACGTAGGTAACTCCGCCCTTAAATAGGCTTTGTTCGCCTTCGCTTTGAGAGGCTACATGGCTCAGGAATCCTTTGACAGATTTTCTATAGAGAGGAGAATTCCCCGGCTTATCGGCCGCGCCAAATGGCGGCTGAATGCAAAGAAAGTGCGTTGCGAAAGGGAGGAGGTCCTGACGCTTTCGAACCGCCTCACCGCCGGTGCGCAGATGCGCGCCAGCGTGCCCTGAGACCAACTGGGTAAGTCAAGGGGTTCGTACTGACGACCCTTGTGTTAAGTTTACAGACGTCGGTTGGGAGGAGAGGCATCGCTCGTCTTGCCCGGTGGATTCTGTCGTCTTTTTTGGCAGTTTCCCTGATTTGGAATAAAAATCGCCTGCCCTTTTCAGGGGCCGATTTTACATTTATTCGTAGAGGATGATCTTTTTCTTTACGGTGAAATTAACCTTTATCGGGTGAAGGCGAACTCGTTTTGATAGGGCGAGTTCGACTTTTCTCTGGTAAAGGAAATTTCGTGTATAAGCAAGAGGCAGATCTCGTTCTGCAGTCAAGCGATTTCAGCTTTCCGACAGGTGCGGGTTCGCGCCGCATTGGCTTGATAGGGCAGATTTACCCTAGGGCGGAGCTTGTCGCTGATTCTTTGGTTCTGTCTTGCAGCGAGACTTTTTCGCCGACGAAGCTGCTTACCGAAGGGCGTGGCCATCGAGTCTCCGGAAGGTACAGGCTATACGGCACCTACCCCGATTCCGCCTCGCTTAGATCGCGTGGGGCCCGTGTTCGCCGCTGATAAAGCCGGATCGCCTGATAAAAGAGAGTCACGCGACGGTCCATCCTCTGATGTTATGTGAAGTTGACTACCGGAAACGCGGTGCCTGACAAG
>NC_033803.1:46527113-46545580 GCF_001876935.1 Asparagus officinalis | reverse complement strand
GAGGAGGGGTGTGTAGGTGTAAATTTTGATCTCCGAAAACAGGGAACTTGTTTGTATTGATAAGAACAGCTTATTACAAACTAATTAAACGAAATTACAACAGAAGCGGAGGGAATGCCCTCCTTGTTTAATGTGGCGACTTTCGGTAGCTACAAGATGCTTCGCTCGATTCTCACACCGAGTCTGCTTCCCTTGGACGTTTCGACCGAGGTCGCTGGCGAGCTTCAGTACGCGGTAGAGGCTCAGGTTGATGGAGTTTGAATCTCCTAGTTCGACGGCGATCAGGGCTCGGAACTAGAAGAGGACGCTACAGTGCAAAGGTTATGCAACTCCTTGAATCATGGGATGTGACCATGTACTGTTGAGAGATATCTTGTTGCTCATCTGTACTATGAGCGGTCATTTGAGGGACTATGCTTCACATCACGTCACGTAGGAGTGGGAAGGCCCATCCTCGTACGTGGGACAACGGCTGCCCAATACTCGAGTGAATTTGGCCAGCTTGCCGAATGCCGGCGGATCCAGCTCTTGACCTGGACAGGCGAGATGAGCTGCATTTATGAGTGTACAGGTTGATTTGGTGCCTGTCCGATCACTCGTACTATGAGCGGCTACTCGACGGGTTTGGAGTACTGTGCTCTCTCCCTTCACATCACGGGAAGTGGGAAAGTGGGTGCCCAGTACTCAAGTGGGTTTGGACAGCTTGCCGAATGCCGGCAGATCCAGATCTTGACTCGGACAGGCGAGGTGATATGCATTTATGAGTGTGCAGGCTAATTCGACGCCTGTCCGATCACTCGTACTGTGAGCGGCTACTCGACGAGTTTGGAGTACTGTTCTCCCTCCCTTTACGTCACGGGAAGTGAGAAAGCCCGCCCCTGTACGTGGGACAACGGGTGCCCAGTTACACTGGTGACCTTGAGGTTTGTAGGCGAATTCGACTTTAGACTCGGTCAGGCGAGTTGTGTAAACAGGCGAATTTTAGTCATTTGGATGATCTTGAATCGTGCGGGTGAGCCGATCATACAGGTGAACCTAGGGCAAAATAGATACGAGCGCATTTGATGATCGCGCGGTTTAAGCCCGTGCTGGCGAGTTAAGTCTAAGGGTGAACCCTACCCTTAAATTGTGTGGGCGACTTCTCCTTGCAGGCGAATTTCACGTAAGTTTGCAGAGGTAATTTTTACCATCTACAAGACCCACTTCAAAGTTTTCAGACCTAAGCCAATTTGTGTGTGGTCTGGAATACTTTGAATAAAGAAGTTCCTGGCGAGTCAGGTGTATTTGGCCTTTTCTAGGATTTTTAGCAAACCCTCAGCTATCAACGGGTTTGATTTGCCTTTACCGATTACCGTTTAAATCGGGCTAGCCATACTATTCCTCTCAGTATGATGAGTTGTCGAATAGTTTCCCTTAGGCTTAATGCTAAGATTTCTACTCTAACCCTTAGCTGTCTGAGGTGTGGGTTTGGGATGAGACCATTTCGTCGGTGGTCCCTGACTTTAGATGAGTCGTGTCATCTGTTACCCGCCCTCAAAGTCGAACAAATTGTTCGGACAAAATTCATTTTCGCAGGCAAAATTTTAAATTTGCGGGGTCGAGCCAGGATTTTGCAGGAGAAATCCATCTTTTGGGCGGAATTAGGTTCGGTAGGAGTGAGCCACGTGTCTGCCGATGGGGCTTCGTGCTTTCCAGCTAAGGCGGCGTGGTTCCGTCAGGTCGCATTAATTGTGATTTGACAGTCTGACGTCAGTTTCGTGCGTCTCGTTTGATTTCGTTGCGCCCTCACTGTATTTCTAAGTCCAACCGTCAGCATCCAGCCGCAATTTCGCCGCTCGGCGTGTTCCGGGCTTCCGACCGGGCTGTCTTCCGCTTTGACGGTTCCTTCGAAATGTTGGGAGCCATCTGGACCGTTGATTTCGATCGTGGTCACGTCTCTCGTTTGCCAGCGTTTCGCCTCTTGGGGGCGATCGTGGCCACGTAGGTAACTCCGCCCTTAAATAGGCTTTGTTCCCTTCCTTTGAGAGCTACCATGCTCAGGAATCTTGAAGATTTTCTATAGAGAGAGAATTCCCGCTTTATCCCCCAATGGCGCTGAAATCTAAGAAGTGCGTTGCGAAGGGAGGAGGTCCTGGACGCTATTCCGACCGCCTCACCGCCGGTGCGCCCGCCAGCGTGCCTGAGACGCACTTGGGTAAGTCAAGGGGTTCGTCTGACGACCTTGTGTTAGTTACAGACGTCGGGTTGGGAGGATGAGCATCGCTCGTCTTCCCCGGTGGATTCTGTCGTCTTTTGGCAGTTTCCCTGATTTGGATAAAATCGCCCCTTTTCAGGCGGATTTTACATTTATTCGTAGAGGATGATCTTTTCTTTACAGGTGAAATTAACCTTTATCGGGTGAAGGCGAACTCGTTTTTGATAGGCGAGTTCGACTTTTCTCTGGTAAAGGAGAATTTCGTGTATACAGGCAGATCTCGTTCTCGTCAAGCGGATTTCACTTTCTGACAGGCGGATTCGCCCGCCTTGGCTTTTGATAGGCAGATTTACCCCTACGGGCGGACTCTGTCCTGCATTCTCTTGGTTCTGTCTTGCAGTGGCCTTTTCTGACGAAGCTCTTCCGAAGGGCGTGGCCATCGGTCTCGCCGGAGGTACAGGCTATACGGCACCTCCCCGATTCCCCTCCTTAGATCCGGTGCCCGTGTTCGCCGCTGATAAGCCGGACGGCCTGATAAAGAGAGTCACCGACGGTCATCCTCTGATGTTATGTGAGTTGACTACCGACGCGGTGCTGACAGACGAAGCCAGGACGGAGTTACAAAAGCCCCAGTTTTTGTTCGGTGATGCCGCGACTGATCCTTCCGCCCTGTTGATCAAGGAGAGCAGATGGTTCCGCGTAGTGGATGGGATCCACTATTATCTTCCCAGCATGCCGAGGGGGTTTTCCATCATCGAGTTGCGGTCTCTCGCGGTCCCCAGAGTGATGAACTGGGATTTGACCCCCACTCAAGATGGGGTTACTTGTGGTGTCTTTACAGGCTCCACGGCTGGGTACGGGGTGAAGAGTTCTTGTAAACATGTGATAGGCCTACGCCCTGGCCTACCATTCAATGAGCTTCCCGCAGGGGAGACGACAGCGGTTGCGGAGACTTTTTGTCATCGCTTCTTCCAGGCCGGTGGGAGATTTCCCCCAAAGGACTTCCGAGACCCGGGGTGGGTCTACTCCGCGCCTGGCAGCCACACCTGGTGGTCCAAGATCACTGACTACGTTTTGGCTGAGAATTCTAACCTCACGGATTCGTAATTGTTTGTGGCCATTCGGGCCACCCGTCATGGTTTGAAGATTAACGCCCCCCAGTTCCACAACATCTTGGAACTATATTGCACGGACAGTGGCACGTTCTTCACCCCCAATGGTGAGCTTGGCATAACCCTCCACGAGATGTATGGCGTGTCAGGGTTGCCCCGGGGAGACTTCCCATATGAGGAGTACATCCCGGGCCAAGATGAGATTGACCAGCTTTCGGACCGTTCCCCCTTGGTGGTTGAGACTCTATGGGAGTTTCTCTGTCACTACCATATATGCCTCAACACCTTAGGGGCGGTGGACCAAAAAGGGAAGAAGAAGAGGGCTCCGGGGATCAGCCACAAGAACTGGGCTGATTGAGAATGATGTCAAATGGAAGCCTGCTCTTCCACTGGGCGAGTGTGACCAGTCCGAAGTGGAGAGGAGGACAGCTGAGGAGGAGCCATCGTGACCCTTCAGCATGACGAGGGCGGATTCAAATTCGGCACGGTCTTCCATTCGTTTCACCACCAGGCCAAGTCCCCTATATCCGGGAAGGCTCTGCTCGCGGGATACCTCATGTTGTGGTTGAAGAGGTGTGTGGTCCCCACTCATTCTTTTGAGGTGCTTCCGGTGGAGGTCCTGTTTCCCGCGGTTCGCTTGGCCAATGGGAAGTCCTACGCATTGGTGTCGGCTATGGTGGCATGCATCCATCGGAGACTCCGCATACTGACGGCGCAATTCTATCGTGTATCGACCATCGACGAAGGAGAGGGAGAGGTCGTCAGGACCTCTAACCCTAGGGTGGGGTTGCCGTACACTTACTTGATGGCGTGGTTCATGTACCACTGTGAGTGCTTGATGAGTGCCCCGGCGACTCTTCAAGGAGACGGATTCGTTCCCTTCGTCCAGCGCCTGGAAAGGTGCTCCTGGAAGTGTAAAGACATCCCTGATGCGCGGAAGATACTCTCCCATTTTGGCTACTATAATTTTCGCCGATTCTTCCCCTACTTCAGCGGAGGAGTGTACGGGGAGTCTCTTAGGGATGTATCGACGGTGGACCATCACACCGTCCTTTCCCACGGTGCTTTTCAATGGTTGGTGAACATTCAACCAGGATATCACATCCTGCGAATGGGCTCTGTGTGCTACCTCGAGCCGTACATCCCTTGTAGGTTTGCCCGCCTGTTTGGGTATGATCAATTGTATATGGGAAACATCAATCCCTACCTACACTTCGAAGGAGGGCTGGTGGATGGAGCCTGGGGATGGTTCTGGACCCATGCTGGTGGTACCCAGGCCCATTTTGAGCTACCCACGAAGGATCGTGATTTGCACCATACGTTCCTGTACTGCCGGTGGTATCGGGGTGCCAGCGCCACCCTGAGGGCTTTTGGTTCCAGAGTTCCTGTTTGGTGGAACACGGGTGTCCTCCCAGAGGATCTGTTCGTACTTCGAGGTGGAGGGGCTACCAAACTACCAGGGAGTGGTTTTCAGAAGATCCGGCTGAAGACATCGAGGGTTTTGATGCGGGTCTAGACGAATCCGATGCGCCCGAGGCCCGAGCTCCCTCCCCTAGTCTCCCGTTGGATTCCCCAAGTAATCAGAGAGAATCTGACGAGTTAATCCGGGCAGGTGAGCGTCTGGAACAAGCCCAGAGCACGATAGCTGGACGTATGGGGATGCCCCTCCTATCTCCGAGTAGCTCGCTTCTCTCTAAGCGACAGCGACGACAACGACCGAAGGCTCCAGAGCGGAAGTGGCCAAGAAGGCCCGTCGTGGAGATACGGTTGAGACCGCCAGAGTGGCGGAAGGTCAGGATGATGCTGCACAGGTGATTATTCCTGGAGTGACTGCCTCTGGGGCTGGAGCTACTCATTCCACTCCTTCTGCCGCATCGGAGGCAGCTCTGGCGACCTCGTGAGGCCACCTCCTACATTTGCCCCAGGAGGTAACCTTTAGTGTAGTACCTTCGGGTGTAAAGTCGAATCTGCACCCCCTGACGTTTGTGTTTTTATGCAGGTGCAGTCGAGAGGGTAATCTCCATTCCTTCTGACGAAGAGGAGGGGACTGGAGACGAAGAAGAGCTCAGTGGCTCAGGTAAGCGTAGGTCCTAGTGTTGTTAGCCCCTCCGTACAGAACCGCCAATGGGGCTCCTCTCGAGGGGCATTTGTTAACCCCTTTCTTACATTCGCAGTCGATCCCGCTCATGAGGTCGCTGGCAAAGAGGATCCTCATCCTTGGGCGGGTCATTCACCTAGAGAGATGGGCGAATCAGAGGCGGACGATGACGTCTCGGTTCATGGGGCGATATCGAGCGAGGAGGAGGCGTTGGCTCGCAAAGACGTGCCAGGTTAACGGGGGGAAAGTCCTGTTTCTGGAGAAGCGTTGGTTGGGGGTGGACCACCGCCGCAGGAGTCTCGGACCCAAGGGGAGATCCCCGCTCAGTTAGCGAATACTTCCTCGTCTTTGGTGACTGTCGGTGCCGCGGGTTAGCAGGCATGTCGGCTTTGGCAGTGCCTGTCGCCACTTCTACCGTCATGACTACCGGTACCTTGGTCGGGGCTTTAACCATGACGTCCGCGGCGGGTGAGGCTAACCTCTCCCCTTTGGAACGCTCACATAAAAAGAAGGTGGCCTAAGTCTTGGCTAACTTCCAAGACACTCTAGCCGACTGCATCAAGCTCGCATTGGAAGAGAGTTGTCCCTTTGAGGAGTTCAAGGAGGATCTCGATTATGACATTGTCTTCTTGATGAAGAAGCTTGGCGTCACCGCGGCTAAACCGTATTTCCAGCGCTTGGAAGAGGTGGAGCGGGCCATTCAACAGTTGCTTACTCTTCGTACGAGGAGTTTTGAGATTGTTCATCTCGCGTCCGGTGAAGTTCGAGCGGCATTGGAGGAGCGCGATCGCAGGTTGAACGAGACTATGTCGTTAGAGGTAAGGTTGTCAGCAGAGTTAGAGCAGGTCAAGGCCTAGAACGAGCAAGTGATTCGCGAGCAACAGACGGTTGACTCCCGCCTCTCTCGCCTGTCTTCTGAGATAGCGAAGCTGAAGCAAGCCATAGCTAATGCGCAGGCCTCCTTAGCCACTCACGAGAAGGCTCGCGAACAGTTGGCAAAGGAGTTGGAGGGTATGGAATCTCGCCGACAACTGGTCGCTGGTTCCGTTGAAGAAAAGGACCGAGCCCTCAAGAAGGCCAGAGATACCGTCCAAGATTTGGTCTCGTGTACTGAGGAAGATCTTCACCGAGAGATCCTGAGGAGGCTCGAGCTTCGTCACGCTGGGGAGATTCACGAGGCGGAGTTGTGGTTGAGAGCTTTGTAATTCACCTTTGATTCCTCCTTGTAATAGGATTTATTTTTATGAATGACATCATCCTTTTATTTCTAGTCACTATTACTTTTGTGCGCGCTCCACTTTTCTGTTGCTTTTGCCATTGTTCAACATGGGTTCGCAGAGGAATCCTAGTTGCAGGAGGATTCTAATCGTCGGCGAGTCCCAGGTGCAGACATGTTTTATCTGCAGGTGAATTTGCCTACAGGCGAAATTATGGCTGACTCGACTTTTAGGGTGGTACGCGAGTCCTAAACGGCTCACACGTCAGACGAGCTCGGGCATTATGAGTTTAAATGACGAATTCGACCCGCGGGCGTGCTCCACTTTAAGTGGGCCACGTGTCAACTTAAGCATTAGTACGCTCATTAGTTAAGACGACGTGGGCATGCCGCTTCACATTAAAGTCGGCGTAATGGGCCTCTTCGTTCCCCACGCCTGATTTGGGCCATTGGTTGAAGATCGTGCCTAGAAACCGCCAGATCCTGGCCGCTCGTGCGAGATTCCGACTTGTTCGGCCTTACTCTCGACTGTTTGGCTCTGAATGGTTCAATCGAGTGGTGGGCAACTACCTTGGCTTGAGTATTTAATACCCCTCCTCCTTGTTAAGGGAGGTTGCAGTTTCTTTGTCGTCTTCTTCGGAGAAAATTCGAATTTCCTCCTGTTGTACTCGGAATGGCACCGAAGGTGAAAAGAGTTGCTTTGAAGAAGAGGAAGGAGGTGTCTTCTTCGGGCGCCGCTGAGGCCGCCGCCGCTGAAGGTATCCTTTTGTCCTGGCTTCCGTGTGGTCGTGGGTCGAGTAGGTACTTTTCGCTTAACTCTCTCCTGTGTTGTTGTTGTGTTTCATAGACCAAGGAGAGGTGCCGACTGCCGAAGAGCATGCGGCCGAGCCCATTTTAATTTCCGACGACGAATCTGAGGGTACCGCAACTTCTTCCGCCTCAGGCCCCGTTCCCCAGCTGGGAGCCGAACCTTGTCTCGAGGTTCCACCCATCACGGCGCTCACTCCGGGTCAAGAGCTTGTTTCCTCGGATTCCTTGTCCCTACAGGCTCGTCTTGAAGAGTTCGAGAATGCCGTGAAGCAGGTGATTTCCCTTATCAGTCTTGGCATGGGAAGCTACAACGGCTTCAAACAGTCTCTCCTGGACCGCATGGTTGACCTCACGAAAACCGGATTGCCACGTGTTGCATGCAGAAGCTCCTCTTCCTGGAGTCACGCTTGGTGAGGCTAGAGATCTTTCTATGGGAAGGTCCGGATGTTGATGTGAAGCCTTTCCTGTCTCATATCAGGCGTCGGGAGGCTTGAGAGCAGGAGGTCCGCTCCAGAGAAATAGCCGACCTGGAATCGAACGTCGTCTTCTGGGTGGGTCAGCAGCACTCATTAGAAGAGAGGATAGGCGACTTCACTTCCACCATATCTCGCCTGAGAGTTGAGTTGGAGCAGGTGGAGGCGACTCAGAGGGGGCTCCAATCTGAGAGTGCCAAGGTTAGAAAGACTGCCGAGGAGGAAACTCGGAGCCTCCAAACGTTGCGCCAGGAAGACGCTGCTGCCAGGTCGAGCTTTGAAGACCGGGCTCGGAAGTGTTCACGGGAAAAATTGTTTTATTCGTTGATGATTCCATTGATTACTTTGTTAACAGTTAATCGGTTACAAAGATCCGGTCTTTTTATAAGATCCGGTTACAACAAAATCAAAATGAAATAAAAATTACAACTTTCCTTTTATGTCGAACGAATCGCGAGATCTTGTTTTGCGGTCTCTCGCTTGTGTGGGTTTTTTGCTTGCGCCGGGGTTAATCCGTGGACCACCGCGCGATCTTGATCCGGTCGGATCTACACGATATAGCGGGTGTTATTTCACGAAGGAAATAACAGCCGAGGGGATTATTTCACCAAGGAAATAATAGCCCTAGTTATCGAAATCGACCAAGCGAAATCGAGACTCTTCTCGGGATCAAAGGCCAAGCTTTGATCCGGAGGAAAACCATGTAGATCTCAGATCTGATCTCTCTCGAACTCCTACCTTATTTGGCTTGGATGATCACCAAGAACCAGAACTGAGAGTCCGAGTCTTCTAAGTTGAAAATCCGAGGGTGAGTTCTCAATCCAGCAGAGTTTCAGCTCCAAAATTCCAACCTTTCAAAAATGAGCCACGCATCCTCTATTTATAGGCACTTAGAACCAGATCTAGGCTCAGATCTGGGCCCAGATCTGGGCTTGGCCCAGGTGGCCGGCCACCTAGGTGGCTCGGCTCGTTGTTGATCTGGACTCTGATTTGGCAGTCCGGATCCTGATTTGGCAGTAAATCCGCTTTGGTGTTTAACCTCGTCGCCTCGATGGTTCGTTGGTTTGTTGAATCACCGTGCCGAGCTGTGTTAAGGGACCTATAAGCAGTTTTATACGCCTACAGATACCCTCTCCAAAGTATTTCAGCCTCGTTCTTTTGTGGAAGAGTCTGGAATGCTTTGGATATGATTGCCCTAACCTTCAATCGGTGTATCGGGACCTTGGAATGGCTTCTGTTCTTGATTCCTTCAATCCTTCAGGCTATTCGGTGCTTTATCGAATGTCTGTAAGGGTTCCGGTGTTGCATTTATTGTCTGACCGTTGTCGGAATTTTGAACTTAAAGTCGATTCCTGATTTTCTGATCTTTAGCCTGACCGTTGTCGGAATTTTGAACTTAAAGTCGATTCCTGATTTTCTGATCTTTAGCTCGTGTTTGTTGATTCAACATAGAACTGACTATCGATTGTTGGCGTTGAGTTCTCATTTGCGACGCGTTGTCCGGCGTAGTGTTGTTGAGTTATCCTTAAGAATATTTTTAGAAAAATATTCTCCAGGAACTTCTCAACCAAAAATAGGGAATAGTTTATACTCGTATACCTTATTGGAGTGATGTTCATGTCCGAATGAGCTGAACCGGCCTGGTTTGGTCTGATTCAGCTTGGTCTGATCCGGTTCAGTCTGGTCTGGTCTGGTGTCATTGAGTTGACTGACTATCTCCATCACATCGTGCTGACTCAGGGTTCCAGATCACTGTTCATTGACTTTTGGTTGCAACGCGTTGACTGGTGTTGACCTAGGGGTACGCGTTGACCGGCGTTGACCCTAGGGTTTTGAATGTCGTACGTTGACTGTTTGATCGCAACGCATTGACTGGCGTTGACCTAGGGTTACGCGTTGACCGGCGTTGACCCTAGGGTTTCGGACGTCGTACGTCGACTTTTTGATCGTAACGCGTTGATTGGCGTTGACCTAGGGTTACGCGTTGACCGGCGTTGACCCTAGGATTTCGAACGTCGTACGTTGACTTTTTGATCGTAACGCGTTGATTGGCGTTGACCTAGGGTTACGCGTTGACCGACATTGACCCTAGGGTTTTGAACGTCGTACGTTGACTTTCATTGCCACGCGTTAACCTTGGGTCTACACAGTTTAAGCTCTTAAGGTGTTGGAGCGTGGCGGTCCCAAATGCTGGGGCTGCAGGACCAACTATAAAAGCTGATGTGCGGATACAGATCTTATCCCGAAGTCGTTGGATGCTCAAATCACGAGACCAACTAATGAAGCTGATACGTCAGTGACCCTCACATTTATAGGATTTTTGGCAAACCCTCAGCCATCAACGGGTTTGATGAGCCTTTACCGACTACCGTTTGAGTCGGGCTAGCATGTGGATTATCTAAATCCGTTCCGCATGTGACGTTGTGCTAAGAGAGTTAACGCTCTTAGTGCTACGATATTGAATACGTAGACTTCGTCTTTCTCACGGGAATAGACTACCCGGCGACGCGTGTTAGGCGTTGACTTTAGGATTTTTGGCTAACCCCCAGCCTTCAACGGATTTGGCATTTACCGACTACCGTTTGAGTCGGGCTAGCATGCGGATTTATCTAAATCCGTTCCGCATGTGACGTTGTGCTAAGAGAGTTAACGCTCTTAGTGCTACGATATTGAATACGTAGACTTCGTCTTTCTCACGGGAATAGACTACTCAGCAACGTGTGTTAGACGCTAACTTATCCATACTTAGGCTTCGGGATAAAAATCTCCAGAATCAGGTTCTGGAGTCTTCTTGGCCGGTAGAAGACTAACCCGGTGACGCGTGTTAGGCGTCGGCATATCCTTTCTTAGGATGAAATTCCTCATGCGTGTAAGGCATGGATTTTGGTGTTATTAATAACAACCTGCCATAATGTTGAATATGTGGGCGGGTGTTCTTTTTAACGGTTAAGAACTAACCGGCAGCGCGTATTAGGCACAGACTTATCCCTGCTTAGGATTCGGGATAAACTTCCTCAGAATCAAACTCTGGTGTCTTTTTCTACGGAGAAAGACTAAACCGGCAGCGCGTGTTAGGCGCAGACTTATCCTTGCTTAGGATTCGGGATAAACTTCCTAGGATGAATCCTAGATTGATAAATTCTTGGAAAAGGTTGGTGTGGGAAAGGAAGAATTTTATATTTTATTTCCCGGTCTTCTTTTAGGGTGAAGGCGAACCCGAATGCAAGGAAGGAAGAATTTTATATTCTATTCCTTGATTCTGGAAAGGAAGAATTTTATATTCTATTTCCAGCGCAAAAGAAACTAGAAGTGGGATCTCCACTCCGAAAATCGGACAGATTCGGATAATCCAAACTGTCGGAAGGTTGGATTACCGAATTAAAGGTGAATTCCTCGTTTATCGAGAGTGAATTGTGGTTTTGGTCCTAACTGTAGGAAGGTTTGACCAAACAGGAGTTTGAGATGACCCTAACTGTAGAAAGGATTGATCACTCGATTTGAAAGTGGACCTCTCGTTCATTGGAGGAATCGAGAGGGGATTTTAGTTTTGGTCCTAACTATAAGAAGGTTTGATCGAATGGGAGGTTTAAGACGATCCTAACTATAGGAAGGTTTGATCGCTTGATCTGTGGACCTCTCGTTCATTGGAGGAATCGAGAGGGGGATTTTGGTTGTGGTCCTAACTGTAGAAATATTTGACCAAGTGACAGATCAAGATTTATTATATCCGGACTCTAACTATGAAAGTGTTGAGTGCACGAACATAACGTAAGTTTGATTGGATTAAACTTGATCGAATTTGGTGGTCCCACCGTCAATTAGTCTGATCGGTGAGAGATTTAGTGTTCATCACTTTGTTCATAACGATCGGGTTATCCCTAAGAATATTAACATTCTTTTGGGAACTTCCCGTTACACGAATTATCCACCCCCAACTTTCTTGCAAAACTGGGTGTAACGAGGAGTACGTTATCCTCAATCGCATGTTCAGGTTATCCCTAAGAATATATGATTCTCTAGGAACTTCCCGTTACATAAATCGTCCACCCCCAGCTTCCTCTGCGGAACTGGTTCGGACATTATTCTCAGTTACCTGACCGGGTTATCCTTAAGAATATTAGCGTAATATTCTCCAGGAACTTCACGTCAAAAGTGGGAAACAGTTTAGACTCATATACCTATTGGAGTATGCAGGGAGCAGTTTAACCTCTTGCACCTGTTGAGGATAGTTTATACTCTTATACTTGTCGGAGTATCAGGGAGCAATTTAACCTCTTATACCGGTCGGAGGATTGAGAAGCAGTTTATACTCTTATACTCTTCGGAGTGTAGAAAGAAACAGTTTAGACTCATATACATGTTGGAGTATCAGGGAGCAGTTTAACCTCTTATACCGGTCGGAGGATTGAGAAGCAGTTTATACTCTTATACTTGTCGGAGTCTTGCTGTTCTCATTTGGCTTATCTCAGCGTTATGACGCCGGCTTCAACCAAGGTTTGGATGCTATTCTTGAGAGCGAAGCACTCCTTGGTGGGATGAAGGACCCTCCTGTGGTACGCACAGTACTTCGGATCCGTAGTATTATCAGCTTCCTCCTGATTTGCGATAGGTGGTAGCTTGATCTTGTTATTTTCAAGGAGGGATTCGAAGATGGCTGGAACGTCTTCGTCCCTGAAGGACTACTCTTTTTGGAGTCTCGGGTCCGAAGTCTTTTGCTGCCTTCGGGATTGCTGTTGTGACGTTTGATTAGCACCACCAGTAGCTGCAGGTGCTTTGCCCTTACCACGAGAGGCGAAGTTTGAGTTCAGAGGATTAGCCGTCGGTAGGTTCCTCTCGGCCTTCTTCCTTCGGAGGAAGCGTTCGGCTTGTTCACCGCGCACCTTCAAGTCTTTCCAAGTGTCAGACGGTGCTGTTCCCATCGCTTCCAACACGTCCAATGCGAGGTTGTTGTGGCAAGTTTGGAGAATGAACTCCTCAGTGATCGGGTCACGACAATTCATTGCCTTGTTCTGGAACCTTTTGACGAAGGCGTCGACCAACTCCCCGTCTTTTTGTTTTTCATCAAGCAACGTTCCGATGGATATTTCGATGTCGTCATCGAAGAAATTAGCGAGGAACTTAGTTTCCATGTCGTCCCAGCTACTCACGCTACCTGGCTTGAGGCGGCGATACCAATCGAAGGCGGCTCCGCGAAGAGTGCCAACGAAGGACCGCACCATCAGAGGCTCATTGCCGGAGATAATACCCAGGTGCGATTTGAAATAAATCAAATGCTGAGTGGGTGAACCCATCCCATTAAATGGCGTGAAGTTAATTAGATTGAACTTCGCCGGGTATGGGATTGATTCCCATTCTCTTGGGTATGGACAAGGAATGCCCGTCTTCTTCATCTCTTGAGCGGAAATCAACGTATTGATTTTGCTCTCGAGGTTTTTAATCTTCAAGCTTTCACCTGAGTCTTCGTTGGCATTCTCGCTACCACCCCCTGCATTGATGGGAGGATTATTGGCATTGTGAGCTTCATTCGCACCTGTGTCCTCATCTTCAAGATCAATCTGGTTACGACGACTTGGCTCGCCTTGCTGATTTGTCAGCGCTCGGATTTGCTGGTCTTACATTTCTCTCATACTCTGCATGGCCATCTGCATTTCGAGCTTGAAGCTCTCTTGCTGTTTAGCCATGGCTTCTTCGAGCATCTTGGCCACTTGTTCCGCGCTTATCATCAGCGACTCACGGGGTTGCCCCTCGCTGGATACTGTATTATCCGATGCGACCGCCGAGCAGGCATCCGATTCCTCATCTTCTGAAGGTAATCTTGTCCAAATCCTACCATAAGTTCCTCGTATGATAGCTCCAGACTGCAGACGGGTTACACATCGGGGTATTTCCAGAATTGACTCGGGATTATCCCGCGTCGATGTCCCTTTGCTGGTCATATTGGTGGTGACCCTCGGGAATTCTCCGTCTTCAACTACCGTTCTTCTTTGTCGGAAACGCCTAGTCCTTGGTTTTGGCGTTTCGGTACTGAGCCGTTCGAAGACCGAAACTCTTTCGGGGACCGTCTTGATGCAGTTGCACTCAGACAATACTGCCCGAATGAGTTTGGAACAGGGGCACTGAGTTTCTAGTCCTCGAGGACTCCTCTTCCTGGTTTTCCTCGTACCACCAACACGATAGTACAAATCGTCGGTTTGAAGGTCGGAATAACCTATCGTGTGTTGGTACGATTTCTCAGGTATAACGTTATCGTCATCAGACGACAATGTTTCCTTCTGAGGGCGAACTGCCTTCTTTGGGCTTTCAAGAGTCACGCGCCTCGAGACATGCCTTTTTGGGCGTGAATTCTCAGCGGGCTCCTGGACTTCAATGCACAAATTGGCGCGCGCAGCTGCCTTGAACTCGTTGTCATGTTGGAGGTGACGGCGACCCCCAGCATGTTGAGTCGTTCGGGGCTTCTTCATCGGGCCCAAACGTTCTTGAACTAGAGCTTTGCTTCTTTCATCGGGAATTGGACCGAGGCGCTCCAAAACTGATCTTCTTCTTCATCGGGCCCAGCTATGGGAATTACCGGCGACTTCGTTTGGTTCGCCGGAGGCTGGATTTGCGTTGAAGGCTGCAACGATTGTGCCTTAGCCTGAATCCCCGCTTCAGACTTCGGCCTCCATACTTGGCGGGTTGGTGGCGGCTTCTTGGCCACTTCCTTCTGCAGTCTTCTACGGGCTTCTTGGACTCGAGCCCGTGCCTGCGCTGACATTGCACGGCGCTTGCGAATGCGCTCTTCGAGTGTCGAACGATTCCGTTTGACATGGACCCATTCGTTCGTTGGCGGCTTAGAAGAGCTGTCATTCATTGGTGGTTGAGGCTGTTTGCCTCTCCTGTTCTTCAGATCTGTGTTATAGCAGATTCCGTCGGTGGACTCCATGGCCTTTACGAATTCTTTGGCCAAGCGTTGGCGTTGCCTTTGGCGGGCTCTCTTTGAGAGAGTCACTACGCCCTTAGTGACGGAGGAATTGGCCAGAACGATGCAACTTTAGCATTAATTGGGGTGAGATCTTCGTTGGTATTCTCGACTTCTTCGTACCAACGGACTTTTCTCCTGGAGGAGAACTTCTTGGACTTGATGGGGGAGGTCGATCCGGATGAGGATGACAGATCCTCCTCGAACTTTTGCTGGTCGAATTCATACTCGCCCTCCTCCTCGACCGGGATCGAGATCCGCGGCTGCGACGCAACGATCTCGGCAGCGAGATCGGTGGCTCCCACTGTGGTCGCCAGATTGTTCGCGGGAAAAATTGTGTTCTTTGATTCTATTGTTCTCTTGAGTAATAGTTTATCGATTACAAAAGATCCGGTCTTTTTATAAGATCCGGTTATAACAAAATCAAAAAGAAATAAAAATTACAACTTTCCTTTTTTATGTCGAACGAATCGCGAGATCTTGTTTTGCGGTCTCTCGCTTGTGTGGGTTCTTTGCCTGCGCCGGGGTTAATTCGTGGACCACCGCGCGATCTTGATCCGGTCAGATCTACACGGTATAGTGGGTGTTATTTCACGAAGGAAATAACAGCCGAGGGGATTATTTCACCAAGGAAATAATAGCCCTAGTTATCGAAATCGACCAAGCGAAATCGAGACTCTTCTTGGGATCAAAGGCCAAGCTTTGATCCGGAGGAAAACCGTGTAGATCTCAGATCTGATCTCTCTCGAACTCCTGCCTTATTTGGCGTGGATGATCGCCAAGAACCAGATCTGAGAGTCCGAGTCTTCTAAGTTGAAAATCCGAGGGTGAGTTCTCAATCCAGCAGAGTTTCGGCTCTAAAATTCCAACCTTTCAAAAATGAGCCACACATCCTCTATTTATAGGCACTTAGAACCAGATTTGGGCTCAGATCTAGGCCCAGATCTGGGCTTGGCCCAGGTGGCCGGCCACCTAGGTGGCTCGGCCACCGAGCTACCTCTTGGTGGCTCGGTTTTGGCCGAGCCACCTAGGCTCGGTCTTGGCCGAGCTCTTCCCGGGGTGTGCCGTTTCGTCCGTTTCGCGGTTTATCCGAGCTTCATTGTTGATCTGGACTCTGATTTGGCAGTCCGGATCCTGATTTGGCAGTAAATCCGCTTCGGTGTTTAACCTCGTCGCCTCGATGGTTCGTTGGTTTGTTGAATCACCGTGCCGAGCTGTGTTAAGGGACCTATAAGCAGTTTTATACGCCTACAGGAAGGAGGCTGAAGACAAAGCCCATGAGGATCACTCAAGGAGGGTGGCTGCGGTCACAGAAGAGCTTACATCCTTTAGCTTGTTGGACTAGGACCTCAGGTCTAGGACCGTGTTAAGACATTTTGCCGGTTTTGCTTTTGAAACCATGTCATGACTTGTTTGTTTATGAAATCATAACTTTGTTCAAACGTACTGTCTTAAAACTGAATGAATGTTGCACTCTTTAGGTTTCCCCTTATGTTTGTGCGTGCCTCTCTTCTAGTCGCTGTTGTCTTTTATTTCTTTTCTCTGTGAGGCCGTTGCAGTTGGGCCTCTACTTACAGGCGAACTCGAGCCACAGTCGGGTTTTGGATACAAGCGAGTTTAAATCGCCCGTGCATTTCAACTACAGACGAATTCAGGCCGTAGGCGAATTTGAACGATGGGTGGATCCTGACCGTGGTCAAAGTACGCTGGAGGCGAAGTTAATGCGCACCCGGAGGAAGGCCATGCGTCTGACCACGGTCTCGAGTGCCCGCCAGCTGGACTGATATTGGCACGTCGTCTCACATTAAGGCGGTGTAAGTGGCTTCGTCGTTCTCCACGCCCAATCTTGGCCGTGGGATGATGGACACATGTTCGTTTCGTATGTTGTACATTGCCCTTTTTGTTCGTCAGAAGGGGCACCGCATTGATTGTTTTCTTCTTGTTCAGAATGGCACCGAGAGCGAAGGCGTTTGACGTGAAGAAGGCAAGGGGTGGCGCTTCTCCCTCGGCTCCTGCCCCTGATCACGATTCGGAGCCGAAACCTTCGGGCTCCGTCCTGGTTCAACTAGAATAATTGGAGAGTGCTGCGAAGCAAGTGATCTCGCTTGTTGATCAGGATCGCAGTACTTTCGCGGAGCTGAAACAGGTTCTCTTGGACCGTGTGGCCCGTCTCCGTTGCCAGAGCGACTTGATGCTCGGGGTAAGATGTGAAATGAAGCTCCTTGATTTGGAGTTGCTTATGACGAGACTAGAGGGCTTGCAACATACGGATTTGGAGCCCCAAGTGAAGTCATTCTTGGCTCCAGTTTGTCGCTATGCTATGTGGCAGCAAGAATGTCGAAGGCGAGACATAGAAGACAAAGAGTCCTTTATTGCCCGTCTGGATCTCCGGTACCGCCTATTGCAATCTAAGATGGAGTCTGTCATTTCCTCCATCTTCTTGGGTACTACCCCGCGCACGGAAGGGGAATCCACCTTGACAGGCCTGCGCATTCAGAGCGAGACGGTGGAAGGTGATCTTGCCAGAGAGAGGCGTACCCTTCCACTGTTGCTTCAGGAGGATGCCACTGCTAACGCTTCTTTTGAAGCGCGGGTTTGGCAAGAGGCAGAGGTAAAAGCTCACGCCATACTTGCGGAGCAGATAGCCGAAGTCAGGGCTAAGCTTGCATCCTTCAAGTTCTTAGAATAAACTCATAGGGTAGGAGTAGATTCTAGGTGTTCTATTTCATGTTTTGCTTCTTGAATGTAATGTTATGACTCTCTTGTTTGTAAAGTCATAACTTTGGTGTTCTATTTCATGTTTTGCTTCTTGAATGTAATGTTATGACTCTCTTGTTTGTAAAGTCATAACTTTGTTCAAACGTACTGTCTAGAAGCATCTAATGAAGTTCGTACTTTCTCGTTGTGCACATATCCTTTTCATATATTGCCATTCGGTGTCTTCTTTATATAGCCGTCGGTGATTTCATGCCGCAGGCGAAACTCCTCGAGTGGTGACGAATTCACGTCGAGGGCTAAACTCAAATACAGGCGAGTTCACGCTGTAGGCGAAACTCGAATGAGGGCGAGTTTGCGTGGAAGGCTAAACTCAACTGCTGGCGAGTTTACACTGCAAGCGAAACTCAATTGATGGCGAATTTGCGTTGAAAGCTAAACTCGACCGCTGGCGAGTTTACACTGCAAGCAAAACTCAATTAATGGTGAGTTTACGTTGGTGAGTTCACGCTGTAGGTGAAACTCGAGCGATAACGAGTTCGCCTCATAGGAGAAGGTTTAGACGGTGGTGAACTCGTGCCACGTGTCGGCCTGCGGGCCTAAATGCTAGCCAGCTTAAGGCGCTGTTGGGCGCGTTAATGCTCATTAATGGCGAAGCGATGGGGCGCTTCGCCTCTTGTGCTCAATCCGATTGGTCGGTTTGGAGTCCCGAGAGGGGTGGCTTTAATTGGCACTGAGCTCGAAGCGTCGAAGGGCGTCTGAGCCGTCGGATTGCTTGGGACAACAGATCTCGGCCGTAGGGTCTTCGGCTATATAGTGTACTCGCCATTTCTCCAGCAAGGTCCTCATGTCCTTGAAAGAATTTGCTAGAAGAGAACGGCTCCAGAAACT
>NC_033803.1:46471455-46527042 GCF_001876935.1 Asparagus officinalis | reverse complement strand
GTCCGTCGTGTGGGTGGTCCCTAACTTTCACGGCGATCTAAGCGAGAGCTCAGTCTCTTAGAGGGGTGGATGTATCGTCTGGAGGACCTGGCGCAAGCCGACGCTTCGGACGCGCCACCGCCTCTCTCGTTGCGCTTCATGTTCGAACGCGAGGAGCTGGCGAAACGCATCCAGGCGAAGGAGGCCGAGCTTAAACATCTGCGCAAGCGGCATCGGGCGGTGTTGGCTAAGATGGACACCTATATGGATGCCGCCTTCTTTGAAGACGCTGGATCCCTTCGTGGCGAGGCAAGGCTGCGGGAGCTCGAGCTGGAAAAGATGAGGCTCGGTCACGCTGCCGGAGCGGTGGACAGGGTACTCCAACTCCTTCGCCAGGAGGAAGAGGATGGCGAGGCTGCCCTTGCCAGACTGCAGCAGAAGCAAGAGGAGAGGGCGAAGGCCAAGCGTGCGGCGGATCTCGCGGCGATTAAGGCCAAGATCGCTGCCTTCAGTCTGCTGAAGCTCCTCTAATGCCCATTTTGTTTAAGCACCTCTTTCCTTTCTTTTTCGTAACTTGGTTGATGCCGGCTGCATCATAACCCAAAACTTTATGCGTGTAATTTTGGCTTGTAGTGGCCTTTTGGTCTGTTCATGCTCTGCTTTGCGTGCACAGTTTTTCTTTTCTATTTTCTGGTGTTGATACGTACTTGATCCGTGTTTCGTTTTCATGTTGGATTCGCCTACGCTGTTTGGCGCTTGAGTTGAGCTACTCACGCCATCTCTAGCAACATGGTGATCTTTCGACTAATCTACTTTGGATTTAGTCGTTAGGTTCCTTTTCTGCTCTTGGCTGTTCATGGCGTGAGGTCGGGTTAACTCCGACCTTCATGTTGCAGCTCAAGTAGAACCGCGAGGGTAACACTTAGCTCGAAACAAAGAGCAGTTGCTCACGACCAACTGAAAAACCCAACTTTGGCTTGCTATTTGGCGAGTTGTTGTTTGGGGGAACAGTGGGACATGTCGTCTATCGAGCCGCCCTTGATAATTGTCGCCATACGGGTGGGCGACGACATAGATGATAATCGAATCGCTCAGGGATGTCGGAATGTGACGATCAATTGTTGTAGGAGCCATCGCGTGGTAGGCTACTACCCATCGGTTACCCTAAGGGAATGTTAGGATATCCCGAATAGGTCAAGTAGTTCAGGGCCGTAGGAGTGTGACTATTGACCAAAGTAATAACACGTCGCATGGTAGGTTATTACTTAGGCTGTGTTACTCGTAGAATAACGGTGCCGATCATTAGAGGTGATCATTAACCTAATGGAGTTTTGTTACGATCGGAGCAACTATGAGGACTTATCATCCCATTGGAAGGGATTGATAAGTTGATTTGGTTAGAGGTGCGATCGGAGCAACTATGAGGACTTATCATCCCATTGGAAGGGATTGATAAGTTGATTTGGTTAGAGGTGACAGTTAACATAACAGAATTGTATCCCATTGGAAGGGATTGATAAGTTGATTTGGTTAGAGGTGACAGTTAACATAACAGAATTGTCTGTCGTGATGTGAGCGACTTTGGTGGGCTCACCATCATATTGGAGAGGATTGGTAAGTTATATCTTGTCAGAGGTTTGGTGTTTAACATGACAGTGGAGGTTTGTTGCGATTTGAGCAACTCTGTGAACCTACTATCCAATTGGAGAGGACTAGTAAGTTGGTTTTGTCAGAGGTAACAATTAACATGACAGAATTATCCTGGTCCTGACTGTAAGGAAGTTGGACTAATCAGCGACCTAGGTCACGCCTCAAGAGCGCCGTTAGTAGCGTCTCACATAGGGTTTCCCGTCGAAGTATATGAAGTAGGAACAGTTTAGCCTCGTGTACCAGTTAGAGGGTGATGAGGACCAGTTTAAACTCATGTACTCGTGGGAGTTTGAAGGAGAACTAAGGATAGTACTTCTTCAGGTATTTTCCATTGATGGGCATCATGATCTTGTCACCGTTTGGCTTGACAAGGCGGTAGGCTCCATTCGAATAGACTGTCTCTACCACGAATGGTCCCTCCCATTTGGGTTGAAATTTACCTTTCTTCTTGGAGGTGAGAATCATTGGTCTGCGAACGGTTAGTACCAATTCTCCCTCCTTGAAGGAGTGATGCTTGACTTTCTTATCAAAAGCCTTGGCCATTCGGGCTTGATAGAACTCAATGTGTTGTTGAGCTTCCAGTCTTTTTTCATCCAACGCTTCGAGTTCTACAAGGCGCCGTCGATGATTATTCTCAGTCATCATTCCTGTTGCTAGGGTGACACGGAGGGACGGAATTTGAATCTCTAATGGTAACACGGCCTCACAGCCATACACCAATGAGTAAGGGGTGTTGCCAGTCGGTGTGCGAACCGTTATGCGATATGCCCATAAGCTCTCGCCCAGCTTTTCATTCCAATCACGCTTGCTATGGGAAGTTAGCTTGGTCAAGATCTTAACAATTGTTTTGTTGAAGGCCTCGGCCAAGCCATTCGCCGAAGGGTTATAGGCTGTGGAGGAAAGGTTCTGTATTCGGAATTTATCACAAAACCTGGTGAATGCATGACTAACGAATTGTGTGCCGTTGTCATGGATGATACGCCAAGGTACGCCGTATCGGTATATGACATGGTGTTTGATGAACTTGATCACATCATTGGTCTTGACTTCTCTTAAGGGGACGACTTCGGCCCACTTAGAGAAATAGTCGGTGATCGCGAGGATGAAGCGATGGCCTTTCGCTGACGGCGGGGATATTGGCCCGACTATGTCCATCCCCCATGCTTCGAAGGGCCATGACGCCTTCGTCGGGTGTATGTCTTTGGGAGGTTGATGCGTGTAGTTGGCGTGGATTTGGCACGCGTGACAGCGCTTTGCGTAAGTGACTGCGTCGCTGACCATTCCGGGCCAAAAGTAGTCTATCCTTCGCAAGCGATCCCAAAGTTTGGGTCCAGGCTGGTGAGCCCCGCAAGTGCTGTCGTGAGCTTCGCGTAGCGCTTGCTGCGCTTCTGCCTTTGAAAGGCATCGAAGTAACAAGCCGTCATACGACCTCTGATATAACGTCTTGGTGGTCGAGTCGTAGTAGAACCTCTAGGCACGTCACCGGATGGACTCTCGCTCTCTTGCATCTTCGGGTAACATGTCGTACAAGAAGTAATCAATGATCGGGAGACGCCAGTCTTTCAGGTTGGGCGGTTCTGAGATTTGATGGGTTGCGTTTGCTTTTGGCACGTCTTTTAGTCGAATGAGCCTTCGGCTCGCCACTGTGACCCACTGGGTCGTCCCTAATGGCTGGGCTAAGTTAGCTGCCAAGGATGCGAGGGCGTCTGCATGCGTGTTCTTGGAACGGAGCACGTGCTCGATGCGGAAACTCTCGAATGACTCCACTAGCTTGATAGCCGCTCTGTGAAGCGGGATCAGATCAACGTTTCTAACTTCATACTCGTCGGTCATCTGCTTGACGATGAGTTGAGAGTCACCGTAAGCCTCAAGACGCTTTATCCCTAACTCTTTTGCTAACTCAAGCCCGATGAGTAGCGCATTGTACTCAGCCACATTGTTGGTGCACGACTCTGTTAAAGAAAAGGCTCGGGGTAAGACGTGGTCATGTGGAGAAGTGGGGACTACCCCCACTCCTGCAACAATAGAACCGCTCGTGCCTACGTGAGACGCACCGTCGAAGAACATTTGCCAAATCTCCGGTGACGAAGTCAGGTTGACTTCGGGGGGTTCATCTGGCAAATCTTCAAATAAGTCGGTCTCCGCCCTTAGCGGGTGACTAGCCATAAGATCGCAGATGGCCTATCCTTTGACTGACTTTTGTGGTATGAAATCGATATCATATTGAGATAGCAGGAGTGCCCATCTGGCCAAACGCCAGTTTAATGCCGCAGGCTGTGTCATGAAAACTCGGATGGGGTTCATCCGGGAAATGACGTGGATTTTCTGACCGACCAGGTAGTACCGCATCTTTTGGATGGTGAACACTAAGGCCAAACATTCCTTCTCGACCATCGGGTACCGCTGTTCAGCGCCTTGTAAGGTCCTACTTAGGTAGTAGATGCCTTTCTCGTGGCCAGTGTCGTCATTTTATGCTAGGAGGGTGCCTAGGGAATGATCCATAGCCCGTATGTAAATGAGGAACGGCTTTCCTGATATCGGAGCCGCGAGGACAGGCAGGTTCAAGAGGTAAGCTTTGATTTCCTCAAATGCCCGTTGACAAGGCTCGTCCCATACGAAGGAAGTACCCTTCTTCATTAGTTTGGAGAAGGGTTGGCACTTGCCCGAAAGATTCGAGATGAACCTTCGAATGTAGGCCAATCGTCCCTGAAGACCCCCTTAGTTCTTTAAGGTTTCGGGGCGGTTGAAGCTCTTGAATAGCTCGTACCTTGTCCGGGTCGATCCGGATTCCTTTCGTCGTGACGACAAACCCAAGGAATTTACCAGTAGACATCCCTAGGAATGATTTCGTAGGATTTATTTTGAGTTGATGAGTCCTCATGAGCTCGAACATCACCCTTAAGTCTTGGAGGTGGTCACCTTTGCAGCGACTCTTCAGGACCAAGTCGTCGATGTACTCCCGTATGAGAGCAATGAGATCTTCTTTTTTTCTTGAGGTGGTCGACTTCCGCTGATGAATATGGGTTTGGGGTTCGCCTCATCACCCATGTTCACCTGGAGGATTTCATCTTCGGTCGGTGGTTCACGTTGCTCGAAGCGGCTGTTCCACTGAGCGTTAACATGGCGATCCTATGTCTCGTCGTAAAGCGGGCGGGATCGACTTTAGCCATGTTGAGCATAAGATTGTCAAAGAGGTCCCTTACGCTAACGTCTGAGTCCCATGTCGAGGTTGTCGACGATTGGTCCCCCGAACGCGCATAGTCGGAATCCTCGTTGACATAACAGAATAGATCCGATGAGGAAGAAGAGTAGCCCAAGCCTCTCCGAGTCTTGTTGAAGTAATTTGAGGGTTTGCCTTTGGGTACGTAAGCGGGCCTAATGACCGTCTTGAGCCCTCGGCCGTAATTTAGGCCTTCTAAACGAGTGAGGTCATACCCCATGTCGCTCATCATGCGCTTTGCGACTTGACTGTATTGTGAAAACTGAGGCGCGGGGTCCTCGTCTTCAGACTCGTCCCACAGCGTGCGCAAGGGGTGGTCGATACGCCCAAAGATAATGTTTTCTTGATAGTTACTCCGGACTAGCACGACGAGTACAGCTTGCGACGACTCGATCGGTCGGGCCTTCGCAACATATGACGAGCATACGGGCAAGTGCAGGGAGGGATCGTTATGGAGTTTTAACACTAGGTTATTAGGCGCATCATCCTCGGATGTGGAGCAAGACGACAAAAAAGCAAAGTTGGACTTCTCATTCATGATAATCTCCTCCGCCTGAACAGCGTTGGTTACATTGTGACTCTCGTAACCGATTACAATTGACTCAAAGTCGTTCAAGATCAGACTATCACCATACTTTGGTTCACTATCTGCCTCGTTGCTGCTCTCCAGTTCTTCAACCGGTGGCTTGTCGTAGTCTTGGTATAGCAAAGAGTCTGTGAAGTAGTTTTCGACACCCTTGAAGGGTTGTTTGTCGGCCACTACTATCTTCACTTGCTCGTAATCACCCACATACTTCAAGCATTGGTGTAACATGGACGGGACTATTTGGTTGCCATGGATCCATGAACGTCCTAAGAGCACGTTGTAGGATGGCTCGGCATCGATGACGTAGCAGGTTACTTTCGTTTTCACGTCGCCTATCCGACATTTCAGGCGGATTTTGCCGAGTGGCCGAGTCCCCGTGGCATTAAAGCCAAAGATAGTCGTGGTGGTCATGGACAGACGCTTTGGCAGTATCCCCAGGTGTTTGATCAGTTTTAGGGGAACGATGCTCAATGCAGAGCCTGGGTCGACCTGAATTCGATCCACTTTCGATGAACCGACGTACCCCGTGAAGTACAAGGGTCGGTCATGAGACGTGCTCTTGATGAGCATGTCTTCAGGGGTGAAAGTGATGCACGGGACCCGCCTCTCGGAGGTTTGGCAACATGTCGTGCATTCCTTCTCTGTATCCTCTTCCCTCGAGAAGTGGGTGGAGAAGGCCTCTGAGTCGGTCAACGCCTCTTGTAGGGCTTCCCGGGTAGGCCTGGATAGCAGCAGGAGGTCGTACATGGTAATTCACGTGGGGATGCTCCTCAGCTGCGCGAGCACGTTAAATTGGAAAGGTTGACGGCTTGAGCTCGGCTTGTCTGGCTCTGGAGGGGTTGCCACGGCTGGCCACGTGGGAGGTCCTGCTAGGCTTTTTGCCGTCGTGGGATACTCTTTCGTGAATTCCTTCCCTGCTCTTGTGGCGAAGACAGTAGTTTCCTCCTCAGAGTCGGTGGGGGTGGCCATTGCTGTTTTATCTCCACCCAGGATAGCGGAGACGACATTGCAAGGTTTTCCCTTAACCTTTTTCGAGGTCTTTATAGTCCATTGCTCGTCGTTGAGGAGGTCCGGATGGACCCACATCACCTGACCCGAGGGCAAAATCTGCGGTACTAACCCTTTTTCTCTTTGATTGTGAGGATCGTCGTTAGTGATTTTTAGGACTGCCTTGGGGATAGGGATTATCCCTGCTGGAGCCTGAACCTCCGGGAGACCGGTTCCAAAGCTCAGGGTGACCATATTCGTGGTCACTTGCTTTTGAACCTTCTCCTTCTTTAGGACTCCCGCATCGTAGAGGGCTTGGAGTTTATCCTTGAGGATGTAGCACTTAGACGTGTGGTGGCCAAGGAATCTGTGATAGGCACAATAACTCGGGTCATTGGTTTTGTTCGCCTCCTCAGGTTTCGCGGCTTCTGGCAATTTAATTCGACCGCTCTTGAGTAGAGTATCGAATGTCACCACCACCTGTTCTTCTTTGAAGTCGTATTGCCGCGGGGGGCGTTGCTCGAATTGTCTGGGCTTCTACCTTTTAGCGGTTTTCGGAGCTGGGGTAGAGTCAACGGCCATGATCTCTTTTCCTCTTGTTCGAGGGGGATTCTTTGGCACGGCCGGCTCCACAGCTCCCTTCTTGGGCTGCGGCTCTTCGGACTCCAATCACTTGATCATGTTTTCCACCTGCTCACCTTAACGAACAAGTTCTTTCCAGGTCCGGGTTTCCACCGTGCCGACCTTAGACAGAATATGGATCGAGAGATTATTGCGGCACATTTCGATCAGTGTTGATTCGAAAACCTGGTCCCGACAGTGGACCGATCGGTTCCTGAACCTCTTCACAAAGTCGTTGACCGACTCCAACTTCCGCTGCTTCTCGGCGAGGAGGGGGGCCATTGACACCTCCGTGTCATCGTCGAAGAAGCGGGCCAAAAAGAGTCTTTCGGCGTCAGCCCATGACTTGATAGAACCAGGTTCTAACTTGCGGAACCATTCAAAGGCCACCCCCTTGAGGGTGCCTATGAATAACCGGGTGATAATAGCGTCGTTCCCCATAAGAAACCCGGTCTGCGCTATGAAGTAATAAATGTGTTGCGAGGGCGAGCCCTTGCCATCAAATTTCACCAAGCTAATTGGCTTGAACTTTGCCGGGTAGGGGACCGTATCCCACTCGACAGGATAGGGTCGGACCACCCCCAGCTTGTTCATGTTCTGCTGAAGCTTCAGCGCGTTGAGCTGGTTTTGGAACTCGTCGAACCTCTTGTCGTGGGCGCTATCCCCAGTATGCGATGTTCCTAGCGATGTCTTGGAAGAGAAATCGGAAGCGGATCGACATTATCTTCCGTCTCGGTCGCCGGACGATGGGGAGGCACCCAATTCTCATCCTCTGTTCGCCGAGGTAAGGTGCGCTGGGCTCTTTTATTCTTCTTCTTCTTGTTCAGAAGTTGCTCCAACATCTCTCTCAAAGAGTCAATGGTTGCCTGTTGTTCTTCGAGCTTTTGGGTCACCGCCTGTTCATGGGTGAGTTCAGCCATGTGTACCCTTGCTAGTGCGTCCTGACTTGAGTGCAACGTCTGGGACGTAGCTGTTGCTGAGTGAACCTCGTTTTCACCGTCGGAGGGAGGCGTTAAAGTTGAATAATCAAACCCGATGCTTACCCCCGTGCGACTACGAGTGCGTCGGTATATACCGTCTCGCTCACGTTGGACGCGCGGAGGATTAGGTCCCAGGAAAGAGTCAGAATCTTGAGAACCAGAAAGGATGGCCTTGCCCTTGTCCGTCATGTTAATTGTAGCAGACGTGAGCTCTTCCTCGTAGGCGATGCGTCTTTTTTGGTGACGGTGCCTGCGACGAGAGGGTCTCGGTTGAGAAGGTTGTCGAGAGAGTCTCTCGAACACCGAAGGTTTCATCGTTCCTATACATTGGCAGTCGGCGAGTACTGTTTGGATAAGTCTTTCATAGTGGCACTGAGGATTCGCCTCATGTATGGTATGCTTACGAGTCAAGTAACCCCGGAGGTCTTCTACAGGGGATTGGCGACAACCCCCAACGTCAGATGGGTCGCTTGGGTGATCGCATAAGAGGGTTTTGGATGCGCCCTCCGTTGTACACTGGGTAGACTGGGTAGAATGCTTAAGTGTTGGAGTTGGGCGAATGTGCCTTGACAGGCGCGTATTCATATTTGGGTGAACTCCGTTATGCAGGTGAGACTCACCCCCTTGCTTACGCGGGCGGGTCTGTGAAGCGTCATCTACTGCTTTGCCTTTACGGTCAAAGCCCTCCCGTTTGTTACACCTATTCGCCAAAGAGTCATGGCGAGGTTTGCCTGCCCTCGACGGTTCGTCCACTCGGGTAGGTTCGCTCGCCTGGGGTGGCTTATTCGTATCAGTGATGTGACTTGAGAAGCGAAGTCCACCTGGGCGGATGGTCCCCTCCCTCTCGGTTGTGTCGAGTGAGTTGCCCTCTCATCTATCATTTTTCGGGCCTGTGTAATAGTTCAGGCCGTCGTATGAGGCGAAGGCTTGGGCCTCCTGTCTGGCGAGTGCCTGCCGTCGCCGCTGGTGAGCTCTTTTAGAGAGAAGAGCACCCGCGTGAGCTGTGGCAGCACAGTTTGTGCCGGAGTGAACCGTCGCTCCTTCCGGGGCGGGTGTCTGCGAGGGTCGTTTGGCGGTCCATCTGGCAGGTTTTCGCCCCGTGCTCTCGACTTCTGGCTTGGCCTTGGTCGATTTTGAGGGAGTAGGTTTCCCCGACGAGACTCGGGTAGAGCCCTCAGGCGTGGAGGTTTTGACCGTTTGAGGTTGACCTCTGCGCACGACTCGGTGGCGTTTGCGGGATGCATCGCCACCAGAGGAGGAAGGAGACAAGTACTCTTTGTACTTGGCTTGGTCGAACTCGATTTCTAGGGACTCCACAGTCATCCCAACCGCAACTTCGTCGAACTGAGCTACCACTATTTCGTCTGAAGAAACAACTTCTCCCACTGTGGTCGCCATCTTCTGTAGGTGTAAATTTTGATCTCCCGAAAACAGAGAACTCGTTTGTATTGATAAGTACAGCTTATTACAAACTAATTAATCAAAATTATAACAGAAGCGGAGGGAATGCCCTCCTTGTTTAATATAGGGACTTTCGGTAGCTACAGGATGCTTCGCTCGATTCTCACACCGAGTCTGCTTCCCTTGGATGGTTCGGCCGAGGTCGCCGGCGAGCTTCAGTACGCGGTAGAGGCTCAGGTTGATGGAGTTTGAATCTCCTAGTTCGACGGTGATCAGGGCTCGGAACTAGAAGAGGACGCTATAGTGCAAAGGTTATGCAAAGAGCTTGCCATTGACCCGATCGGGAGTCGAGAGCTAGTGGTTCGGTTAACTGATTGGATTAATCAATTAACTATGGGCGAACTGCTGAACGTTGAACCGTTCTATGCTGAATGCTCCCACCACCTTTGAACCTCTGCATTGTGGCTGGGAGAGGCTCTTAAATAGAGGAGAGACGGCTTGGTCGCTCCTTGAATCATGGGATGTGACCATGTACTGTTGAGAGGTATCTTGCTGCTCACCTATACTATGAGCAGTCATTCGAGGGGCCGTGTTTCACATCACGTCACGTAGGAGTAAAAAGGCCCTTTCTCGTATGTCAGACAACGGTTTCCCAACACTCGAGTGCATTTGGCCATCTTGCTGAATGCCGGCGAATCCCGACCTTGACTAGGACAGGCGAGGTGAACTGTATTTATGAGGGCGCAGGTTGATATGGAATACTGTGCCCTTTCTCCCTTCACATCACGAGAAGTGGGAAAATGGGTGCCCAGTACTCGAGTGGGTTGGGACAGCTCGTCGAATGTCGGCGGATCTAGCTCTCGACTCGGACAGGCGAGGTGAACTGCATTTATGAGTGTGCAGGCTGATTTGGAGCCTGTCCGATCACTCGTACTGTGAGCGGCCACTCGACGGGCTTGGAGTACTGTGCGCCCTCCCCTCACATCACGGGAAGTGGAGAAAGCCCATCCCTGTATGTAGTGGAAAAGCCGTCAGGTATGAATTTGGCTCTCGACTCATGCAGGCGAGTCGAATAAGCGGGCGAATTTGGATGATCTTGACTCATGCAGGCGAGTCGATCATACAGGCGAATCTGGATAACTTTGGCTCATGAGGGCGAGCCGGCCATACCGGCGAATCTAGATGACTTTGGCTCATGCGGGCGAATATGGGGCTCGTGCGGTTTGGGTTCGCGCCAGCGAGCCAACCCGTGGGTTGCGGCTCACCCTTCGCCCAAGTGAGCTGTTCCGATTCGCTGGCGGATTCATGTACTCATGTATAAACCGTGTATATCTGGTATGTCGACGCACTATCCCATATAGTATTAAGTTGGGCTCATCAACGACATCCAACATGTATATGAACGACATCTAATTCAAATATGATAAAATAAAAATTCATCATAATCCCCTTACGGAGGAGGAGCAGGAGGTTGTTAGACCCTAGAGGGGGGGTGATTAGGGTCTTATGCTAATCTAATCCGATTTTATACCAATTAAAACTAATTAATAAATTATCCTAGCAAGTATGAAAATGTGAGCTAGGATAAGTAATATGAATAACGAGATATATCCTAGCAATGAGATATACTATGAGATATAACACAAGGGTGAAATAAACATAAACAAAACAAGAGTGATAGTGTGCAAATAAACAATACAAACACACAATATGATCACGGAGTTCGGACCTTCCGTCCTACGTCTCCGCTCCCCACTCCCGGGGAGAAATCTACTATCACAACCGGGTTTTCTACGCTTACCCAAACAACGTTTACACATCACACTCGGTTTTCTAGTTTACCGAAAACTCTACAATCAACACTCTTGCAATCCCACTTTACACCCTCTCAAGTGTTGGAACTAGACATGTCTCCCTCAAGTGCTCAGATATAACCTCTCCCTAGGTTCGTCAACCGACACCACTCCTCTTGGGACGATCCCCGACTCTCGCCACACACTTCTCTCGGTGTACAAGTATATTACAAAGTGAATCTCACAATAAGCACAATATAAAGTGTTTGTTCTCTACAATGGATGAGAACGAATTATAAGCTCACTCTCTAAGTTACACAATCCCACAACCCAATTATACTATGAATGTAAATAAAATAAGTTTAATGGTTGTGTGTGTGTAAACAAAGAGAAAATAAAATCAACTAAACTCAATATGAAGACTAGCTTAATAAAATGATAATCAAACAATATAAGATATAAAGCTAGATTGAGTTTAGAATACTTCTCAATAGATCAAGAGTGGAAGGAGAAGAGTTGGATGCTCAAATACCAATAGATGATCTCCTCAAGCTCTTGTGAAATTGATTTCACAAACTCAAACTCTCAAATGCTTAAAAGCTTCTAAAACAAACTTAAACAACACTTAAACCCTTGTTAAAACTTTGTTAAAACATTTCTTGGATGGTCTGAACTGAGGATATGTCGGGGTATTTATAGGAACCCCAAAGCCAAGAGAAAACAAGGCAAAAAGACCAAAAACCCAAAAACAATACAGTCTGGAAATATAGTCGTTACAATGTTATGAGTCGACTCGTACTTTTTATGAGTCGACTCATAAGTAGCCGTTACAGGCTAAAAACTAACTTATGGGTTGACTCATAAAATTCATGAGTCGACTCATCATGCATGAGTCGACTCATGAATTCATGGGTTGACTCAGCAGAACCAAAACTAGTTTTCCAGCACACTTCATGAGTCGATTTATAACAAGCATGAGTCGACTCAACCTGATGGGTCGACTCATGATGTTATGAGTCGACTCGTCAGAACCAAAATGTAAACTACACAACAGTTTATGAGTCGACTCAACACTGTTCATGAGTCGACTCATGACATGCACACAGCATGTTTTAAACAGTACATGTTAACATAAAACAGGGTTTAAAAATATCAAATAAATTTAGAAAAATGTAAAACTTTGGGAAATGATTGTAGACATGATAATACACATGTTACGAAAAGGACTTTCCAAATGTAAAATATCATCATTTTGCAAAATTGTCCAAAACATAAAAATGTGAACATATGAGTTTTGACATTTTAGCTTAACCATGTTTTGAAACAATACAAAATGATTTTATAAACATGAAGAAAGATATAAACTATTATTATGAAGTCTATAAAAAATGAATATAGTATTTTCACAAATACAATAGAATATGAAACATATGAGTATGAATATGAATATATATTTATTTCATATCTATGAAATTAAACCAAACCAATTTATCCACGTAAAAACAAACATGTATGAATATAAATATTTATTTATATGCTAGTAAGAACTTTGTTTGTGGATAAACCAAAATCCAAAATATGTACATATATATAACTATATATATATACATAGAAATCAATAAAATGTGTGTGTATATGATATTGAGCTTAAAGTACTTAACACACATAATATAAACTCCTAAACTAAATTACCCAAGCTTGTGATCTTCAACGAAGCTCTATCTTGGTACACTTGCGGATGAACCTTGAACTTGAATCTTTAATTTTGAATTGCGTAGGCTTCTCCACAATTCCACCAACCTCCATTGGATATGATCGTGAATGCACAAATCCATCCATCCTCCAACAAGTTGTTTGTCTACAATAAATAAAAAAACATAAATACTAGACAAACAACATTAGTAGTAAATTGTTTGTTAAACATTATCAAAACAAAGAGGCCAATAATCTCCCCTTTTTTGATGATGACCAATAATTTACAAAAAGGATATATGCATGAAAAAGAAATGAAATACAATATTATAATTATCATGCATATAAACAAAAAGAATATACTCATAATATTTCTCCCCCTTTAACAACATCAAAAAGGGGACAAAGGGATGAAGAGAGCGAAAGCTCCCCCTATCAATATGCATGGATGAGTATACTATTGGCCCTATAGTTTTGATGATGATTTGTCAAACAATTTATAGCTAATATGTTTTCTAGTTTCCGTTGTTTGGTTTTTCTCTTTTCAGGTAATTCAACACACGACAATCAAGAGTTGAAGATTCAAGTTCATGTGTGTGCATTTACCTAGGTATAAGAGTAGTTTGCTTACATATATTGTATGTTTATATTTAAGCTCAATATATAAACATAATACAGATTTGATGTTTTCTATCATATAAATGATTTTTCATTAAACATTGTTACAATAGTTTTTATTTCATGTTTACAGTTCATTCATACTTCATTATATATATATAATGTATGCATGATATGTATATACAAGTTTACAAGTTATATTTCAATTTTTATGTTCACGAAAAACAGGTTTTATGAACACTTTTCCAAAATAGTGAGTTTTCACAAATGAAAATTGTTTTTCCAAAAATTTCTTTTCAAACATGTTTACTTTATCATTTAGAAACTTTTCCCAAAGTTTTACTATTTTTGGAATTGATTTAATATTTTTAACATATTTTCAAAATCAGCCCTAAACTTGTATATTGCCATGTATCAGTTTGCGGTCGACCACCACGGTCGACCGCCAACAGTTAATTTTCCTACTAAGGCTTTTTGTTGTTCGCGGTCGACCGTGATGGTCGATCGTGATGGTCGACCGTAGCTCCATCCAGAGACTTTCGTGGTCGACCGTCGCGGTCGACCGCCAGCTTTTAAGTTTCTCTCTCAGCCTTTTTGTGCTTCGCGGTCGACCGCCAATTTCTCAAGGCCGACTGCCGAACTCATCATTGCTTTCTCAATGGCTATATTCTGATTTGATTCTGTGGGGCTATTTTGGTCATTTCAAGTTGGTTTTAGCTGATATTTTGAGTGGGTATAAATACCCCATTGCTATTCTCTTTCAATATACCAAGTTTTGTTTTTACAGTAAAGTTTTAACAAAAGTTTAAGTATGTTTAAAGAGCTGTTTAAGCTGATTCTGATTATCTGTTTCAAAAGAAGTTATCTACAACAAGGAGAGGCCTTCAATTCAACTGAGGATCCTATCCTCATCATCCTCTACTATCCTTCTTGTTTATTGAGAAGTTTTCCTAACTCATCTTTTCATATAGCTTATAATTTCGTTTTTATATCTTAGCTATATTTATTGAGTTATATATTTTCATTCACTGTTATCAAACACACTGTATTGAGCTTAATATTCCATACTATATATTGTGGGTAGTGGTGTGTGATTTAGTGAGTGCGAGCTTCATTTACGTTCTCATTTGTTATCGACAACAAACCATTGTATTTAACCATTGTTGTGAGTATCACTTGTAATACACTTGTATACCGAGAGAAGTGTGAGGCATGAGACGGGGTCGAATCCAATAGGAGTGGCGTCGGTTGACGAACCTAGGGAGAGGTTGCATCCGAGCATTTGAGGAGGAGGACACGGGCTAGGCTCCTACACTTAGTGTGTAAAGTATGATTGCATAGTGTTTGTTGTGTGAGAGTTTTCGGTAAACTTGTAAACCGAGTGTGTAGAAGTTCTGGCTTCCAAACCGGATTGTGATAGTGGAGATCTCCTCGAGGTGAGGAGCGGGGACGTAGGTCGTGGTGATCGAAACTCGTAAACATATCGTTTATTTGTGTTTTGATTAGCGTATATTTTATTTGTGGCTTTTCATATCATTCTTGTTCATATCTATCTCATATCATTCTTGCAAGAACAAATTAATCAATATAATTTTAATTGGAATTTAATCGGGATTAGTTTAGCATAAGACCCTAATCACCTCCCTTCTAGGGTCTAACAATTGGTATCAGAGCTTGGTGCTCTTTGATTTAAGTACTAATCGCCTTGAGTTAAAGATCCAAGTTATCATTTTTGTGCTAATCTATTTTTGATTGCATTTTGCTTCTTGCATATAATCTTTATGGATATGTATAATGCATCTAGTTTAGGTTATGCTATTAATGTTGCTCCTCATTTGGATATTTTTCCCTTATGCTCAATGGCGTGTTAGATTCAAACTTTTTGTTCAATCTAAACAATTTGATTTATGGGAATTTATTGAGGAAGCTTATATTATTCCCACTTCGGAAAAATCCAAGTGGAATAAAAATAATAAAAGAATGTTTAATATAAACAAGCTTTTGTTAGAATATTTGCTCAATGCCTTTCACTCATCTTTTTCAAACAAATTTGCTTATTTTGATAGTGCTTACACCTTATGGAAATTTATTGAAGCACATCAAGGGGACTTGGATGCTATTCAACAAGCGTTGGAAAATCCCGCTTTGAGTTCTAAAGAATTGTCATCTCCATGTACAATACCACTAGGTGATAACCCTAGTGAGGTATGCGAGCTTGACAACGATGATATTATTACTTTTGGTGAGCTTGCTCTTGAGTTTGAAAAATTACACAATTGCTATATTGATGTAAAAAGTAAGTATGTTAATATGAAATCCATTCATGAAACACTAGCCACTAAGTTTAATTTCATTGCAAATAAAAATATAATTCTTAAAGAGTGCAATGAAAAGTTGTATATAGAAAATGCTAGTTTGCTTCATGAAAAATGTGATGCCATGTTAGAAGTAGATAAGTTAAAATCTATGTTAAATAATCATGTTTACCCTACTTCTAGTAGCAATGCTTGTATGCACAATAATGAGTTGAATCAAATGAGAAAACATATATCTACCTTAGATTCAACATTAAACACTTGTATTGCTAATAATAAAAAGCTTATGGACTTGTGTGCAAAGTACAATGTTAATTCTTCAAAAAAACCTATTCACTATGCACACATGCATGACAAAATTCACAAATGTTCTATTTATGGTCTTAAGGGCCATTTAGTCCAATTTTGTCATAATGCACAAAAAATTGACAAGCCTATTCATGATTGTGCATCCCATCAAGCCTCTTCATAACATACACATGTACACACACATAGTATAAATCATAAACACGCTCATGTGTACAAATGTGATTATTGTGGTCGTTTTGGTCATTTGGCCATGTTTTGGTTTGATTTGAAAAGAAATTCTCGTTTGCAAAATAATTACAAAGAAAAATATATTTTTGCAAATGAACCACGTGCACATCATTTCGGTTAACACAAACCATTTAAACCCCTACATTGCCCAAATTGCAATCGCATGGGTCATGTTTACGATTTTTGTTTTGACCGTATCGGTGCACAAAATACGCCCAAACGGATTCATCACCCTAGGGCCTTGGATTTACATGATAGGGGTCATGTCCCAAATTTTAGTGGTACCAAAATAATTTGGGTACCAAAATGAATTTTATAACTATCGTTATGATTTTTTTGTTTTATAGTTGTTTTTGAGTTTTAATGGTGATTTTGTTTTTATTAAGCTAAAATAAAATATAATTTTTTAGCTAAAAACTTTTTATATATATTTATATAACAATTTTCTTAAGGTCCAAATTGAATATTTTCAAAAAAAAATAGATTTTACAATATTTTTGACATTATTTCTCTCGCGGTCGATCGCCACGGTCGACCGTGAATGTTTCTGGAATTTGTCACGGTTGACCGCAAGAATTTTTTTGTTTCTGCTCATTTCGTTATCGGGTTTCGGTTTCATTTGATTAATTTTTCTGAACCCGATTCTTTCTTCACCATTGATCTCAATTCACTTCAGATCCTAGCCGTTCCTTCCTATTCTCTAAGATCCGATCCTCTCATCTTCTCCCATTTGAAATTTTTCACCAATACTATCGATTTCCCCTTCACGGTCACCCGCGGCTCTCCTTCGATCGACCGCGGCCATCTCCCTTCATCAATCTGCGTTGGAAATCTTTTTGGGTAATCTCTCCTCTTATCCTTCTTGTTTCCATTCACTCTTAGGGTTTTCATTGCCTATTCTAGGGTTTCTATTTCAATTTCTGTCTTATTTGTATCTGCCAAACCCTAGTTGATTCTATCTGATATAATGCCTCCTAGGAAGAGATCTAAGCCAGATACTGGTTCCTCATCATCATCTATTGCCTCTAACTATGAGGATTTTCTACTATACAAACCCCTAGTTAGGAAATATAGGGAACTTTGTAAGCTGAAAATCCTGCCTAGTAGGTATATCAAATATGAGGAATTATCTATCTACAATATTCATGATATTTTATTTGCTGTCGGTTTGGATAAACTGTTAGATGTGGAACGTAAGATTCCTTATTACCCATTTCTTGTTTATCTGTTTTATGTAAACCTATCTGTTACATCTTCAGCTGATGGTCTCCAAACCATCATTACTTCTGTCAAGAATATTCAGATATCTTTTTCTGCTGACGAGCTTGCGGGAATCCTTAAGATCCCGTCAAGCGACGTTGAGCTTATGTCTATTGATCACACCGATCAGGATGTGAACGATGCTATGTTTAAGCCCGGTTGCACCTACCCTATGAACAACAAATCACTTAAATCCCACTGCTAAAATCATTGCTCGTATTGTTGCTAAGAATCTTATTCCTAAGACTGGTAGCTTTGACCATTTTGCTCCTGATAAAGTCAATGTTGTATATGCCATTTTTACCAAAATAAAAGTGAATTGGGCAAATGTTTTCCTTAAAAACATGGCATGTAAGCATTACAAGTTTCTACCCTTTAGTTGCTTCATCACCCTTATTCTCCAACACTTCGGTGTTGCTCTGTCCAATGAACCCAAAGTTGACCTGAGTAAGGAATATTTTGATAGAGTTTCTCTCTTCCATATGCAAATTTCAGACTCCTTATCTGATCCTACCAATCCATCATCCTCCCGTTCTCGGTCTAGAGCTTCCTTCTGATGTTTGTGCCCGACTGGATCGACTTGAAACTCAGGTCTCAAGTACTCAGAAGGACGTTAGGACTATTCTCTGCTATCAGCGTCAGTCTCTTAGGATTCCGGATCCCTCTTCTAGCTCTGATTTTGGTTCAGGAGAGGGCTCTGATGAAGGATTTGCTTCTGGTTCGGGATCTGGCTCCGGATCTGCTTCTGACGATGGTGGTGATTGACTCTTGATGTTGTTGAGTTTATGTTTGGTTTTTTTGAACTAAAACTAGATATTTATGTTTTATTTTGAGTTGTAATAACTCTGTGTTTGAAAATTATGTGGTATTGTGGAACTATTTCTATTTATTGTGCTTGTGATAGCTTATGACTATCTCTATGAACTATGTATTATGAAAACATGCTATTAAGGATGCTTTATGTTAAAAGTTTAGTTTGGCTTTTGATTCATGTGTTTATGGTCTTAATAGCTTGTTAAATTGGTTATAGATGCTTATGGATGTGTAGCTCCCATATATATATGTTCTTTTTGTTATGTCATTTATGCAAATTGGCAGGGGGAGCTTTGGCCATATATTTGTTTATTATCTGTGCTTGAATGCAAGGGGAGCGTTGCTCCTATATATATATATATTCTTTTTCCCTTTTTGATGTTGTCAAAAGGGGGAGAAAATCTACATAATGATGTTCAGTTGAATGATTTATTCATATTGATTCATATTGATGGAATGTAATGATGTGTGGTTTATTTATTCATGTTAATATGGTTTATTCATGTTATATATGTTTGGTTTATTTGGTTTATCAATATGTATTTCACACCATTAAATAAATTGTTTGCCATCATAAAAAGGGGAAGATTGTTGGCCCTATAGTTTTGATGATGATTTATCAAACAATTTATAGATAATATGTTTTCTAGTTTTCGTTGTTTGGTTTTCTCTTTTCAGGTAATTCAACACACGATAATCAGGAGTTGAAGATTCAAGTTCATATGTGTGCATTAACCTAGGTATAAGAGTAGTTTGCTTACATATATTGTATGTTTATATTTAAGCTCAATATATAAACACAACACAGATTTGACGTTTTCTATCATATAAATGATTTTTTATTAAACTTTGTTACAACAGTTTTTATTTCATGTTTACAGCTCATTCATACTTCATTATATATATATAATGTATGCATGATATATATATACAAGTTTACGAGTTATATTTCAATTTTCATGTTCACGAAAAACAGGTTTTATGAACACTTTTCAAAAACAGTGAGTTTTCACAAACAAAAATTGTTTTTTCAAAAATTTCTTTTCAAACATGTTTATTTTATCATTTAGAAACTTTCCCCAAAGTTTTACTATTTTTTGAATTGATTTGATATTTTTAACGTATTTTCAAAATCAGCCCTAAACCTGTATATTGCCATGTATCAGTTTGCGGTCGACCGCCACGGTCGATCGCCAGTAGTTAATTTTCCTGCTATAGCTTTTTGTTGTTCGTGGTTGACCGTGACGGTCGACCATAGCTCCATCCAGAGACTTTCGTGGTCGACCGTCGCGGTCGACCGCCAGCTTTTAAATTTCTCTCTCAGCCTTTTTGTGCTTCGCGGTCGACCGCCAATTTCTCACGGCCGACTGCCGAACTCATCATTGCTTTCTCAATGGCTATATTCTGATTTGATTCTGTGGGGCTATTTTGGTCATTTCAAGTTGGTTTTGGCTGATATTTTGAGTGGGTATAAATACCCCATTGCTCTTCTCTTTCAATATACCAAGTTTTGTTTTTACAGTGAAGTTTTAACAAAAGTTTAAGTGTGTTTAAAGAGCTGTTTAAGCTGATTCTGATTATCTGTTTCAGAAGAAGTTATCTACAACAAGGAGAGGCCTTCAATTCAACTGAGGATCCTATCCTCATCATCCTCTACTATCCTTCTTGTTTATTGAGAAGTTTTTCTAACTCATCTTTTCATATAGCTTATAATTTTATTTTTATATCTTAGTTATATTTATTGAGTTATATATTTTCATTCACTGTTATCACACACACTATATTGAGCTTAATATTCCATACTATATATTGTGGGTAGTCATTCACTGTTATCACACACACTATATTGAGCTTAATATTCCATACTATATATTGTGGGTAGTGGTGTATGATTTAGTGAGTGTGAGCTTCATTTGCGTTCTCATTTGTTATCGAGAACAAACCATTGTATTTAACCATTATTATGAGTATCACTTATAATACACTTGTACACCGAGAGAAGGGTGAGGAGTGAGACGGGGTCGAATCCAATAGGAGTGGCGTCGGTTGACGAACCTAGAGAGAGGTTGCATCCGAGCACTTGAGGAGGAGGACACGGGCTAGGTTCCTACACTTAGTGTGTAAAGTGTGGTTGCATAGTGTTTGTTGTGTGAGAGATTTCGGAAAACTTATAAACCGAGTGTGTATAAGTTCCGGCTTCCAAACCGGATTGTGATAGTGGAGATCTCCTCGAGGTGAGGAGCGGGGACGTAGGTCGTGGTGATCGAATCTCGTAAACATATCGTGTGTTTGTGTTTTGATTAGCGTATATTTTATTTGTGGCTTTTCATATCATTCTTGTTCATATCTATCTCATATCATTCTTGCAAAAACAAATTAATCAATATAATTTTAATTGGAATTTAATCACGATTAGATTAGCATAAGACTCTAATCACCCCCACCCCCCCTCTAGGGTCTAACATATACCACATAGAAAGATATAGGGATTGCTCCCCCTACCAAAATACCTTAATGAAAATATGCAATGATTGCTAAGGCATACATATGTGAGCAAGCAAGAAACATGCTAAACACAACTCACATACAAAAAGACAATGAGGACACATATAAATATATCAAAATGAAAATAGTGTCTCATTAACACACAAATATATAAAAGCCATATAACAGAATAGATTTATGAAAACAAAAGAAGAGGAACATGAGAACCATGCAAAAAGTTTTCAAGGAAAAACAAATCACTCAAATGAAGTCATAAATCAGGATTTTAGTCCAAAAACAATGTTTGATCAAAGAAGAAAATTTTCTCTGTATAACTTGATCAAACCACATAAAGAATACATTATAAAGCATATTTAAAATTTTGAATCATCTATTTGTGCTTATATAATGAATTCAAAAGAACAAATCAAAGTAAAATTTTCATAATTCAAAAGTAACATACAATAATTATGAACTATGGATAAAAAATCATTTTTAAGAGTATAAAACCAAACCATCATTGATTTTTAAAAAAAAATCAAGAGAGGCAACCTTATCTAGCTCTTGAGCTAGTAACAACCCATATAAACATTTAAGCACCCGGTAAACATGATTTGGGAATAAACACCCAATAAACCTGGAGGGGTATACACAAACCTCTCATCAAAATGAAAACAAAAGATTTGATAAAAGCAAAATTATTTCATAACAAAAAGATTTTAAAACATAATTTTCAAAACCAAGAAAAGGAAAAAGAAAAACACTAAAATACTTGGTTTAAAAATTAACTTTGTTTTGGTACCCAAGAATTCTTGGTACCAACAAGTTTAGGGACATGACCCCTATCATTTAAATTCAAAGCCCTAGGGTTATGAACCCGTTTGGGCACATGTAGTACACTAACACGGTCAAAGCAATAATTACTCAAATGACTCTTGCAATGAAAGAGATCCATTTGTTTTTGTGGACCATTAGCTCGTGCACGGGAAACATTTGCAAACATAGATGATCTTTTAGGATTATTTTGCAAATGTAAAACATTATCAAAACAAAACTTTGCTAAGTGGCCATATCTACCACAAACATCATATTTTAAAATATGTGGTTTACTTAAAATATTTGGCAAACTTAAATTCTTTTTCAAATCAAAGCAAAACTTTGCCAAATGGCCAAACCGACCATAATAATTACATTGATACACACGAGCATGCTTATGATGAACATTAAGTGCATGTGCATGAGTGTGTGATGAAGAAGCTTGATGAGATGCACAAGGAACATTTGATTTTATAGGTTTATGTGCGTCATAGCAAAATTTAGACAAATAGCCTTTACGACCACAAACAATGCATTTATAAACTTTACTATATATGTGTGCATAATGAGTAGATGATTTAGAATTAGATTTGGCACACATATTCATAAGCTTCTTATGATTATCAATGCATGAAGTTAATGTTGAATCTAAAGATGATATGCTATTTTTGACAAGATTCAACTCAACATTAGGCACGATATTATTGATAATAGAAATAGAGCATGTATGGTTATCAAATTCATTTCTAATGCATTCTACTTCTAGCATGGCATCTTTATTTGCATGAGTTAAACTAGCAATAGATGAGCTCAAAATTTTATTTTCCAAATTTAATATATCATTATTTTCTTTAAGAGTAACATTCTCTTTAGCAATGATATCAAATTTGGAACTTAACAACTCATGATCGGATTTTTATTCTACATGCTTGCTTTTAAGATCAATAAAATCATTTTGTAATTTCTTGCAGGCATGCACTAATCTATCATATGCACAAGCGAGTTCGCTAATGGATAATTCACTTTCGAAATCCGAATCGCATATCTCGCTAGGGCTATCGCCTAGCGGCCGTGTGCATGATGATGATGCTCCAACCTTACTTAAAGTCGATTCCGCCAAAACGCATCGAATCTTCTCCAAGTCTCCTTGATGTGCTTCAATAAATTTCCATAAAGTGTAAGCACTTTCAAAATGAACAAATTTGTTAGACATAGATGAATCAAAAGCATTTAGCAAATATTCTAACAAAATCTTGTTCATTGTAAATAATCTTTTATTATTTTTACTCTACTTGGATTTCTCCAAAGTGGGCACAATATAAGCATTATCAATAACTTAATATTTTTAAATTACACAAATAGTTTAAATCTAGAAGCCCATTGTGCATAGGGGAAATTAATGAATTTAGGAGCAGCATTTGATTCATAGCCTAAACGAAATACATTTATATTCATGATATATATGTGAATATATGCAAGCAAGACAAATACAATCACAACTAGATTAGCACAAAAAGATAACTTGGATCTTTAACTCAAGACGAGTAGACCTTAAATCAAAGAGCATCAAGCTCTGATACCAATTGTTAGACCCTAGAGGTGGGTGATTAGGGTCTTATACTAATCTAATCTGATTTTATGCCAATTAAGACTAATAAATTATCCTAGCAAGTATGAAATATAACATGATATGTGAGCTAGGATAAGTAATATGAATAATGAGATATATCCTAGCAATGAGATATACTATGAGATATAACACAAGGGTGAAATAAACATAAACAAAACAAGAGTGATAGTGTGCAAATAAACAATACAAACATACAATATGATCACGGAGTTCAGACCTTCCGTCCTACGTTTTCGCTCCCCACTCCCGGGGAGAAATCCACTATCACAACCGGGTTTTCTACGCTTACCCGAACAACGTTTACACCTCACACTCGGTTTTCTAGTTTACCGAAAACTCTACAATCAACACTCTTGCAATCCCACTTTACATCATCTCAAGTGTTGGAACTAGACGTGTCTCCCTCAAGTGCTTGGATACAGCCTCTCCCTAGGTTCGTCAACCGACGCCACTCCTCTTGGGATGATCCCCGACTCTCGCCACATACTTCTCTCGGTGTACAGGTGTATTACAAAGTGAATCTCACAATAAGCACAATATAAAGTGTTTGTTCTGTACAATGGATGAGAACGAATTATAAGCTCACTCTCTAAGTTACACAATCCCACAACCCAATTATACTATGGATGTAAATACAATAAGCTCAATGGTTGTGTGCATGTAAACAAAGAGAAAATAAAATCAACTAAACTCAATATGAATACTAGCTTAATAAAATGATAATCAAACAATATAACATATAAAGCTAGATTGAGTTTAGAAAACTTCTCAATAGATCAAGAGTTGAAGGAGAAGAGTTGGATGCTCAAACACCAATAGATGATCTCCTCAAGCTCTTGTGAAATTGATTTCATAAACTCAAACTCTCAAATGCTTAAAAGCTTCTTAAACAAACTTAAACAACACTTAAACCCTTGTTAAAACTTTGTTAAAACATTTCTTGGATGGTTTGAACTGAGGATATGTGGGGGTATTTATAGGAACCCCAAAGCCAAGAGAAAACAAGGCAACAAGACCAAAAACCCAAAAATAATACAGTCTGAAAATATAGCCGTTACAATGTTATGAGTCGACTCGTACTTTTCATGAGTCGACTCATAAGTAGCCGTTACAGGCTAAAAACCAACTTATGGGTCGACTCATAAAATTCATGAGTCGACTCATCATGCATGGGTCGACTCAATAAAATTCATGGGTCGACTCAGCAGAAACAAAACTAGTTTTTTAGCACACTTCATGAGTCGACTTATGATAGGCATGAGTCGACTCAACCTGATGGGTCGACTCATGATGTTATGAGTCGACTCGTCAGAACCAAAATGTAAACTACACAACAGTTTATGAGTCGACTCAATAGTGTTCATAAGTCGACTCATGACATGCACACAGCCTGTTTTAAACAGTACATGTCAACATAAAACATGCTTAACAATCGCAATGGCAACAGAGGTTACAAAAGCCAAAGACTACCGAACCAAAATTCCCAAAAGTTTATTCTTTCAGAGAGGACGAGGTTCCTGGTCTCTTCAAACACCTCGTGGAGAATAACAAGATCAAGTTACCCCTAATCCAAGATCAGGAAGATGCCAAGAAGGTTAATGACCCGAAATACTACGCATTTCATAGAGCGGTGCATCATCCTACCAAGGTATGTTACGCCCTTAAGGATAAAAGCCAAGCGTTGATCGATGTTGGAGTCCTTACGGTGAAATCGGCTAAGAAAAAGAAGGTGGGTGCAAATGCCGTATTAATTAGCTTCAGATCTATTCCTTTGAACTGGTTCCAGCTTGAGCCCGTGATAAATGTAGCGGTGAAGACCGTCAACGACGATCCTCACAGACAACGCCAGAAAGGACTTGTGCCACACACAGCCCCAAATGGTGAGATTCTCTAGGTTTATCCTGATCTGATCGAAGATGAACAATGGGCTGGGTCGTCATCTAAGAAGAAGTCAAAAGGGAAAGGAAAGTCCTGTTATGGAGTTGCAGCTATTCCAGAAGAAAATGATGAAGGAATTCCTACTTTCCCACTCTCTGAAGATGAGCAAGAGGTCTTTGCTACAGGAGTGGAAATGAGTACTATTTTAAGTATCCGAGTGCTTCCGATCAATTGGCTAAATAGGGGGTAGCTAAAACCATTCCCTCCAAGACATTAGCGGAAATGGGGGTGGTCACGACTTCCCCGGCACCAGTTGAAAAGACTCAGCAAAAGTTAAAAGAGAAAGAGCCGTTATACCAAGAGGGCCAGAGCCCGAAGCAGTCTTGATTCAATCAACCGATTGGGAGAGGCAAACCGCGAAGCTCGAACACTCCACAGCGCTTTGATATTATGGCGCAGTTAGCCAATATACCGGCTAGAATAACTCTATATGAGCTACTATATCTTTCGAAGGACACAAGGGAAGCACTACAAGAAGCCTTTGCCAACTCTGACGTTTTCTTGACTCTGATAAAACCATCCCCTGAAGAACCAGAGCCTTTACTGCAGCATTGCAACCTCGCGGCACAGCACCTTCCCTGCATTTCTTTCACTAAGGAGGGCATGCAAATAAAGAATTCAAAGCATGACCGGCCCCTGTGTTTCACCGGGCACATTGGCTCCAGCGTTATCAATCGGATCCAAGTCGATCCGGGTTCTGCTGCTAGCATCATGCCGCTCCGATTGATGTACAATCTCGGAATACCAGCCAGTAAACAGGCCTCCACGGGTACTACGATCCACGGATTCAACACCAGTGGGTCCAGACCATTGGGTAAAATCCGGGTAAAGTTCCAGGTTGGAGATTTGAAGTCGGAAGTCACATGCTATGTAATTGACGCAGAGACTTCTTATAACCTATTGTTGGGTCGACCTTGGATCCATAGTAATGTTATAGTCCCTTCTACCCTCCATCAGTGTCTTAAGTACGTAGACACTAATAATGAGGTCAAGACGGTGGTCGCGGATAAGAAACCGTTTAAGGGGTTAGAGAATTATTTTACTGACTCTCTTCTCTACGGTGCTGAATCCGATACTGAACCATCGGCCCAAGGCACGGACAGTGAAGAAGAAGCTGATACCGAGACTGGGCTTAGTTACGACGGTGGTTTTGTACTTAATGACATTGTACCTATTGTAATCAATCTTGATGGTGGAGAGTCATCGGATAGTAGTTATAATTGGCAACTTGCCAAAGAAGTAGCAATAAATAATGATTTAGAGTACTCGATGTGTCTCGATAATATCATGAAGGGGTTATACAATAACCCTTACTTGTATGTACCACTTCAATCGTCTTGCATGACGAAGAAACATGTTCAGGATTCGTTCGGAATAACGCTCATCATTCCTACGAAGACAGGAGGTGAAAAAGAAGTCATCTATGGTAAGGGGAAAGAATTTTCAATACCAGATCACTTCTTGAAAGAAGATGATGATGATGATAAACCGGCCTCTCATTTATTCAGATATGATACAAAAGCACGTATCTCATAGAGAGATACGGATATAACTTCTTACTCGGAGAGGTTCTTTGTTTTGGTTGAGGTCCGCGAGTTCCACCTCGTATGGCCTATGTACCAAAAGGGAAACCCGGTAACTATTATAGCCACAGAAGAGGTTTAGGCCATGTCTCCTCATCCGATGATGACTGTTGTTAGTAGATCATTGATCATATTGCTAATAAGGGTAAACACGGATATTCTTCCGACTCTTTAGCTTGGGACTCCGACGTTAGTCTTGGAGAAATGTTCAAAAGGCTAATGTCGAACATGGTTACGGTCGACCCTACCACAATAGAAGAAGATGACCAAATGCTGACTTGGGAAGACCCTTGGATTCATCACCTGAATATGCAGTACGGTAATAGGTTTGAACAAAGGGAACCCCCTACCGAAGATCAAGTAATCCAGGTGAATATGGGTGACGAGGATAAGGTTTGAACAAAGGGAACCCCCTACCGAAGATCAAGTAATCCAGGTGAATATGGGTGACGAGGATAATCCGAAACCGATATTCATTAGCGATAGTCTCCCGCCAAATGAGAGAGAAGAGCTAATTACCCTCATTAGGGAATATATTAATGTTTTTGCTTGGAATTATGAGTATATGCCAGGGCTCGTTCCAAATGTGGCAATGCATCACCTCAATATTAAGCCGGATGTCAAACCTGTCAAACAGCAACAAAGATGGTTTCGTCCATAAATTATGGAGGCAATCGAGTTCGAAGTTGAAAAGCTTATCGGCTCGGGTTTCGTCAGGGAGGAGCAACATCCTGAATGGCTTATTAATATTATCCTGGTCTTTAAGAAGAACGGGAAAATCAGGATTTGTATTGACTTTAGAGACCTTAACACCGCCTGCCAGAAAGACGATTTTCCTTTTCCCATCACAGATGTTATCATCGACAATACGTGTGGATTCGAGAGAATGTTCTTCAAGGATGGATTTTCCAGTTATAATCAGATAAAGATGCATCCAGATGATGAAAAGCATATCACGTTTAGAACACCCCTCGGTATTTTCTGTTACACAGTTATGCCCTTCGGCTTAAAGAACATAGGTGCAACATATCAGAGAGCCATGTTAAAGATTTTCCAGGAGCATCTTTGGAAGACTGTCGAATGCTACGTGGATGATCTAGTTGTGAAAAGTCGTGATAAGAATGATCACATTAAAGACTTGAAAACGATGTTTGACCTAATGAGGACTCACCAATTGAAGATGAATCCTACCAAATCCTTCCTCGGAATGTCCAGCGGCAAATTTCTTGGATTCGTCATCACCACCAAGGGTATTCACATCAACCCTGATAAAGTGAAGGCAATTAACGAGCTACAACCCCTGAGAAACCTTAAGGAACTTGAAGGATTACAAGGACGGTTAGCTTATATCCGTTGGTTCATCTTGAACCTTTCGGGGAAATGTCAATCATTCTCCAGGCTTACAAAGAAGGGCGTGTCATTCGTATGGGACGATGCTTGTCAAAAAGCATTCAAGAATATTAAAGAATATCTCTCGACACCCCTTGTGCTCGTTGCACCAAAATCAGGCAAGCCGTTCTTGATTTATGTCAAGGTGATGAGCCACTCGTTAAGTGCATTACTTGCACAAGACGACGATAACTGCCACGAACAAGCAGTATACTACTTGAGCCGGACCCTTGTGGGCGCCGAATCTTGGTATCCAATGATTAAAAAGGAGTGTCTCGCCTTAGTATTCGCTATTCAAAAGATGCGACACTACTTGGTCGGACAGACTATTTACGTCATTTCCAATGTTAACCCAGTACGAGTATTCATGACGCAGCCCGCTTTCATGAATTAGCGTCTAGCGAAGTGGGCCCTGCTTCTATCCCAATACGACCTACACTTTAAGCAACAAAATTTGGTCAAAGGCCAAGCTATTTGCGATCTCTTAGTAGCTAACCCAACTACGAATACTGCTGAGGTGTACGACGATCTGCCAGATGAAACCCACGAAGCCAACATAACTTCCCATCAACAGGTGTGGCGTTTGTACTTCGACGGTGCTTCTCGAGCAACTAATGTAGCAAGTGCTCCTGGATGTTCTAAGATTTCTTCCGTAGTTGGAGTTATCTTAGTTTCCCCGGGAAAATATGTGATGCCTCGAGCTTACTCGCAGACTGAACCGTACTCGAATAACGTAGTCGAGTATAACGCGCTGCTTATTTGACTCAGCTTTGATAAAGAGCTGGGGGTCGAGTACCTTGAAGCTTTCGGTGACTCTTAACTGGTAGTTAAACAAGTTCAAGAGGAGTACAAGGTCAGAAAATAAGATTTGATACCATACCATAGGATGGCCGTTGAGATGGCAGAATCGTTCGAAGGATTCTTCATTGAATGCATTCCACGCTTATGGAACACCTACACGGATGCGTTAGCAGCATTAACGGTATCTTTGGCGTAGCCTCCCGAAATGGAATAGTTCGTGATGGTAAGAACTCATCAACTCTTCGTACCAATCTACGATTTAGACGACAGAGAAGAGGATATTAAAGAAGTGTATTCAACTCAAGTTGAGTTCGAACCCCGAGATTAGCATTTCCCTATCATCGATTACGTCTTGCATGGAATTTTACCAGAAGACGTGAAGGAAAGGGACTCAATCCGATGAAGAGCACCGAGATTCTACTATAACACGGAGAGTTGAACGCTATATCATCAGGGGTACGATGGTTTGCTACTACGTTGCTTATCGACTTAAAAAGCTGAAGAAGTCCTTAAGGAAACACACGAAGGAGTTTATGGCGCACACCAACCTAGCCCCAAACTTTGTTACCGCATCAGGAGAATGGGATATTTCTGGCCCACCATGATAAAAGATGCAGTCACGTACGCACGGAAGTGTCATGCGTGTCAAATGCACGCGAATTATATGCACCAACCCCTGGAGCATCTGCACCCTTTAGCCACATCATGGCCTTTTGAAACTTGGGGAATGGACATTGTTGGTCCCATTTTTCCCCCATCCATCAAAGGTGATCGGTTCATCCTAGCGATTATAGATTACTTCTCCAAATGGGCTGAAGCGATTCCGCTCAAAGAAGTAAAGACGAGCAACGTGATTGCGTTCATCAAGCACCATATTATCTACCGATTTTTGGTGTCCCAAGGTGAATCATACACAAAAATAGGCCCCAGTTGTCAGTAACGAATTCATCAAATTTTGCGAGAAGTTCAAAATTTAAGACGTCTCATCGACAGCTTACAATCCCACAGCAAACGGGTTAGCAGAGGCCTTTAACAAGACTATCATAAAGATTTTATCAAAACTCATGAAAACTAATAAACGAGATTGGGATGAGAAGCTCAGCACAGCCCTATGGGCCTATCGTACTACGATCCGCGTGCCGACGGGATGGACCCCATATTCTTTAGTATACGGTTACGAAGCCGTTCTTCCATTAGAAATTCAAATTCCATCTCTTCGGATCTCTCTTGTAACAGAGTTAACAACCGAAGAACAGCATCAGAAACATCTCGAACAACTCGAGATGCTCGACGAGAATCGCTTAGAAGCTCAGCAGCACTTTGAGTTCTACTAAGTCAGAATTTCCTGAGCTTTTGATAAAAAAGTTTGGCAACGGAGTTTTAAAGAAGGAGACTTGGTCTTAGTGGTCCAACGACCCATGATCCTTAATTCCAAGAAGAAAGACAAATTTGAACCCAAATGGGAGGGGTCGTTCGTAGTAGATACAGTCTACTCGAATGGTGCATATCGCCTAATTATCAAGGAAGGCGCTCGGCTCATGATGCCTATAAACGGGAAATTCCTAAAAAAGTACTACCCTTAGTACGTTTGGGATAACCCATAACACGGGAAGTTCCCGGAAGAATACTATGTGGGGTATTCTTAGGGCTAACCCGGTAGTTACAAAAGGCATAAGCAAGAAATCCCCATTTGGATTCTGAATATCCTCAATGATGGAATCTATCTCATTTTTGGGATTAAATTCACCAACTTTCGTGAATAGTTTCATTAAGACGAGATTCGATCACTTTGATCCCATCACGAAACCCCCACTGGTGTTTGACAATTCATAATCTTTCACCACAAAATCCCTCACTGATCAAGCCAATTAACGGTGAGTCCACCAAAATTCTCATCGGTTAAATCCATTCAAACCATCGTTGTGTTTGTGCATTTAACACTCGTGTTGTTAAAACACTAACACGACACCTTTTCCGCCAATCTTTGGAAATTTCAAACTTTGCATGTTAAGTACTGATCACTTGACATCGAAATCATCCATCGAGTGGCTAGTACAAATCAGCATTTTCACTGCTATCTGTATTCCACTCCCACTGCTTTCTTGGTCAAACCTATAAAAGTTAAGGCCAAAGCCAGAATCCCCTCTCGATTCCTTCCATGAACGAGAGGTCCACTTTCAATTGAGCAATCAAACCTATAAAAATTGGGATTGCCTCAAACCCACTCGGCTAAACCTATAAAAGTTAGGGTCGAACTCCGAATTTCACTTCGATAAACGAAGAGCTCTTTTCAGTTTAAGCAACCAATCCTATAAAAGTTAGGGTTGCTTGAATCTTCCGATTCTCGGAGTAGAGATCCCACTCTTAGTTTCATCTTTTTGGATTCTTAAGGTGGAGATCCCACCTTGAGTTTCCCCTATAACTAGAGACAATGTATAAAATCCTTCCTCTTCAGTTTTGGAAGATAGAATATAAAATTCTTCCTCTCCTGCTCTAGGTTTGTCTTTACCCTTAGAAAAGATACATTTCTCAACTTTAAATCTGCGTACTTCATGCGCGGGGGATTTTATCTCAAACCCTAAAAGAGAGATAAGTCTGCATCTAACACACGTTACCGGTTTAGTCTTTCACCGAATGAAAAGACACCATAATACAAGTCTGGGGACTTTTATCCTAAATCCTAAGTAAAGATGAGTCAGAGCCTAACACGCGTTGCTAGATAGTCTATTCCTGTGATAAAGACAAAGTCTACGTATTCCACATTATAGCACTAAAAGAATTAATTCTTTTAGCATAACGTTATATGCGGAACGGACTCATACAATCCGCATGCTAGCCCGATTCAAATGATAATTGGTAAAGGCACATCAAATCCGTTGAAGGCTGAGGATTTACTAAAAATCTTAAGTCTACATCTAACACACGTTGCCGGTTTAGTCTTTCATCGAATGGAAAGACACCAGAATATGAGTCTGGGGACTTTTATCCTGAATCCTAAGTAAGGATGAGTCAGCGCCTAACACGCGTTGTCGGGTAGTCTATTCCCGTGATAAAGACAAAGTCTACGTATTCCACATCATATCACTAAAAGAATTAATTCTTTTAGCATAACGTTATAGGCCAATGGACTCATACAATCCCCATGCTAGCCCAATTTAAACGGTAATCGATAAAGTCACATCAAATCCATTGAAGGCTGAGGATTTGCCAAAAATCCCAAGTCTACGTCTAACACACGTTGTCGGTTTAGTCTTTCACCAAATGGAAAGACACCAGAATACAAGTCTGGGGATTTTTATCCTGAATCCTAAGTAAGGATGAGTCAGTGCCTAACACGCGTTGTCGGGTAGTCTATTCCCGTGATAAAGACGAAGTCTACGTATTCTACATTGTAGAACTAAAAGAATTAATTCTTTTAGCACAATGTTATATGCGGAACGGGCTTATACAATCCGCATGCTAGCCTGATTCAAACGATAATCGGTAAAGGCACATTAAATCCATTGATGGCTAAGGATTTGCCAAAAATCCTATAAGCATTGTATCCACTGGGTTCACAATCAATAAAGAAACATCATGATACAAGATGAGTATACTAAATCAAATATTGGGTCTTTACTAATAGATCAAGTCAAAGCACACAATGATAAAACTCATCGGCCCGAACGCAATCGGTGACCGAGAATGTGATGTTCCAACCTAGAGAGCCTCTATGTATAACCCTGCTCAAGCTTAGCCTGCAGATCAGCTCGGACAGAATCTTCAGAACTGCTCAAGATCTTCATGGCTTCACCTTTTAGCTTCATCAATCTCTCCTGCGTAGATCCTAGTCTCTTAAGTATCTGTCCATGAGAGCTCTCTAAACCAACCAGCTCATCTGCAATGATAGCACCAGACTCCTCAACGTATTTCAGGGCCTTCTTCAACCTGGCTATCTCCTCACGGTTGGAGTCTAAAGAACTGAGTAACTCGGCTCTATCCGTATCCTTCCTAGCAAGACTAGCCATCATCTGCACGATAGAACTCTCATGCGACTGAAGCTCGCTACCAATAGAAGATCTGAGGTCACACTATTGTGTCAGTCTATGCTCCAACTAAGACGATACGAAGGAAGAAGCCCCACTAGCCTTCAGCTCCTCTAACTCTCGAAATTCACACTCCAAAACAACAAAGTCGGTAGTGAGAGAATCAGCTAGCTCAGGATATCCCTCATCTCTAATCAACATCATGTGTCGAGCAAGGGAACGCTTGAACTGATCGAAGCAATATCCCTAATGAAGAAGTTTCATGATCATTACGTCAAAAAAGTTGACGAAATAACCAAGATCCACTCGGAAAATGTCTTTGCTAGGATCAGGATCCGCTAAAAGGGCTAGGACACGCTCATATGGAGATGGTGGAGACCCTACAAGTAATGGTACAGAAGGGTAAGAGACTCTAGGATATAGTGGGGAAATTCAAAGCGAATTACGAGCGTACCAGTACCAACAGAGGTCCCTTCAGTTTGAGGTCCTATGATAGGCTCCGTCAATCTAATCTCAGCAGACTCAGGAACGGTAGCAGGCATGGTCATCGACGGTATATCAACCCCTCTAGGTAATTCTATAATGCCCGTTAGGTCTAGAGAAGAGACACCATCGTCAGGCAAACTAGCAATGCTGGGAATCGTAGTCGTATCAGTCATAACGGCCGGTCCTATGATTACAATTCTTTATTAGTCAAATAGAGATTTTGGCAAAAGAAAAGAATGACGACGGAGGGGATTATATGCATACCTGCAGATCATCACCCTCAGCTAGACTAGGGATGCCCGAAATCATAGATTTGTCAGTTCTGATGGCTGGTCCTATGATTAGAACTCCATATCAGTCAAATGGAAGTTTCAACAAATTATAATGTCGGAGATTAGATATATACCTGCAAATGATCCACCCTCAATGGATGGTCCTGCAGCCTCTCTAGCGGCCTGCTCTGCTAACATCTCAACTAGCAATCTAGTGTCGGATCCCGAGAAACTCAGTGCTGAGACATACATTTGTTCACTGAATCCTCCAAGACCCATACCATGAAAAGTCTCATCCTCGATCGGCCTCTCTAGCGCGATACCTGCATAAGAGTTTTAGTGCTGGATATATACAAAAAAGGGGGGCAGAGAAAGGAACTCAGATTTACCTGCAGTAGTAGTAGAAGGCAATTCTGCCCTGATATTCATACCCATGTTCTTCAATTTGTCTAAAAGAGAAGGAAGCGCGAAAGTGATTAAAGGGGGAACAATTTCCGAATTGCCTAACTCCTTTAATTGCTGCTTGAATAGTGTATTATCGATGTTATATGTACCTGAGCATAGGATCGTCGGCTCAACAATATCAGCCTGCTCAGCATCTCTGTTTGCTTCAACATCCATAGGCTCATCACGAATAGCATCACACATTTGCTGTACGAAGCTCGAGCCATCTAAATGGCTAGGGTCAGAGAATACAGAGTCATGCGGAAGCTCACCTCCGCCATAGCTTCCTGAAACACGGAACATGATTAGGTTCAGGGAATCCAAAAGAGCACTATTTTAAAGTAGTAAAGATAGTAGAGCATTACCTTCTTCTTCGCCAGTAGTTCGTAACTCTGCTCCGCGAGCCCACTGACCAAAATGCAATTTTTGAGCGGTCTTCTTCTGCTTTGAAGGACAAACCCCGACACAACCAGCAGGTCATTCATGTGTGGATCTAGTATGCATCTCAACCTGTGCAGAAGCCTCGGTGCTGGGCCGTGATCTCGCATAACGAAAAATAAGGGGTTCGTGCTCGTCAACCATCCTACCTGGAGTGACAAGAGTCATCTTGTTAGAATAAGTAAATAAGACCTTTCGTTCCGGCTTTTGAAAAGCTAGTTGGGATCTAGAAAGGGAATAGCGTTGATGCCAACGAGAAAATGCCAGATCCATTAATTCTGAAAAGAAAGAGTCTGATAGACCTGTATCAGGTTCTTTCCCGTCGGCATCCATGTCCATAAATTCTTCCTCAGAAGTTTTATCCTCGTCATCAGTAGGAAGGAGTTCTTCATCATCCTCCATCTTGTCTCTGCTCGAACGGGAGGGTTTGGTAGGCTTTTTCCCCTGCTTCTTCGAAAGCTCAGCCTTACGAGCAGTCTTGATAGTAGTTTGAACCAAGTGCTCAGCCTCCAACTCTGAGAGGCTCTTCACATCTAGAAGCTCGTTAGCAGAAAGGAGCCACTTGCAGCTGAGGAAAGTAAGTAATGGTTTGCGCTTGGATGAAGGAAGAGCAAAATAGGCTCCAATGCAGGCTATCATAGTCCAAAGCCATGCTCGAACGCCGTCAATAAGGGACCCCTCGATCCTCAAGCCCCAGCAAGGATTCCTAACATATAGTTGGTCGTAACCGAACTGGCGAGCGAAACGGCACGGAAGATAAGGCTCTATATGGCAACGACCCTTCACTCGAAGGACGAGATATCCAACGCGGATGTTCACCAACCAACGGAAGCAACCAGCATCAAGAGAAGTCCAATCGACCCTTGGTTTCTTCTCATCAATCAACACGTCGTCATAGCGGCCCGAGAAGTGAGGAAAACACTTGAAGAACTCCCAGCTCTTACGAACTTGAAGTTCTCACTGTACATCAGTGAATGTCTTCCCAAACCACTTGCTCCTTTCTAACAGCTGCACAAAAGGAACGGAGGCATCAACAGTACTAGGTGCCGACATCAAATCAGGGCGGTGAAGAACGAGCCACATCATCAGGTATGTATACGGAAGCTTGATCTTTACAGAAAGAAGCTCGGTTGACGGTTCAGAACCCACATGTGTAAGACCATCGACCAAATACCTAAGCCCATAATGAATGCCGGCAACCTTCGCCGGAAGCAGAGAAAGCTCCTTCCCGTGAGCTAGCTGGACGGCGGGGAAAATGACCTCAATAGGCAAGGCATTAGAAAACTGATATAGAACGATGCACTTCTTCAACCAAAGGACGAGATAGCCCACCAGCAAAGCCCTGGGCTGAATGGATTTCTGAGCGTGACAAAGGAACGTCCAAAACTTGGTCCCCATAGGAAAAGCTCCCTCAGCGCCAGCGATAGTAAAGGAATGAGCTTTAGCCCTCTCCATTAACTGGTAGAAGGTGTCAAAGGGGCCAACTCACAAACAGCCTCGCCCGAACTGCTCTCCAAATACTGGAATAAATAATCAGCAAACTGCTTCAAACTGATCTGCCTCTTCCTCTTCGCTAGAGGACTCACTTTGATTTGGGATGTATAATAATGACACGTAAGGTCCCAAAACGTGTCATACATACCGGGAGAATTTTTCTTTAGCCACTCTAACTGTAGGTTCGAGGGAAAGTACTCCTGATACGAATAGTCCTCCATCGGAAGACTAGAAACTTTATGCATCTCATGCAGAGCTAACCCTAACTCTCCACTACAAGTCAAGAAAGTGTTACTGTCAGGGATATATGTCTCCAACAATGCTAAGAAGTGACGACTGCTGACCGGGAATCCATACATGGTGGCTCGTATGGGCGCATACAACCCACTGCCTCTCAGATCACTCTCCCAACGTCCCAAGACATAACTGGTCATAAGAGTCCACCACTTTTTGGGTGACGAATAGGCCCAACCGAAACATCTGAACTTTGTCGGAGGTAACTTCCTCCCAAGCTTGGCCAAATGATTCCTCACAGTAGGGGCGGCTACTGAAACCTCGTCTGGTGGCGCGGTATCAAGGCCCAGAATCCCTGGTCGAAGGCTGCGAATATAGTTATATCCATCAGAACCTGGGGTCTTATGATGGGAAATAACTCCATAATGAACTCGGACATGGTCATCTGTAAGATTCTAGGACATCTGACGCCGCACAGCCTGTGTCTCCAAATGAGCGAGAGAATGCTGACGGGGAATAGAAGGGATGTATAGAAGGAGTCCTTCATCATTATTCAACCAGTGCTCGTCATCAAGAATCAGCTTAGCCGGATCCTCGACATGGTCTCCAAATAAATAACCAGGCTTCTCTAAAGCCTGAGTGGAAATAGAGTCTTCAGTGAATGTGGCATCGGTAATCAGCTGACGCAGTGAACGACGGCCCCCATCTCGTATCAAGCGACAGAACTCCTCGGAGGGCCTCTTATCAAACTGGGGGGTCGGACCAATGGCTTGCCTATCGACAATAGAAGCAAAACTCTCTCCACTGTAACCGCTAGTAGCGTGAGGAGGCAGGCTGTCCACAGGGAATTCAACTGTAGCAAAACAAACATGGAATTAGAAAATTATTCATGAATTCTACAATGATTGAATTCATCTCACAAGCTAGCGAGATAGAGTCATTCATTGAGTGATTGGTGAGACGATTTCAAGTGTCTTCCACCGGAAGAACGGTATGCATCATCACGTAAGCAACATGGTGATGTACCCTGACCCACGCAGTGTAATACAACACGAAATCGCCCTAATATACCGGAAGACATGAATTAGCTAGGCAAAACAAATCATCTTGAAACCTCGATCCCCGCGAAGGAGGACGTTGGTTCTTCCCGAACGACCCGCGAAAGGTCCAAACGAGGGCATGATAGAACCACGAGTTATCCCGAAACCTCGATCCCTGTGAAGGAGGACGTTGGTTCTTCCCGAATGGCCCGCGAAGGGACCAAACGAGGGCATGATAGAACAACAAATCATCTTGAAACCTCGATCCCCGTGAAGGAGGACATCGGTTCTTCCCGAACGACCCGCGAAGGAGGACGTCGATTCTTCCCGAACGACCCACGAAGGGGCCAAACGAGGGCATGATAGAACTACGAGTCATCTCGAAACCTCAATCCCCGCGAAGGAGGATGTCAGTTCTTCCCGAATGATCCGCGAAGGGATCAAACGAGGATACAGAAAGCATAAAAGCTCACCCCAGTAAGAGGACGCTACGGGAGCCTCCCTCTCGTTATGCTGAGAAGAGGAGCGACTCCTATGGAATCGCGGTCGGCACGGCGATATGGTTAACCTGCATCGAAAATCAACGGATCAGGTACAATCATAAATCTAAGTACCCGAAAATTAAAAGGGAAATTATGAACTTTAACTAAAGTCCTATAAGCAGAATAGGATTTTATAGTTGAAGTCTAATTAAACCTATGAGTTTTATGCATGCAAACAATGGGTTCAAATTGCATTTAAAACATTCATGATTAACTTTTGGGTAAAATACCCAAAATACCCCTCATATTCAAGTTCAAATTTAGCCATGAACACATTTGAATTTGGCCATGATCGAGAAAGGAAAACCATCGTCCTCAATATCTCACAATTTCAGCGAATTTTTCAAATAAACCCCCTACAAATTTTGGCTAATTTTGCAAATAGACCCCACTACAAATTTCGGCCCAATTTGCACATACACCTCAAACTTTTGGTCATGGGTATGTAGTCCTCCAAACTCTACAATTTTTAGCCACTTTGCAAAAAAGCCCCCCAACTAATTTCGACCACTTTTTGCAAATAAACCCCTCAACAATTGATGGTCTTTTTGCATGAAACACCCCTCAAAGTTGTGGCCAAGTGGGTATACAATCCAAGTCCCAAAATTTCAGTCCACTTTTACATAAAAGGCCCTCAAAATTTTAGCCCTATTTTACACAAAAGTCCTCCAATGTTTTGGCCTTGTTCTTGCATAAAACCCCCCAAAAATTCGGCCACTTTCAAAACCCATCATCAAGATTTAATCTTTGCATTACATACCCTAATTACAAGAATAAAAAGAGAGCTCTTGAAGAGAAACTTACCCAAACCAAGAAGCTTGAAAACCCAACTCAAGAGTCCAAGTCTTGAGCTTGAAGATGCAAAAAAACCCTAGCTTTGAGAGGAGACAAATTTCGGCCAATAAGGAGAATAAAAATCCGAATTTCTTTTGAAGGATGGAGGGGTTTTAAAGGCAAGAATTTTAATAGGTTAAGAGTTCTTGAAGAAAAGAAATAATGGGTTTTGGTAAGAGGAGGAAGAAGAAGGAGTTCGGACAAAAAAAAAAGAGAAGGGGAGTGTCTCGGCCAATGGGTCGAGACAAGGCCAAGACAAGGTTGAGCCCCCAGGTGTTTTTTTTACGATCATATTTCGCCTCATTTCACCGGTGATTGGTTATTATGATGAAAATCAACACAAAACAACGCCGGACGATCCGAAACCCTAGGTCAACGCCGGTCAATGCGTAACCCTAGGTCAACGCCAGTCAACATGTTGTGATGAAAAACTCAACGCCGGGCGATCCAAAACCCTAGGTTAACGCCGGTCAACGCGTAACCCTAGGTCAATGCCAGTCAACGCGTTGCAATGAAAGTCAATACCGGGCGATCCAAAATCATAGGCTAACTCCGGTCAACGCGTAACCCTAGGTTAATGCCAGTCAATGCGATGAAAAAGTCAACATGCTGTAATTAAAGTCAACGTCGGGCGATCCAAAACCCTAGGTTAACACTGGTCAATGTGTAACCCTAGATCAATACCAGTCAACGCGTTACGATGAAAAAGTCAACGTCGGGCGATCCAAAACCCTAGGTCAACATCGGTCAACGCGTAACCCTAGGTCAACGCCAGTCAACGCGTTGCAATGAAAGTTAACGTCAGGCGAATCAAAGCCCTAGGATAGCGTCGGACAACGCGTAACACTAGGTCAACGCTAGTCAACGTGTTGTAATGAAAAAGTCAACGACGGGCGATCCAAAACCCTAGGTCAACGCTGGTCAACGTGTAACCCTAAATCAACGCCAGTCAACGCGTTGCAATGAAAGTCAACGTCGAGCGATCCAAAGTAAACATTAGCGCCGGTCAACGCGTAACCCTAGGTCAACACCAATCAACGCGTTGCGATAAAAAGTCAACGTCGGATGATCCAAAACCCTAGGTCAACGACGGTCAACGCGTAACCCTAGGTAAATGCCAATCAACGCGTTGTAATAAAAGTCAACGTCGAACGATCCAAAACCCTAAGTTAACACCGGTCAACGCGTAATCCTAGGTCAACGCCAGTCAATGCGTTGTAATGAAAGTAAACGTTGGGCGATCCAAAACCCTAGGTTAACGCCGGTCAACGCCAGTCAACGTGTTGCGATGAAAAAGTCAATGCCGGGAGATCCAAAACCCTAGGTCAACACTGATCAACGCGTAACCCTAGGTCAACACCAGTCAACACGTTACAATAAAAGTCAACGTCGGGCGATCCAAAACTATAGGTTAACGTCGGTCAACGCATAACCTTAGGTCAACGCTAGTTAATGCGTTGTGAAGAAAAAGTCAACGTCGGGTGATCAAAAACCCTAGGTCAACGTCGGTCAACGCGTAACCCTAGGTCAACGCCAGTCAACTGGTTACAATAAAAGTCAACGTCGGGCGATCCAAAGCCCTAGGTTAATTTCGGTTAACACGTAACCCTAGGTCAACACCACTCAATGCGTTATGATAAAAAAGTCAACGCCGGGCGATCCAAAACCCTAGGTCAACGTCGGTCAACGCGTAACCCTAGGTCAACACCAGTCAACGCGTTGTAATGAAAGTCAACGTCAGGCGATCCAAAACCCTAGATTAACGTCGGTCAACGCGTAACCCTAGGTCAACGCTAGTCAACACGTTGCGGTGAAAAAGTCAATGTCGTGCGATCCAAAACCCTAGGTCAATGTCGGTCAATGCAGGTCAACGCGTAAGCTTAGGTTAACGCTAGTCAATGCATTGCAATGAAAGTCAACGCCGGGCGATCCAAAACCCTAGGTTAACATCGGTCAACGCATAACCCTAGGTCAACGCCAGTCAACGCGTTGCAATGAAAGTCAACGTCAGGTGATCCAAAACCTTAGGTCAACACTAGTCAACGTGTAACCGTAGGTCAATGCCAGTCAACGCGTTGCAATGGAAGTCAACGCCGGGCGATCCAAAACCCTAGGTCAACGCCGATCAATGCGTAACCCTAGGTCAACGCCAGTCAACGCGTTGTAATGAAAGTCAACGTCGAGCGATCAAAAACCCTAGGTTAATGCTGGTCAATGAGTAACCCTAGGTCAACACCAGTCAATGCGTTGTGATGAAAAAGTCAACGCCGGGCGATCCAAAATCCTAGGTTAACACCGGTCAACAAGTAACCCTAGGTTAACGTCAGTCAACGCGTTGTGATGAAAGTCAACGCAAGTCAATATATTGTGATGGAGATGGTCAGTTCAAAGTCAACTCGATGATACAAGCCAAAATTAACTCACCAGTTTTGATTCAAGACTTCGACGACGGCCAGGCGATAAAAGCAGCGCCGGGAGAACTTCAGCTATTCGTCAAAATATCGAATAGATTGAAAATCGAAGGAGTCAAGAATCAAAGCTAACAACAGGTCCTTTTACACTGACTGAAGGTTGGACAGATCATATCCAAAGTATTTTAGGCTCATCTATAAAAGAAACGAGACTGAATCACTTTGGAAGGGGTATCTGTAGGCATCAAAAATTTTCTATAGGTCCCCGCACGCAGCTCGAGACAGAGAGAAGATGATGAATATTGCTATTTGATTCATAAAAGCTCATTTGATGATGACAAATGCATGAAGTGAGTCGACGGACCATGCGAAATGACGGAACTTCGGAATAACGAAAATATGAACTGATCGGGAGCTCTGCGTCACTTACGAAAGACAAAATGCCCCTCGTGTCTCGTTTACTCCACATGTGATTCAATTAAGGAAGCTCTTAGATCTCCTCATCGGCTTTCCAACGCATCTTGAACCACGTAATTCCGAGTTCGGATTGTAAAGATACGATGAAAACAGACGGAATGCACGAAACTAAGCCCTGAGCCAAACCGAGACACGCATAGGTGTCTCGGCTTGGTCGAGACACCCAATGGTGTCTCGGCCAAGCCGAGACACCCACGGGTGTCTTGGACCCCAAAAACTAAATTTTTACTATTTGAAGTTGTTTTTCGCCTGTTAACCGCCTGGTTTGTTCCAACTGATCTGGATATCATCCAAACACGTGATAAGGTAGTTATAACTGAAGATAAAAGAGAATCGGCTATTCTTATCCAAAAATAATCTCCCAAAGCCTATAAATATAGCCCTAGGGCCTTCATTTGAAGGGATCTGGAACTTTCAAGCCTCGATGAAGCCCTGCTGAATTGAATACTGAAGGAGCATGAATTTCAGAAGAGAGAAGGAGATCAGATTGAGTTCTTCAGCATAAAGAAGAGGAGTTCGTTAGATCAGTAGTTCTCGGTTCCCTTCCTTGAGATTGCCCCATTGCGGTGATCTCGAGAAGAGTGGTTATCTCGCTGTTGCCAAGATAATTGTTTCGATTTCTTGATTTCTTTACAAATCAACAAAACTCTAGACAGATCTGATCGTTTGGTGGTCCACGGATATCAACGTCCCCGTCACAGGCCAAGATCTCACGCAAGCAAAAAACGGATGGAATACACGAAACTAAGCCCCGAGCCAAACCGAGACACGCATAGGTGTCTCGGCTTGGTCGAGACACCCAATGGTGTCTCGGCTAAGCCGAGACACCCACGGATGTCTACAACTCGAAAAAGCTAATTTTGGTAGTTTAAAGTTGTTTTTCAATCATTAACCGCCTGAATTTGTTTCAACTGATCTAATATCATCCAAGAACGTGGTTAAGTGGTTACAACTAAGGATAAGAGGGAATCGGCCATTTTTATCCGAAAATAAGGGTCCCGAAGTCTATAAATACAGCCTCAGGGTCTTTATTTTTTTAGATCTAGAATTTGTTGGACCCTAGAGGGGGGTGATTAGGGTCTTAAGGCTATAATAGTGCAATAAAAATAAGACAAACAACAAACCACAAAATGAACAACTATAATAGATAAGATAGAGTTAGAAATCGTTATCTAAGTGAGCGCGATGTGTTAACGAGGTTCGGCCCGCTGACCTACGTCCCTGCTCCCCACTCTCGAGGAGAATCCACTACACAACCCGGTTTGGAAATCAGAACTTCTTCTACACAACGATCTCTACAAGATCTCACAACTACACAGTTGATCACCACAGGATCTAACTCCCACACAGTTGATCTCCACAAGATCAAGATCACAATAGTAGTAATGGTGTAAAAACTCTCTCTTTACAATGTTCCTATAGCAATGAGAAAGATTACATAGAAGCTGGGATGTGAGTTTGAAAACAGAGAACAGGATTGAAAGTTTAGGGCGTTTTTGAAAATAGTAAACAGGTTTGCAGGATATTTCAAAATAGACAAGAGCACTTGAGAGAAGAGGGGTATGAGAGTTTAAATAGGAGAAAACAGAGTAGTTTAAACCCATACCCAAATCCCCCAAAACCTGGAAAAAATCGGCGCCTAAAATCTGTACCAAAAGACCGTTTGAGTAAGTGGCGGTCGACCGTGAAAATATCGCGGTCGACCGCGAGCCACTTTCGAGGTTCACTAAAATTTTAGAAACTTTTGCGGTCGACCGTGGTGGTCGACCGTGGTGGTCAACCGTGGGAATTTTCGAGCTAACAGTCGATCGTGACAGTCGACCATGAAAGTTTCTGCTGCCCGCTCAGAAAAGAACACAGGCGTGGTCGACCGTGGCAGNCGTGGCAGTCGTTCGCCACGGTCGACCGCGAACTGATACAAACTGACACTGTTTTGAAACCTGTTTTGACTCTATAAAAAATCTGTAAAATATTTGGATGACTTCCAAAAATTGTAAAACTTTTTAAAATGTTTTTAACACTAAAAATAAATTGTTTAGAAAAGGAATTTTGCGAGTAGGTCATCATACTTTGTGAAAAATGATATTTTGTCAAAACGCTTAAAAATATAAGTATGAAAATGTGTGTGTGATATCCCAATAGCTTCAAGTGAAATCTAAAACTACTTGCCTACATTTTAGCACTAGAGAGAAAAGAAAAACTAGCTAATATCCTCACATAGAATTATAATTCTTTGAGTCTTGATATTGCTTGAGTTGATGAAGCTTCTCATTACATTTGTTGTTCTTGAATTAACATTGTTTCATCACTATGCCTCCTCCTCCTTTGGATATTATCGTTGTAGCTCATATTCCATCCAATCCTCCATACATGGTACTAACAAGCTTGATATATATATTAACTTAATATCACTCAACAAGCAATTAGTACCGATAATGGTGGTTGTAAAATATCATCAAAATATAATGGCTAACAATCCTCCCCTTTTTGATGATGACAACCAACCATTATATAGGAGAAAAATAAATATAGCTTATAGATAGTAGCACCCCCTATCTATGCGCTCCTCCTTACTATGTGCACAAATGAGGAGATTTCTCTCCTCCTTTGTCACCATCAAAATGAGGTAAAAATGTAAACAAAAATACATGTGAAATGCAATTAATCAAGCAAGCAAGTAGAACTTTTACATAGTGCATAAACCCAAACCATTTCTTATGCGACAAAAATCATCTTCACTAAGAGGCTTGGTAAAGATGTCCGTTAATTGAGATTTTGTGTTAACAAACACAAGGGATACATCTTGCCTCTCTACATGATCGCGTAAGAAATGATAGCACACATCAATATGCTTGGTTCTAGAATGCAAAACCAAATATTTTGAAATATTGATAGCACTAGTGTTGTCACAAAAGATTTTTATATTTTGAAAAATAAAATCATAGTCAACTAAACTTTGTTTCATCCACAAAACTTGGGCACAATATAAGCCGGCGGTAATGTATTCCGCTTTCGTAGTGGACAAGGCAACACAATTTTGTTTCTTGGAAGCCCAAGAGACAAGGGAATTACCCAAGAATTAACATGTACCACTCGTACTCTTGCGATCTACCTTACAACCGGCAAAGTCGGCATCACAAAAACCATATAGATCAAAAAAGGTGCTTTTAAGATAAAATAAACCAATATCAATTGTTTCATGAACATATTTAATAATTCTATTAACCACAATCAAATGACATGCTTTAGGAGAAGCTTGAAAACGTGCACATGCACACACTAAACATGATATCGGGTCTACTAGTGGTGAGATAAAGAAAACTACCTATCATACCTCAGTATAGTTTTTGGTTCACATTCTCACCACTATCATCCACATCAAGCTTGACACTTGTACGCATGGGAGTTGGTGCATGCTTAGAATTCCTCAAATTGAATTTCTTCACCAATTCTCTAGCATACTTCCTTTGAGAAATGAATATCCCATTGCTTGACTTGGAGCCCGAGAAAGAATGTGAGCTCTCCTATCATGCTCATCTCAAAATGATCTTGCATAACTTTAGAAAAATCCTTGTAAAGAGATTCATTAGTAGCACCGAAAATGATATCATCAACATATATTTGAACTAAAATGAAATCATTTTTTCTTTTTCTCACAAAAAGAGTATTATCAATTTTCCTTTTAGAAAAACCATTTCCAAGAAGAAAACTAGAGAGGCGAGCATATCAAGCTCTAGGAGCTTGTTTCAACCCATATAAAGCTTTTTGAACCCAATAAACATGATTAGGAAAAGCATGATCCATAAAACCGAGGAGTTGCTCAACATATACTTCCTCTCCTATAAAACCATTTAAAAAAGAACTTTTAACATCTATTTGAAATAATTTAAAATCTTTAAAGCTTATAAATGCCAAAAACATCCTAATTGATTCTAACCTTGCAACCGGTGCAAAGGTTTTATCATAGTCTATGCCCTCCTCTTGATTGTATCCTTGGGCAACAAAACGCGCTTTATTTCTAGTAACAATGCCATGTTCATCAAGTTTATTTCTAAAAACCCATTTTGCTCCAATTACACTAGCATTGTTAGGTCTAGGAACTAGTTTCCAAACATTATTTCTTCGAAAATTGTTTAGTTCATCATGCATAGCTAAAACCCAAAATTCATCATTTAAAGCATCATTAATCTTCTTAGGTTCTAATTGAGATAAGAAGGTAACATTACCACACTCACTCAAAGCCTTTGAGCGAGTTAGAACCCCTTGTGAAGGATTCCCAATGATTTGCTCCTTTGGATGACTTGGTGTAAATTTCCATGCTATGGGGAGTTCTTCTTATTCTTGCTCTTGAATGTTGTTGCTATCCCCATCCTTTTGAACATCTATTGAGGGTGTTTTATTTATTTACAAAAATTCTAATCCTCCCTCAACATCATCATCATCTTTCCTAGGTAAACCAACTTGTAAATCAATATTAGTCTCATTAAAAGTAACGTTTAAAGATTCTTCAACAACAAGAGTTCGTTTGTTAAAAACCCTATAAGCCTTACTTCGAGGTGCATATCCTAGGAATATGCCAATATTAATTTTAGAATTAATTTTATCATGTTGATCTTTTGTGTTTAAAATAAAACATTTATAACCAAAGATACGAAAATATCCAATAAAAGGAGTTTTGCCATAAAAAAAGTTCATAAGGAGTTTTCTTAAGCTTTGGTCTAATCAAAACACGATTTAAAACATGGCAAGTCGTATTGACGGCTTCCGCCCAAAAATACTTAGGCAAATCGAAAGAATTTAACATAGTTCGTGCCATCTCTTGTATGGTGTGATTTTTTCATTCAATAACATCATTTTGTTGTGGTGTTCTTAGAGCGAAAAACACATGAGTTATACCACGATGCGCACAAAAATCATAGAAAGAGATATTTTGAAATTCACCACCATGATCACTTCTTATTTTAACAACTTTTAAATCTTTTTTATTTTTAATTCTTTTAACATGATTCAAAAATTCTTCAAAACATTTATCTTTACTTACAAGAAAGATTGTCCATGTAAAACGAGAAAAATCATCAATGATAACAAAAACATAGTGTTTGCCTCCAAGAGAGGTAACACGCATAGGACCAAATAAATCAAGATGAAGTAATTGCAAGGGTTTAGAAGTTAATACCTTATTGATAGATTTGAAGGTAGACTTAGTTTGTTTACCTTTAGCACAAGATGAAATGCAAGTTTGGTAACTCTTTTACAAGATTCCTCTTGGACAATTTAGATATCAATTCTATGTTCGCATGTCCAAGCCTCTTATGCCAAATCCAAGGGTTTTCATCAACCGCTGCAAGGCACTTGATATCTTGATCTACTAGTTCATTCATCTCAAAAATGTAAATATTAGATTTTCTATTAGCAACAAAATAGTTTTTTCATTTGAGCTAACAATGCATTTGTCCAATTTAAAAGAAATATCAAAACCTTTATCACTCAATTGGCTAATGCTAAGAAGATTATGATTTAAGCCATTAACTAAATAAACATCTTCTATTACGGGAGAGGGTGTCTTACCAATACATCCAATACCAATGATTTTACCTTTCTCTCCACCACTGAAGGAGACACTACCTCCTTCAATCCTTGATAGGGTTGCAAATAGCTCTTTGTTGTCCGTCATATGATGTGAGCAACCACTATCAAGGTACCACATCTTTCTACATCGTGTTCGTGATGTTCCCTACAAAAGATGAAGGTGTAGTAACTTTAGGTACCCAAATCTTGGATCCTTGGTGGTTAGTAAGCTTAGTACCTTTGGGTACCCATGTCATTCCATAAAAATCATGATTATCTTTAATCCTACAATGAGTAGAAATATAACCATGTTTCATGCAATATGTGCATATAAAATTTCTCTTGTGTGTAGAGTCATGAGATCTATGAAATCTATTTCTCTCATGATGATGATAATTAGCATAAGCATGAGTGGGTCTAATCCTACCACTCTCAATTTTAAGTCTTTCAATCTTGGATCTTAATTGTTTGTTTTTAAAATCAAGATCCCCTAGCAATTCATCTTTTAAAGCAAGAGAGGTTTGTAGTTGTTCTAGTTTGGCATCACAAGAAGCATGCAACTTTTTAAAGGAAGAAAATTCTTTTGACATCCTTTTAAATTCAATGTTTAATTCTTCTAATGTCGTAGCTAGATCATATTGCATATAAAAGGATTCACTTTAGGTGTCGGAAACTACCTGATTTTCATAAGCCATGAAGCAAATGTTAGGATCATGAAGAGCAAACTTAGCTCCTTCTTCATTGCTATCCGAATCACTTGGTTCGGATTTCTCCCATCCGGCATACATGGCTTTCTTCTTCTTGTACTTCAAGTATTTTTCCTTAAGCTTGTGGCAATCTTTAGCGATATGACCCGGTTCATTGCATTCAAAGCACTTCCCGGGGATTAAACTTCTTTTTCATTTTGATGAGTCTAGAAATTCTTCTAGAGAGGTGAGCCACTTCTCTAGAAAAATCTACTTTACTCTCCGACGATGATGGGGAGTTATCACTAGCTCCTTTGAGAGCTATGGTCTTCATTTTTTGTGATGGCTCCTCAACTTCCCGTGGGGCCACTTCCTCCTTGTCCTTTTCCTTGAGCTTCTTCTCATGAACCTTAAGCTTACCAATGAGGCCATCGAGAGCTAGAGTGGTAAGGTCATGAGCTTCCTCTATGGCGGTAGCTTTGGGTTCCCTTACCCGAGTCAATGAACGAAGGATCTTGTAGTTTGTCTCTTGGATAGTTAATTTCTTGTCAAGACCATGCAATTCATTGATTATGTTAGTAAAACGAGAAAACATAGCATCAATGGATTCATTAGGAAGCATCTTAAATAACTCATATTCATGCATAAGCCCACTAATCTTGGATTCCTTAACTTGGGGGTTCCTTCATGTGTAATACACAATTTCACCCATATTTTATATGCGGTTGCACACGTAGAAACCCTATTATACTCATTGGGAAAAAGACCGCAAATTAAGGCATTCATGGGCTTTGCATTGAGATTGTCTTGGTGCCTTTCTCCATCGGTAATGTTCCCGACTTTAGGCTTTTCTATATATTTCTTCTCTATGAGTTCTAGAATATCAAGATCAATGCAATGAAGGTAAATCCTCATCCTAGCCTTCCAATAAGTAAAATTACTACCGGTGAAAAGTGATGGTCTAGTGGTAGATTGTCTCTCTAACATATGCACATTCATTGAAGCCTCCATAAGATCATTTCTCTAAGGTGGTTAAACCAAAAACTAATATAGAGATCAAGCTCTGATACCAATTGTTTGACCCTAGAGGAGGGGTGATTAGGGTCTTAAGGCTATAATAGTGCAATAAAAATGAGACAAGCAACAAACCACAAAATAAACAACTATAATAAATCAGATAGAGTTAGAAATCGTTATCCAAGTGACGTCCGATGTGTTAACGAGGTTCGGCTCGCTGACCTACGTCCCTGTTCCCCACTCTTGAGGAGAATCCACTATACAACCCGGTTTGGAAGCCGAAACTTCTTCTACACAACGATCTCCACAAGATCTCATAACTACACAGTTGATCACCATAGGATCTAACTCCCACACAGTTGATCTCCACAAGATCAAGCTCACAACAGTAGTAATGGTGTAAAAACTCTCTCTTTACAATGTTCCTATAGCAAGGAGAAAGATTACACAGAAGCTGGGATGTGAGTTTGAAAATAGAGAACAGGTTTGAAAGTTTAGGGCTCTTTTAAAAACAGTAAACAGGTTTGAAGGATATTTCAAAATAGACAAGAGCACTTGAGAGAAGAGGGGTATGAGAGTTTAAATAGGAGAAAACAGAACAGTTTAAACCCATACCCAAATCCCCCAAAACCTAGAAAAAATTAGTGCCTGAAATCTATACCAAAAAGATCATTTGAGTAAGCGGCAGTCGACCGTGAAAATCTCGCGGTCGATCGCGAGCCACTTTCGAGGTTTACTAAAATTCCAAAAACTTTTGCGGTCGACCGTAGAGGTCGACCATAGGAATTTTCGAGCTGACGATCAACCGTGGCGGTCGACCGTAAAAGTTTCTGCTGGTCACTCAGAAAAGAACACAGGCGCGATCGACCGTGGCGGTCGACCGTGAACTGATACAAACTGACACTGTTTTGAAACCTATTTTTGACTCTATAAAAAATCTGTAAAATATTTGAATGACTTTCAAAAATTGTGAAACTTTGTAAAATGTTTTTAACACTAAAAATAAATTGTTTAGAAAAGGAATTTTGCGAGTAGGTCCTCATACTTTGTGAAAAATGATATTTTGTTAAAACGCTTAAAAATATAAGTATGAAAATGTGTGTGATATCCCAATAGCTTCAAGTAAAATCTAAAACTACTTACCTATATTCTAGCACTGGAGAGAAAAGAAAAACTAGCTAATATTTTCACATAGAATTACAATTATTTGAGTCTTGATACAGCTTGAGTTGATGAAGCTTCTCATTGCATTTGTTGTTCTTGAATTAACATTGCTTCATCACTATGCCTCCTCCTCCTTTGGATATCATCGTTGTAGCTCATATTCTATCCAATCCTCCATACATGGTACTAACAAGCTTGATATATATATTAACTACAATATCACTCAACAAGCAATACTAACAAGCTTGATATATATATTAACTACAATATCACTCAACAAGCAATTAGTACCGATAATGGTGGCTGTAAAACATCATTAAAACATAAGGGCTAACTGAAGTCTGAAGGAGTACGAATTTCAGAAGAGAGGAGGAGATCGGAGTGAGTTCGTTAGCACGAAGAAGAGGAGTTCGTCAGATCTGCAGTTCTCGTGTTCTTCCCTTGAGATTACCCCGTTGCAGTGATCTTGAGAAGAGTAATTATCTCGTTATTGCCGAGATAATTGCTTCGGCTTCTTGATTCCTTCGCCAACCAACGAAGCTCCGGATCTAATCTGGTCGCTTGGTAGTCTACGGATATCAACATCCCCGTCACCGACCAAGAACCCACGCAAGCAAGAGTCGATAAACGATTCTTGTGTTTATTTTCAAGAGGGTTGAAATTTTATTTTTGTTATTTGAATTCGTTGTAAACAATTAAAGTTATAATGAAATCGATAATGAAGGCGACTTTCGACGAAAACAACATATTTTGTTAACAAGCATGTAAAACAAGATTTAAACTTTTCGAATTAATTAGAAATGATTAATCTTAACATGTTACAAACTCTTGAATTAATTAATTAGGGTTTAACATCCTATTAACCAAAATTCTTGAATAAATACATATTTTATCAACTTATATGATCAAAACTTGATTCAAAACTCATGAATAACATCAACAGGGGTTTATTTAACCAAGATAAATCACTTGTATGCATGGATCTAGGGTTTAGTAATCAAATTAGTCAAATTCTTGTTTATTTTGACAAACTAATGCATATTAACCAAAGCTAAACTATAATTAACATGTTAAATTAAAATTCTATGATCATGATCATGTGCTAAACAAATTACAGAAAAGAATTCTACTATTTATAGCCTGATTTAAGTTTTAAACATCATAAGTTAAATTCTTATACACTAGATTAACTTTAAACATGAGAATTATCATAATAAACACATAAAACTTGATTTTTTTTAAACTAAGGAAAGGTTTGGATAGAGGTGATATTGCCTCAAACGTCATGTTGAACTCCCAAACATGTGCGTGGAAGATTCCTCTTCCAAGCTCGTAAATCCTGCCTTCCTCTAGATAAACGCCTCAGGTAAACTCCCAAAAACTCACAGATTTGAGTTAGGGTTTGATAAGGAAGGTGACTGCTGATAAAATACATGAAAAGATAGGGAAAAGGGGTTTAAAATGAGTATATATACTCTCGTATATAACTGGGCATGAGACGAAACAAAACCAACCTGAACACAAATCCTGTACGAAAAGCTGGGAGCCCATCGGTTGACCTGCCACAACCGATCGGTTGACCAGTCGGGTATCATCGGTCGACTAATCGGCCTAGGCTGGTCAACTGACCAGAACGCAGGTTCTCAAATAGTTGTGTCTGTGCATGGTTTTGTGCATGATTTCATATAGTACTCACATATATATACTGGATCGATCTCAAATTGATTTCTAGCATATTCAACCATTAATAAATGATATTTATCACGATATAACTTATTTATTATTATTTATCATAATATATCAAAAAATTATGGGGCTTTACGTTCACCACCCCTTAAAAGAATTTCATCTCTGAAATTCTGCAATCGTATCTAAAAGATTAATAATACAAGAAAAGCACGTTGAGGAGATAATCCAGACAAGAAAAATCTCACATACACATCTCGTACCATTAATCTCCAATTATGAAACATAAGTGATATTTACACTTAACAATCTAGAATGCAAATACTCACACTTAACCCCTAACTAAATGGAACTAGTACGTCAGACGAAAAATCCAAACAAGAAACCCCCTATGTATATACCATATGTTCCGAATAATTAGGAGCTAAGTGTTAACATCCCCCATTCTAGCATTAAATATAAATACGACTAGACAGATAATCATGAACACAAGCAATTCTTAACTAATTATTTTACCTGCTCATATAAGTACGGGTAGTCGCAACGCATATCCTCTTCACGCTCCTAAGAAGCCTCATTAGCTCCTTTCTGATTCCATTGAACTTTGACTAAAGGAATCACCTTATTTCTAAGTCTCTTATCCTCTCTAGCAAGAATGTGAACTGGAGTCTTAATAGTGGTCAAATCATTATGAATCTCAATCTCCGGTGCGTCCAACACTCGTTGCTACTCCTCATCACGTAAATGCTTCTTGAGCATCGAAACATGGAAAACGTCATGTATGCTTGACATCAATGCTGGAAGATCTAGCCGATATGAAATGACTCCAATACATTCCACAATCCGGAACGGACCAATATATCTCAGGGCAAGCTTTCCCTGTCTGCCAAATCACTGAACTCCCTTCATTAGTGATACTTTTAATAAAATATAGTCCCCAACCTAGAACTCTAGCGGTCGTCGCCTCTAATATGCGTAGCTCTTTTGCTGACTTTGCGCTGTAAGTATATGCTCCGGAATTATCGCTACCTTCTCTGTAGTATGTCTTACGAGCTCCCACCCAAGTAACAAGCTATCCTCCGGTTCTGCCCAGCAAATCGGGGATCTATAAGGCCTCCCGTATAACGCCTCATATGGTGTCATACCTATAGTCACTTGATAATTGTTGTTATAAGCAAACTCAATCAAAGGGATGTGATCCTCCTAACTGCCCTAGAAGTCGATGATACTTGCTCGCAGCATGTCCTCCAACACTTGGTTGACTCTCTTTGTATGTCCATCTGTCTGTGGGAGGAAAACGTTGTGGTACGATAGCTGGCTGCCGAAAGAATTCTGAAGCTTCTCCAAAAATACGAAGTGAAAACTGAGACTCGATTTGAAACAATCATCTCTGGAACTCTATGTTGTCTCACGATTTCTCGGATGAAAATCCTCGCATAAGTCTCCACCGTGTATGTCGTCTTCACCGGTATAAAATATGCCGACTTTGTCGATCGGTCTACAATCACCCAAATTGAATCATTCCCTTTATTAGATCTTAGCAAGCCTACAATAAAATCCATGGAAATGTCTGTCCACTTCCACTCGGGAATGGGTAAAGGCTGTAGGGTTCCCGCGGGTCTCTGATGTTCTACCTTCACTTGCTGGTAGGTAAAGCATCTCGATACATACTCTGCAATATCCCTATGCATACCACTCCATCAAAAATATCTCTTCAGGTCCTTGTACATTTTGGTTGTGCCTAGATGCACTATGTACCTGATGCGATGCGTCTCATCAAATAAGTCCTTCTTCAGCTATGTATTATTTAGCATGACTAACCAGTCCTTCATTTGAAGATCTCTATCTGCTCTAATGGTCCAATATCAGCCTTAGGGTCTTTAGAAATCTCCTCCTTTTGGGTTTGAATCCAAGGGTCCTCCAGCTGAGCTCTAACCACTCTATCAGTCTAAGATGGTTGCTCGGTTAAAGTTCTCAAAAAAGCCTATCTTTGGCATTAAATCGAACTAGCTAAGGGTGTAAAGATCTTAATGTAATGAACATCTCAAAGCTAAAATCCGAGGATGATGCTTCCTGCTCAATGTGCCTGCTACTACATTCACCTTCCCCGGATAATACTAAATCGTGAACTCGTAATCCTTAATGAACTCGACCCATCGCTGCTGACTCTGGTTGAGTTCCTTCAGGAAGAGTAGATACTTCAGACTTTAGTGGTCTATGAACAGCTCAAACTGCACTCCATAAAGGTAATGTCTCTATGTCTTCAATTCGAATAAAACCCTGAGATAAAAGTTCATCCAACTGAGTCTGTAGCTCCCTCATCTCAATAGGTGCCATATGATAGGGTGTTCAGGATATCGGTGTTGTGTCTGGCTGCAACTCGATGTAGAACTCAACCTCTCTCATAGGAGGTAACCCAGACATGTCTTGAAAGACATTCTGATACTTTGAGATGACTCTAGTCTCGCACAAATCGACACTCTGATCCCGCAACATCACCTCCTTGATGTACGGTAGGAATAACTCCACAAACTGGTTGACCTGTGAGGTTGCTACAATCAACTCAGTCCCATCGGACACTCGCAAACTGACTATTTTAGCAAAACAGTCGATACTGATGTGATAGGACGGTAACCAATCCATACCAAGGATGACGTCAAACTCGGACATATTAAAAATGATCAGATCGATGATAAACTCAGACTCATCTAAACCGATAACACATCTCCTATAGAAACTTTCTAATAGGGACACATCGTCTAAAGGAGTAGAAACTGATAATGGTACATCTAGGGGATGTGCAACTAGTTGAAGCCTATCCATAAAGGTATGAGAAATAAAGGAATGTGAAGCTCCTAAATCGGACAAGATCCGAGCTGGGAAGGAGTTCACGAGGATCATACCTTCCACTATGGCACCGCTCACACCATGATCGCGTGGTACGACTACATAAACCATGCCAGTGGCTGAAGACTACTGTACTAAAGCTGGTGGAACATATGGGACTATCTGTCCCTGAGGTATCTCCTAGATGGTGTGGACCTATCCTGCTAGCCCTTTAATCCTCGGAATGGTTGACGGTGCCTCAATCCTCTGCTGTTGGCCATACCTACGGCCCTACAGTTGTTGACCCTGTCCACGACTCTGTTGTTGCTGGCCATGTCCACAGCCTTGCTATTGGCCCTGGCCTCTACCCTGCTGGCCTCCTGCTGGTACAATGCGCAATCCTTTGCCTATGTCTGATCTTGTTGTAGTTATAGCAAGCACCCAAATCTTGCGCTGTTGAGGCGTTCTTGAATCTTGCTGTGACCTCTTCTTATATGATCCTTGCTACTGGTATTGTGATTCTTGCCCCACTGTTGGGGTCCTCCGGGTCCTACAAAAGATCTCTTGCCCTTGCCTTTGTCACCATGTTGTCCTGCTTTATAGGTTCCTTCCTTATTATTCTGAAAGATCACAGTCTCTGTCTTCTGCAAAATAACGGTGTCAGCTACCTCTCGCACTGAATAAAATCATCTAGAAACAAGATAGTGGCGAAGGCTTGGATGAAACCCCATCAAATACATCTGAGTTTGATGCTCTCCTGTCTGCTATATGCCCGTGAATCGAAGCAAGCTCATGAATCTGTCTTCGTAGTCAGCTACGAACATGTCCCCCTGCTCTAATCTGGATAGCT
>NC_033803.1:46464313-46471445 GCF_001876935.1 Asparagus officinalis | reverse complement strand
CATCGAGAAAGTAGATGAAGTACTCCCAATTAATCATCATTCGCTACTCAGGTGTGAATTTAAGCCTATACCATCCGCCGGCATCACCCTTAAGACTAAAATCTGCCAACTGCTTCTTCTGGACGGAGTCCATAGCAAGTAGGTCGAGAATATTTCCCACATCTTCTTTCCACTTGTGAGCTACAAGCGAGTCTAATGATCACTGGAATTATGGTGCCCTCATCTTTTGGTATCTCTCAACTAGGCGAGGCCAAGTCTCCTGCTCCTTGACTTTATTGGTAACTAGTGGTGGTGTAACTTCTGGTGTAACCTCTGGGGATTCTTCTATAATAGGTATAACTGTATGACTGGTGGTGGAAACACAGGTGGTGGTGTAACTGGTGGAATCTGGTTTGCCAATTACTCCTCGAGCGCAGCTAGCCTGGCTACAATAGGCACCATAAGGTCTATCAAATACTACGGAGCCTGCTGTGGCTCAGGTGGGGCCTACTGCGGCTCGGGTGTAGCTACTATAGCTCAGGTGTAGCTTGTTACGGGTCAGGCTCTGGCTCAGCCTACCTAACTCTCTAAGTACGAGATTCTCTCCGTCCACGTCTACGTCCGGCCATCTATAAATTTTTAGGAAGAGAGTTTATAAGACACAGTAAATAAAACCTCAGGCAAAAACATATAACAATAAGAAAATAGTATCACGTATTATTTACATCATACTTTATATCCAGAGCAAGATAGATATCATAAAAAATTCATAATTTTCGCGCTATATATTTAACATCCTCACTCATACTAAGAATTCCTAACGGACTCTATACATGAATCCTAGGAAACTCTATCCTAGTTCCACAACTTGACACAGGAATGATCCTAAGGATGTTGGAAGTAGAGCTCTGTTGTCAACTGTGATGCCCCTGTTTTCACACATAGCTGCAGTCTAAGGTGAACCCAGGGTTATCAAAACTACCATGCATCCACACTGTGCAACAACATGTTTCACCATCACAGTAATATCTCTCTAGTGGAACCAATAACAAGTGTGGATACAAAATAGGCAAAATAAGAGTAATAGATGCAATGGACATGATATAGGAAGAGATATCCAAATAAACATACTCATGTCCCAACTGAATTAAAATTAAGTACAACTAATCTCTGAAATAAATGTGAAGTAACATAATACATAGAGTCAAATGAAAATAGTACTAAGGCACACAGTCTTTACAAAATGAAATACAAGTCTAATATAATACATAGAGTCAAATGAAAATAGTACTAAGGCACACAGTCTTTACAAAATGAAATACAAGTCTAATGATCAACTAAACCATAATTAAATATAGTACTAAGGCACACAGTCTTTACAAAATGAAATACAAGTCTAATGATCAACTAAACCATAATTAAATAATTATGGAGTATCGACTACTAAAAATAAGCAACGACAACTATGCTGTAAATCTGTCAACCTACGGCTCTCTGACACTCTGATCTGATGCCTAAAAAGAAGGGAAAATAAAAAAGAAAACAACAGCGTCAGAGCGCTTTAGCAATATCATCTCCATCCGCCCCTAAGGGAGGGGCTACTAAATATGATGGAGGCTCTACCTATTATACATAGTCTACCTAAATCATTTACCCTATATCTAAATGAGATTAATATTTAGAAACCCACAATACATGGTATGTCGAGCGAAATAATCCAAAAAAGGAAACTCTCATGTATATACCATATATCTCAAATTGTGAATCGCTAAATATCAATTCCAAACTAAGAATAAAAGATAAAGAAAAGCAATACAGAAAAGTAAAGTTGCTGCAATATCATAAATATCGACCATATAACTCGCGCTAACCTTGGGTAGATGATATGTATACAAGAACTAAATCTCCTGTAATTTCTAAACGCGAAGTAATCCTATCACAATATAACTCAGCGATGATTCATATTCATAAATGGCTTTCGCCAAAGACTCATGCTATCAGATATATCACAATATACTATCTCGTAAGGTTTTATAACTCATTGCATTATTATGTAGAACAGACTACCAAATCAGGCATCCTAAATATGTGCATGGCTCATTAGTCTCATAGCATCACCATGCGGAACGGACTACCACATTAGGTATCCTAGAAGTACGGCTCTCTAGCCTCATCGCATCACCATACAGGACAGACTACCAATTCATGTATCTTAAAATCACGACTCAATGGCCTATACTAATAGCATATCGATGCACTATCCTAAGTAGCATTGAGCTGTGGTCATCAACGATATCCATACATGCATACATATTATAATTAATTATTATCTCAAACATGATCAAAACAATACATGTAATAATCCTCTTTGGGATATTCGTGAATGTGTTATGACTCAATTCGTGTAAATCCATGGTTGCACGTGGGTCGTCGTACGGCTCGAACCCCGCGTTCATGATTAAATGTGCAAGAACAAAACACTCAAACAAACAAAACAGGTGTCGGTTGACTGCCCCTAGGGCATCAGTCGGCCGATGGTAATGTGCACAAAGTGCACGCGAGAAAAACTCTATCGGTCGACCGATAGTTCCTTGTCGGTCGACCGGCCAAAGAGGATTCAAAAAGTCCTGGACGACTCAAACAGTTTTATTCTCAGGTTCTATTTTCTGAAACTTTCCTTAGCCACATATTTTGTTAACAAGCATCTAAAACAAGATTTAAAGTTTTCGAATTAATTAGCAATGATTAATCTTAACATGTTACAAACTCTTCACTTAATTAATTAGGGTTTAATATTCTATTAACCAACATTCTCGAATAAATACATATTTTATCAACTTATATGATCAAAACTTGATTCAAAACTCATGAATAACATCAACAGGGGTTTATTTAACCAAGATAAATCACTTGTATGCATGGATCTAAGGTTTAGTAATCAAATTAGTCAAATTCTTGTTTATTTTGACAAACTAATGCATATTAACCAAAGCTAAACTGTAATTAACATGTTAAAGTAAAATCATATGATCATGATCACGTGCTAAACAAATTACAGAAAAGAATTCTACTGCTTATAGCCTGATTTAAATTTTAAACATCATAAGTTAAATTCTAGTACACTAGATTAACTTTAAACATGAGAATTATCATAATAAACACATAAAACTTGATTTTTTAAACTAAGGAAAGGTTTGGATAGAGGTGATATTTCCTCAAACGTCATGTTGAACTCCCAAACATGTGCGTGCAAGATTCTTCTTCGCCAAACACGCAAATCCTACCCTCCTCTCGATAAACACCTCAGGTAAACTCCCAATAACTCACAGAATAGGGCTAGGGTTTGAAAAGGAAGGTGGTTGCTGATAAAACACGTGAAAAGATAGGGAAAAGGGGTTTAAAACGAGTATATATACTCTCATATATAACTGGGCCTAAAACAAAACAAAACCGACCCGAACACAAATCCTGCACGAAACGTTAGGAGCCTGTCGGTCGACCGGTCGGGTATCATCGGTCGACCCATTGGCCTAGGCTGGTTGACCGACCAGAACATAGGTTCTCTAACAATTGTGTCTGTGCATGGTTTTGTGCATGATTTCATACGGTGTTCACATATATATACTGAATCGATCTGAAATTGATTTCTAGCATACTCAACCATTAATAAATTATATTTATCACGATATAACTCATTTATTATTATTAATCATAATATATAAAAAATTACGGGGTTTTACATTATTGGATTCCTGAGGGGGCATTCCATTCTGCGTGGTAATGCGATGAGGATGTCTAAGGAGACAGTTCGTTTCGCACGGTGATGCGATGAGGATAATGAGACGTACCTGTAGGATACCCTAGGAGGTAGTCTGTTCCATATGGTGATGCGATGAGGCTAGTGGGCTGTATTTACATAGGATGCATGAACAGATAGTCCGTTCAGCATAATGATATGATGATACCATGGAACTTTGCAAGTGATAGTACTGTGAAATTTAGGACAACTCGAGTTTTAGGCGGGAGGTCATTTATTTACGTGGTTCACCATTGAGTTCTTTTGTGATGGGGTATATGGTATTGTGGATTTCACTGGATTATGTAATGATACTTGTATTGACTACCCAAGGGTAGCATGAGATGTTGGGTTGACATATATGACTTAGTTTGGTTGACATTTTAGTATTGTATTTCTTTATTCCTTTATTTTTAGTTTTGGAGTTGATATTTAGCGATTCACAATTTGAGACATATGGTATATACATGAGGGTTTCCTTATTTGGATTATTTTGCTCGACGTACCAGTCTTGTGTTGTGGATTTCTAAGTATTAACCTCATCTAGTACAGGGTAAATGATTTAGGTAGACTATGCATATATAGGTAGAGCCTCCATCATATATAGCAGCCCTTTCCCCTAGCGCAGATGGAGATGATCTTCCTAGAGCTCTGATGCTATTGTTTCCCCTTTTTTAGGCAACAGATCAAAGTTTCGGAGAGCCATAGATTGACGGAGTTTCTTCATAGTCGTCGTCATTTCTAGATAGACAGCTTAGGCTCCATATTAGTTTAGTATTTGTTTAGTGATTTATAAACTTATATTTTATTTTGAAGGCTGAGAGCCTTAGTACTATTTTAGTTGACTCGGTGTATTGAGAAATTTCACATTTATTTCAGTTCATCAGTTGTACTCTTTTTATTCAGTTGGGACATGATCATATTCTTTGGATATTTCTTTCACTTGTCATGTTCATTGCATTTTTACTTTTCTCATATATGCTTTGTAACTGCACTGTTCTTAATTGATTCTACTAGAGAGATATTACTGTAATGGTGAAACGTGTTATTATATTATGTGGGTGTATGGCAGGTTTGACATCTCTAGATTCACCTTGGACTGCAGCCTCATGTGAAACCAAGGGGGTCACAAACAGTTATTCCCTAAAAATAGCTCTTAAAATGGCTATCTGGCGAGCTTCATGGGCTTGGTGAATGTCACGCCCCATTTTCCAAAATACCGGAGAATCAGAATGTGAACAAGCCCGCGACGTATTAGATTGAGGAGAATTATACACTAAATTTTTTCTTTCTTTTTCTTTTTTTCTCAATCTAATACGTTAAGCGTCAAACACAAGAATATCAGTCACAGGTCCGCGATCACAATATCAAGAATATAATAACAACCCAGAATAAGAAATAAATATATCATCAAAAGTTAATCATCCTAGACATAAAAAATATGGGTCAACATACCCTTATTATAAAAATGGTCCAACTAGGAATATAACAATACATAGTCCATAATAAAAGAAAGTACTACTAGAAAATACGAAATTCATCATCAAACTAAGAAAAATATGGTAAAAGAGTTCTAATGTTCCACAACTACTATAGAAGAAAACCAATACGCTTCAGTTTGTCCTTCCACTCCCTTGGAAAGAAACTTAGGCTGGGCATACACCGGCTCTGTTGTATCATCGAACTGGACCTGTATGTACCCTAAGTCTGACCCACACCAGAGAAAACAGGTGTACGTCAGTGTGCATGGCACACGGCTAGATCCTACAGAGAGAAATAGAAACGGTCAAACGACCAATGTTAAAACAGTAATAATAATAATAGAAGCATGCTACTGGAATACTAATAATCTAAATGCAATCTATCACTAGAATATAATAATCAGAAGAATCTAATAAAATCAACCAAGTAACAAGTCGATCATGTAGTTAGCGATCAGAATAATCATCTAAGTAACAAGGTCATACAACTAGATGGAATTAATACTTAAAAATCTACAACAAGAGACGTAGTACGTCGAGCGAAATAATCCAAACAAGGAAACCTCATGTATATACCATATATCTCAAATTGTAGATAATTAAATATTAACCCCAATCTATGTATGAAAAAAATACAACTGGCCTACATCTCACAAGAATTCATACTTTGCCAAGAAACGTGATCATGTAACTAGTCATCCTATAACAGGTCACTGTTTCACATCTCACACAGAGTCAACGCTCATATCATCGGATAACTGACTGTTCACAAATCTCCTACGTACATCCAATACTACTACACAAATTCAGTCAGAGGACTACACGCAATCCGTTTTCAGCCTAGTCCAGACTCAAGTTAAACTTGGGTGAATATCAAACTCACGGACCAAAGTGACTACAAAAACTTCTCTTTGACCCAACAAACCAACCTCAGTGCTACACAAACTCACTGGTGTGAGCCTGGAAGATACATCAACAGCCACATCTGATCACATGAACCAAGATTTCCCTGCCCTAACTCTTCTCGTTTTTCTATGTCAACAATCATAACCTGAACTAGATCTCTGGTCCACCTCCTAAATTCAGTCAACACACACACATGTCACTAAGTCTTGTTCATGACGCACAAAGCCACTAAGTCATGAACTACTAATGGTTCTCAAACACAACAAGAACAGTAAATAAATACAGCTAATTCTATGCACATACTCAATTCACAACAGATCTACTAATTTAAAATAATCCCTTTTTGAAAATAATTTCTTTAAATTACTTCTCATTATATTAATTCAAAATAATAAATCTGTTATTTAAAATAATCCTTTTACAAAATAAATTCTTTTCTCATTATAATAATTCCAAAATAATCTTTAAATATTCTTTTTAATATTCTCTCACCCAAAATAAATTCTGCTAAAAATATTTCTCATACTTAATAATTCAAAATAATCTTTAAAAATATTCTTTCTTTCAGAAACATCTCATAATTAATTATAATCTAATTTTTAATATATTCACTCATCATAAATGGCTTAAAATACATATCATGCTCGTCACTTCACGAATATAACTACAGCAGTATTTAATATCATTCATCAACAACCCACGCAGATAATCACAACTAAAATATGCAGATAATTCCTAATAAATATAAAATTTAGATCTGAGCAAGTGGGATCTTGCCTCGAGTACGTCGAATGAAGCGACATTGAAGTGTGAGCCTACAATGGGCGGTTAAACGGCGGTGGTTTAGATCTGAGAGGCGGCGGAGCTACTGTCGGAGCTCGGCTTGGAGCTGGAAGAGGGGGTCTCGGTGGAGGAGATATAAGAAGGGAAGCTTGGATGGAGGAGAGCATCGGTGATGGTCGAGGCTGGG
>NC_033803.1:46459736-46464303 GCF_001876935.1 Asparagus officinalis | reverse complement strand
ACAAAGGGTATTTATATAGATAATTAGGGTTAGAGTTAGGTAATTAAAACGAAATTAATTAAAAAATAATTATTTATATTTAAAAAATCAAATAATTATGGGATAAATATTTATAAATTAGAACGTACCAGTTGTATTAATACAACAGTTGATATGCAATAATCATAATAATACACATATTGTACAATTAAACGAGAATAATTAATAAAAAATATATTTACTTACATTTAAAATCAAATAATTATGGGATAATTATTTGCACAATAAAACATACCAGTTGTATTAATACAATAGATAATATACAATAGTAGAAATAATATAACAAATTATACAAATAATACGTAATTAATAATACAACATAATACACAAAATAATACATAATAGTAATAATAATACAACGTATTATTTAAAATGATATGTAATAGTATCGATAACACAACAAATTAATTCCGGAAATTTTTTACTGCACTAAGTAAATTTATAAATATCAAAATCATTTAAATAAATATAGATTTTGGACTTTTAAATCGTAGAAAATTCTAGAAAATCGAGAAAATACAAATACTCTTTTAAAATAATAATTGAATATTTAAAATACCGAAAAATTATTTTAACTAGTATCGAAAGTTCATGGTCATTACAGTGAAGTTCCCTAAAGATGTGGGTGGATGTCACTGAAGTCATGAGCAAGGGTCGTGGGCGAGTCTTATTTGAAAGTGGGTGACTTGGTCCACTTGAGTTGACGTGGGTAGAGTTTATTAGTTAGAGAACTTCACCCATGAGTTTTTTAATTTAACATAGAATTCGACTCTAGATTTGTCCAGCTAATGACGCCTTTCGACTTGGCCTGGTGAGAAGGGATGACTTGGCCTGGTGAGAAAGGATGAATCCTTATGAGAAGGGAGAGAAGCACTGCCTTTTTAGTTGGCCTTGAAAGTTCTCAACTCGGACAGGAGAGATTGAACGCCACCTAGCGAGAAGGGACGACTTCTTACGAGAAGGGCGAGAAGTACCGCCTTTTTAGTCAGCCTCGAAAGTTCATGACCAGGACTGGAGAGAAGAGATGCTGCCTAGTGAGAAGTGTTTTCGGAGTCGACTCACTTTTTGAGTCGATATGAGTTGTTCGGTGAGGTTCGTTTAAATCATCAAGCAACCTTCGCTGCAGCTTGTTGTGGGCTTGACTTTGGGCACATTTGAAGTGTTTAACCATGGGCATTCACTTCTTGGATCCAAGCTAATCATTAGCCTAAGGGCCTGTTTGGATTTGTAGGGGGTGAAGGGAAGTTAAGGGAAACTGAGTGAAGGGAAGAGAAGGGAAGGGAAGGGAGTTCCCTTCCCCTTGGTTACACCCCAATTTGGGGGGTAACAATTTTTATACTATTAGGGGGTGAACCAAGGGGAACTAGGGTGAATTAACTTCACCTCCTAAGTGTTCCCAAACAAGATGAATGGAGGTGAATGGTTCCCCTAACTTCCCTTCACCCTTATTCCCCTCAATCCAAACAAGCCCTAAGTGAAAAAAAACATTTTGACTGTCTACATAGAGCATAATGGATATATCAAGATAGAACAATCAATTAATAAGATATAGCATGATAAAAATAAGGATACTCTATCAAGTAAGCATAATCAAAACACAATGAATAATCACTATTAGAACATGAAATCACTTCGAAGGTCACGAGAACAAGCATAAATGACTCAGATATCATAACAAAAGCGTAAGAGAATCTATTTTTCAGAGCTTAGCATCGATGCTAGAGTTGGCTAGGATCTAAGCTAGCACCTGCTATGTTAGATTCTTCGACTTAAGTGGAATCCTGGTCAAAGTTTGGTCATTGCAAAAATCCTGATCTAGGATCGACATTACTAAAGATTAGAGTCGATACTAGAACAGTGTAACAAAAACCTAGGATGACCTTCATCTTAGAGTTAACACTATTGAAGGACATGGTGGACTCCTATTCTAGAAATCCGAGGTTTTTAATTTTTTTATTCATAAATTAATCAAAACTAAACCAAATCAAAATATATATATTCCAACATCAATAGGGATCTTTGAGAACAAGTTTCACTTCAAACCATTGCATATAAACAAATCTACCATTGCTCAAGCTCTGCTAGCTCTTTCATTTAAAAAAAATAAAATTTCTCTCCAATCTCACCTGCAAGCTTTCAAATAACAATCTACCACAATCTCAGAGCTATTTCCTTACCAGAAACTTATAAAAATCCAATAAAAAATCATGAAAATGTAATTTAACCATTTCACACGATAGTGCATCCTCTACTTTGTAAAGATTGTGAAGTAACTTCACATCTAGGTGTTCTTCTTCCGATGAAAACCAAACTACAAATTTGATTTCAAAAACAACTTAGCAAAACAAAAAATTTCAAATAACAAAGATTTAATGCTCTATATTTAAAGGAGGATCCAAAGATTTATCGTAAATGGTACATTAAAATACTGTAGCATGAACAATATATTTACTCCTCTATAATCATATAGAGATATAAAGATTTACTGTTCATATAATAGTTGTACTCATAGCTTGTAGTCTTGCCTTTAGTGACTGTTTCTGAATCTGCCCTGGGGCAGCATCCTTTATTGTGATATTTCTTGCAATTTAATTTTTGAGAAAAATACCTCTAGCCCCTAAAACGCGCCAAAACGTGTCCTCTCCCCCAAGACTTTTTCAACTAGCGTTTTGCCCCCAAGAAGTACCATGATTTTCCCCTAGCCCCCAAAACAAGCCCCCAAGTGAAACGTCATTTAAAACTCACACGAACAGCCCAAAATACCTTATACAGCCTGTAACCGTACCCTCTCAAGTCAAAAATCTAGGATTGATATTGTAGCATTAAATGATGATTAGAATGTTGTTTTAGGGGGGATTCCCATTTCTCTCCAAATTATTACCATACCTAAATCCCCTCCCGCTGTGAAACCATCTCCTCCCCATTTGTTTACCCCAACTACTCTTTCTCCTTCCACTTAATTCTCCACAATAAATCCTCTTTGATTCTTCAACTACTCCCTTGTTTAAAATGATGGATGGATCCCTTCTTTGCATGGTGACAAAGGTAAAAAGCAATGAAGAGGGTGAAGGTGTATTCGTCATTATCAAAGAGACTACAGAAATCATCAGCTTGAAATATCAAGTGTCACAAAGGCTTAAAATACCCATACAATCTCTTTTACTAAATTTCATATGCAAAAGGGAAAAGAAATTCAGTATTTCAATTGACAATGACGATGACTTGAGTTTGATGTTTGAGTATTATCGTCGTAATGGATTTTAAGAAGCAAATATATATGCTACCTCCGCTGGAGAATCCTCAACTTCTCAGAACACGCAAACTATGCTAGAAAATGTGTAGGCATTACACTTTAGATTTCCTTATGAGTTCACTGATAGGTTATGAGTCGATTGTTAACCTTATGCATTAGTTGCTGAGGTTATGAGTTGATTTTCAAGATTACGGACTGGTTGTTAAGGTTATGTGTTGTTTAGCTTATTTTATGAAAAAGTTTTAAGATTTTTTTTCTAAGGTTATGAGTTCGCTGTTACGTATACTAGTTGGTTGCTATGGTTAGGCATTTGTTGTTAAGTATATGTGTTTATTGTTAAGGTTACGGGTCTGTCTTTAAGGATAAGGGACCATTGTTAAGGTTATGAGTTGGTTGTTAAGTTTATGAGTTTGTTGTTAAGGTTAGGAGTTCGTGTCACGCCCCGCTTCCCAAAATACCGAGAAATCAGAACATGAACAAGCTCGTGACGTATTAGATTGAGGAGAATAAATAAAAACATTTCTTCTCAACCTAATACGCTAAACATCAAGCAATATAAAATACAAAGTCACAGGTCCCCCATCACAGTTGGTAAGAATATAATAAACAACTCAGAATAGAAAAGAGTCATATCACAAATAGAATATCATCCGAGACATAGAGTTTAGGTTAAACATGCCCTTATTCAAAATAGTCCAACTAAAAATATGAAAACACATAGTCCAATAGCATAAATGGAAGTACTACAAAAATATCTAAATTCTTCAAATACAAAAAGAAAAAGTACTACATAAATAATCTAATATCCGTTAGCAACTACAGAAGTGAAATGACTAAGCTCCAGCTTGCTCTTCTGCTCCATCTGGAATACAATCCGGGTGCAAGGCATCTCCATACTGGACCTGTCCGTCCCCTAAATCTGACGTACACCAGAGAAAACAGGTGTACGTCAGCGTGCATGGCACACGGCAAGATCCCGCAAGGGAGAAAAGAAACGGTCGACTGACCAATACAATAACAGTAATAATAAAAATAGAAGTATGCAACTGTAATTCTAACAACTAGATGCAAATCACCACTAGATTATAATAGTCAGGAGAAAAATCCAACTCATCCAAGAATGGGGTCACACTACTAACCATCCTATAATAACTCACTGGTCCACATCTCAAATAGGTCAAACTTCGTATTTTCGAATAATTGACTGTTCACAAATCATCTACGTGCATCCAATGCCGCTACACGAATCGGTCAGAGGACTACACGCAATCCGAT
>NC_033803.1:46440026-46459726 GCF_001876935.1 Asparagus officinalis | reverse complement strand
GGTTGGAGGACTACACGCAATCCAATTTCGGCCTGGTCCGAACTCAAGCAAAACTCGGGTGACTACACGATTTTCACTGACCAAAGTGACTACACGATTTTTACTTTGGCCCAACAAACCAACCCCAGTGACTACACGATTTTCACTGGTGCGAGTTTAGAAGATACATCAACAGCCATATCCGATCACATGAGCCAAGACATTCACATCCCAACTCTTCTTATTTCTCTAAATCAACAAACACGACTTATACTAGATCTCAGGTTCATTGCCTAAATTTAGTCAACACACCCATGCATGTCACTAAGTCTCGTTCATGACGTGCAAAGCCACTAAGTCATGAACTACTAACGGTTCTCAATCACAATAAGGAAATAATAAATGAAATACAACCAATCCTGTGCAGCGATATATGGCATGTCGAGTATATTAAAATAAAGATCGTAAAACATGCACAGTAACTATGAATAGTGTGGTGTAAGTGTACAGTAGCAGTGAGCAGATAAAAAATAATTCCTTTTTCAAAATGATTTTCCTTTAAATTATTCTAAAATAATTCTTTTCCAAAATAAATTCTTTTAAATTATTATAATTTTCCTTAAAATGATTCTTTTTCCAAAATAATTTCTTTTAATTCTGAAAATGCTATTTATCATATTACTATGATTTATTTAATATTATTCATCAAACAATCTCACACAGATAATTATATCATAAACTAATATGCAGATAATACATAACAAGTATAAAATTATAGTAATTAACAAGCTGAGCAATGAGATCTTGCCTACAAGGCCAAGGGCCTGCAGACGAGGCAGTGACGCCGCTGCCAATATGGCGCGACGGCTCTGAAATGGGTAGAGTAGCAGACGAGGCAGTGACGCCGCTGCCAATATGGCGCGACGGCTCTGAAATGGGTAGAGTAGTTGATGGCGGATCTGAATATGGAGGAGGGGGGATACGACGGCTGTCGTTGGGGTTTCAGTTGCAGAGGGAATGGAGCTGTATGGCATTGGAGTTGAGCTGATGGAGGAGATTATGGAAGTTCGACAGGGCTGGCCGGCAGCACAACTAAGGATCTGGGCAGAGGAGGTGAGCAAGGGTGGAGGGCTTAGGTCGACGGCAGGTGGTGGAGGATGCGGGGAGAGGCGGTGAGAGGGGGCAGCAATGACGTAGGGGTGTATCTGGAGGTGGAGGCGGAGGAGGGCTGGGCGTCAGGCTTGAGGGTGGCCGCAGATTACTGGGAAGAGGAGCGGTTGAGCGGCGTGCCGAGGGAGGCGACGCGACACAGCGTGTGAGCGAACGGTGAAGGTTGAAGCAAGGGCCGGCTGGCTGAGGTGCGGTGCATTGATGGTGGGCGATGGTGGCTGAGCGGCTTCCGCTGGCGGAGACAGAACGACGGTGGCCGATTCAAGCCTGAGGGAGAGCGTTGCTTGGGGTGATGAGGAAGAGCCGAATGTAGCGGCAGGAGAACAGGGACGAGAGACGGGGGTTCGGCGCGCTGTGCAAAGAAATATAAGAGAGAGAGAGCACGAGAGGAGAGAGAGCTTTGTAACTTGGAGGTTAGGGTTTATAATTAAAACATAATTAAGAAAAAAGTAAGGAAAAAAGAATAATTAGGGAAAATATTTACAAATAATACGTAACAGTAACCATAACACAACAAATATTAATTCAAAAGTTTTCACTACTTCAAGTTAATTTATAATTATCAAAATTATTTAAATAAATATAAATTGGATTTTTAAATCGTAGAAAATTCTAAAAAATCTAGAAAATACAAATACTATTTTGAAAATAATAATTGAATATTTTAAAATACCAAAAAAATTATTTTAACTAGTATTAAAAATTCATGGTCATTATAGTTCGTTGTTGAGGTTATGTATTTTTTTACTTCTACAGGACTATCCCGATAGAAAATTCATAATACGCAGCTACCACGCTCACCCAAACATGTAATGATGAGCATATTCCTAATGATAATCCTACTGGCGACTTGATCATATACTGTTGGAAGACATGATTAACAACCAAACAAAGATCTCAGCTAAGTGGCACACAACCATACGTAAAATTGGACAGAAATTTGATAATGCTGTTGAAAAGTTAGATTAAAACTTCAATACTATTCAATTGCTAAAAGGTTCGAGTATGATTTTTACTACAATGAATAAATACGTATAAGAGTTCATTATTGATTCAGGCACACGCCGGGTTACCCTTGGATGTTGTTTGCTTCCCCACTTAGAAATTTGTCGATCATGTCCATAAAGAATTTCTATTCTACCCATACCTGCGGTCAACATGGAGCTAGTGCTGGCAACTTAAGGGCATTAAAAAGTTCATTGCAGGCCAAATACAAGCTGTTTTGAAGGTTAGGCTAGATCTTCGTACATTTGATATCAAGAACGACATGCTCTCAAATTATAGCATCAAGATTAACTATACTAAAACGTGGAAAAGCAAAGAGATAGCTCAACAGGACCTGTTCGGTGATGATGATGAGGCTTACGATTCACTAAAATGGTACATTCTTTTATTCTTATGTTTTAGTTGTTAAGGTTACGTATTGGCTGCTAACCAAATGTATTAGTTGTTAAGGTTATTGGTTGGTTGTTAAGTATACTTGTTGGTTGTTAAGGTAGAAGATTAATTATTATGGTTATGAATATGTTGCTAAGGTTACTGCTTTGTTGTTATATTTATACATGTATGAAGCCATGGTTCATGCAACTAATCCAGGAAGTCGTGTTGCTATTGATGCTGATGACGGAAGGTTTAGGCATTTGTTCATAAGTTATAATGCCTGTATTGAAGGGTTCATTATTGGGTGTAGGCCTCTCTTATTTTTGGATGGAACATTTATTAAAGATCGCTACTGAGGCATATTACTTAGTGCCACTGGATATGACGATAACCAAGAAATATTTCCTCTTACTTATTACGTATGCGACCAGGAGAATGAGGCTAATTGGAAATGGTTCTTACAAGGATTGTAGACATTACTGTATGATAGGAAAAAGTCTTACAATCCTCCACATCAACTAGTAATGATTTCCGACGTTGATAAGGGTATTAGGGTAGCAATCTAGGAATTCTTTCCTGATACTTTCCATACAAGGTGTGTTCTACATCTAGTCGAGAATTTTAAAAAGAAGACGAAGGATTTTGGACACAAGTCAAATATCACCCAAATATTAGGTGATTTGTTACAATCTGCGGCTTATAAGTAAACAATTTTGAATGAGATGATTACATGAAAGAATTAGCATCGATCGATCATAGGGCTTATGTTACTGCGATGGAATACTCCCCGAAGAGATGGGCAAACACTTATTTTCTTGGTATAAGGTACGATATCTTGGTTTAAACGTTATTTTGTTAAGGCTACATTTTAGTTGTTAATGTTAGAGTTAGTCTACAGTTTTGTTGTTAATTTTATGTTTCGGTTGTTAAGGTTAGAGTTTTATTGTTAAGGTTAGCCTTTGGTTGTTAAGGTTAGGGTTTTATTATTAAGGTTATCCTTTGGTTGTTAATGTTAGCTTTTGGTTGTTAAGGTTAGAGATTTATTATTAAATTTATCCTTTCATTGTTAAGTTTATTTTCGGATGTTAATCTTACTTCTAACTTTGCAGGTATGGCCATGTCACTTCAAACTTTGCTGAGTCCTTCAACAACTGGATAAGAAAGATATGATTGTTGCGAATCTTACCTTTGGTTGAGATGATACGAAAGCAAATCATGGAGACCATGCATGAAAGGAGGCTAATGGCAGCGAATTGGTCTGGATACTTATGTCCAGAAGCAGAGATAGTGTTGAGTGAAAATATTCACCATGGTAGCTGCTTGGTCATTAAACATTCGACAGAAGATACTGTGGAGGTCGAGTCCAATAAAACTTGTCTTGTAGATTTGAAGAATCGGGTATGTTCATGCAGGTCTTGGGATATCACTCGCATTCCTTGCGAACATGCGTGCACTACAATTACATGGATGGAACGAGATATTTATCAATATTGTGATTTGTTTATGACACTGACACATTCAGAGCAAGTTATGCACCGATCCTCTTTCCTATTCCAGATTACGAGAAATGCTTTGTACCACTAGAAGACTGATTGTTAATCTCACCAAAAAAAGACGGGGAAGACCATGTACTAGACGAATAAACAACAGGTCACTGAGCACCCGTCCTGTTAAGTGCTCTTGATGCAACATGGAGGGTCACAATCGTCAAACTTGTAATGAGACTATATAATTTAGCGTTTTATTGTTAGGGTTATGGACTGGTTGATAAGGTTACTATTTGGTTGTCATGTTTACGAATTTGTTGTCAAGTATATCGTTACAAGTATTAAGGTTATGGCTTGGTTGTTAATGTTATGACTTGGTTGTCAATTTTATCGCTTGAATGTTAAGGTTATTGTTATTCACTTGCACTTGGTTGTTAAGGTTACTGAGATATTTTTTCTATTACTACATTCAATGCATTTTATAGTTCCCAAGACAGGAGATTTATGATAACATGGACTCCTACCTATTCCTACCTTCCACGCGGCAATCTCACCATCCCTTAGCTTGTTCCAAGACAGGACATTTATGATAACCTTTCTCCTCACTCTTTTCTCTTTATCTTCCCATCACCACCACTCTATTGATCCTCGCTCTTTTCTCAATCATCCTAAGCCCCCATCCAATTAACCTCCTAGCACCTTTAAGCCCTATTTCTATCAGAAACCAGAAGATCATGGCTAACCCTCACACTGATGAAGTCTTCGACTATTATTCTCATGGCTTTTATAAACTAGAAGAGCTTTCTTCTTTAGCCATCTTTAATATTTCTGGATTCTTCCCATATAATAGCATCAATCTTTTGAATGTTAATACCATTATCTATTCCCTATTGTCATTTCTCTAAGTTCCATTAGCTATGAGTGAATATAAATGGCTTTCTCCAGAGAGCTTTCCGTGAACTTACTAGGCTTACCTAACTTTCTGATAATTTCTTTCTACTTTGAGCCAAGATTCAAAATTATAGTGAAGTCAATCAATCCAGAGAGTTCATCCAAGAAATCTTCATTGTAATAGTGAAGTCACATGGGAAGGCAGGCATATGACGGTAGAGAGAAGAATATGAGCATACATTAACAATGTATACTGGATGTTTGTTTAACTTTTGGTTTGTTTAACTTGATGTTTGTATACTGGATGTCACATTTACTTTTGGTTTGTTTAACTTGATGTCGATATGGGATGTTAACAATGTATACTGGATTATGTTGGGCATTTGATTATCAAGCATACGGATTGGTTGTTAAGTTTAGCTTTTGGTTGTTAAGGTTATAGACTGGTTGTCAAACTTATGGGTTTATTCTTAATGTTACGACATTGTTGTTAATGTTATAGGTTTGTTGTTAATGTTACAACATTGTTGTTAATGTTACAACATTGTTGTTAATATTATAGGTTTGTTGTTAATGTTACGGAATTTATTGTTAAGTTTAGTGTTGTATTGTTAAGCTTATGGATTGGTTGTCAAGGCTATCGTTTGGTTATCAAGGTTAGGGCTGGGTTGTTAATTGGCTCTTCGTTGTCAAGGTTATATCTTGGTTGTAAAAGAATATGTTTACCCGATTCAAGGCTGTTAATATTTACGTGTGTTGATGTCCGAGATCACACAGTAATTGAAAGCTATCTGCGGATGACGAAGAGCGAGAGGATGAGAGATGGGGTCTATTATACCCTAATGCCACTAGGAAATAACCCTAGGGGGGTGAATAGGGTTTATGCTAATCTAATCCGATTTAAATACCAATTAAAACTTAATCAAGAATTATTCTTGCAAGATAGATATAAAATATGATATGAGCAAGAATATGTAATATGAACAAAGAGATATATCCTAGCAATGAGATATATGGTGAAATATATGCAAGGATATATAAATAACACAAGGATAAACAATCTATACACAAGATAAATAAGATAGTGGACAATATAAACAATGAGCAATTGACAAAGGCGATATAATGATAAACACAAAAGAAAGTACGCCAATGTAATCACAAACAAACGATATATTCATAAGGTTCGGTCCCTACGACCTACGTCCCTACTCCTCACCTTGAGGAAATCTCCACTATCACAACCGGGTTTTCTACGCTTACCCGAAAAACATTTACACTTCACAATACGGTTTTCTAGCTAACCGAAAACTTTACAATCCACACTTACAATGTAACTACATTAACTACCACCTCAAGTGTTGGTCTTTAGCCCATGTCTCCCTCAAGTGTTAGAAATTATAACCTCTCTCTAGGCATTACCACCTACCCCACTCCTCTTGGGACGACCCCGTCTCTCACCACACACTCCTCTTTGTGTACTAGTGTATTACAAAGTGTTCAACACAATTAGGCTCACAATACAAATAAATTTGTTCTCTATAATGGATGAGAACACAATGTAAGCTCACACTCTAAGTTACACAAACCCACAATCTAATTATACAATGTATGCAAATACAATAAGCTCAATGGTTGTGTGTGTAAACAAAGAGTAAATAAAATCAACTAAACTCAATATAAACACTAGCTTAATAAAATGGTAATCAAATAATCTAAATGTAAAGCTAGATTGAGTTTAGGGAAACTTCTCTATAGATAACAAGAGAGAGGGAGAAGAGTGAATGCTCAAACACCAATGATGATCTCCACTTGCTCTTGTGAAATTCTCTTCACAAAACAAACTCTCAAATGCTTAAAAGCTTTTTAAATTCTCTTCACAAAACAAACTCTCAAATGCTTAAAAGCTTTTTAAACAAACACTAACAAACTTTAAACCATTGTTAAAAACTTTCTTAAACCTCTATTAAAACATTCTCTTAGTTGGTTGAAGAGCTGAAGGTAATGGGGCATTTATAACAACCCAAGACATCAGCCAAAACCCAACTGAAAAGATAAAAAAGCCCCCAGAAAATACTGCTGGAAACTAGCTGTTACTGTGCAACTGCTCTTTCATAAGTCGACTTATGAGTCGATTTATGAGTCGATTTATGAGTCGACTTATATGAGTCGACTCAGTAGAAGAAAAATCATAACTGCGTTGTACTTTGTGAGTCGACTTATGAGTCGACTCATGAGTCGACTAGTGAGTCGACTAAACATGCACAGACCTAAAGTGCACAGAAAAACTTAACTTTAAACTGGGTTTAAAAATATCAAATAAATTCTAAAAAATATAAAACTTTGAGAAATGATTGTAAACATGATAATAAATATGTTACAAAAACTGGTTTTCAAAAAGAACTTCCCAAATGTAAAATATCATCATTTTTCAAAATAGTCCAAAAACATGATTTTATAGTCTTAAAGAAAGATACATGATTTTGACATTTGACTCAAACAAACTTTTGAAACTCTACAAAATGATTTTATAGACTTAAAGAAAGATATAAACTATTGTTATAATGTCTATAAACAATGAATACAATATTTTGTCAAATACAATAGAATATGAAACATATGAGTATGTATATGAATATATATTTGTTTTATATCTATGAAATTAGATCAAACCAACTTATCCACATAAAAACAAATATGTATGAATATAAATATTTATTTATATGCTTGTAAAAACTTTGTTTGTGGATAAACCAAAAGCGGATGTGTATATATATAACTATATATATACATAGAAAATAATAAAATGTGTGTGTATATGATATTAAGCTTAAAGTACTAACACACATAATATAAACTCCTAAACTAAATGTTCCCCAAGCAATCTTGATCTTCAATAAGCTTGACTTGGTACACTATGCGGAAGAAGCTTGAACTTGGATCTTCAACTTGAATTGCAAGGCTTCACTCCACAATTCTGCCAACCTCTATTGGATATGATCGTTGAAACGCAATTCCATCCATCCTCCAATATGTTGTTTGTCTACAATTGATACAAAAACACAAACACTAGATAAACAATATTAGAAGTAAATTGTTTGTAAATCATCATCAAAACAAGAAGGCCAACAATCTCCTCTTTTTTGATGATGACAAACAATTTACAAAAAGATATATGCATGAAAGAAAATTAATATTATAAATTATAATTATCATGCATATAAACAAGAAAGGCTATACTCACAATATTTCTCTCCCTTTGATAATATCAAAAAGGGGATAAAAGATGAAGAGAAACTCCCCCTACAAATAAGCTTGGGTAAGTGTAAAACAAGTATAGGGATTGCTCCCCCTATCGAAATGCCTTAATGGATATATGAAATGAATGCTAAGGCAAATATATGTGAGTAAGCATAAATGAAAGATATGTTAAACATAACTCACATAGAAAAATAAGACAATGAGAACACATATTGATATGTCATTATGAAAGAAGTGTCTCATTACACAATTATAAAAACATAGTGTATAAGAATAGATTTATGAAATCAAAAGAGGAACATGAGAATCATGTAAAAAGTTTTCAAATAAAAACAAATCAATCAAATAAAATCATAAATCAAGATTTAAGTCCAAGAATAATGTTTGATCAATAAAAAAAATTTCCTTGTAGAACTTGATCAAACCACTCATAGAATACATTATAAGGCACGAATAGATGATCTATGAGCACAAACATATGAATATCATCATATAAGTGAAATATAATGAATTTAAAGCAACAAATCAAAACAAAATCTTTGACAAAAGAATTTCAAGAGAGGCAACAATATATCAAGCTCTTAAGCTTGTTCCAACCCATATAATCATTCTAGCATCCGGTAAACATGACTTGGGAATAAACACCCAATAAACCCGGAGGGTTATATAAACACAAACCTCTCAACGAAAATCAAAACTAGTAATCATGAAAACGAAGGAATTGATCAATTAAAAATTGTTTTCATATCCAAAAAAGATTTTAACACATATTTTTCAAAACCAAGAAAAAATAAAAACACTAAGTTCTTGGAAAAAAATCATTTTGGCACCCAAGTATTCTTGGTGCCGGATTGTTTAGGGACATGACCCTTATCAATAAAGCTCAAAACCCTAGGGTTATGAACCTGTTTGGGCACATGTGGTGTACTAACACGGTCAAAACAATATTCATTCAAATGACCATTTCGATTGCAATTCGTGTAATGAAAAGAGTGAAAAGATTTGTGTTGACCAAGTGAGCATGCACGAAAATCATTTGTAAATAAAGATTATCTTTTAAATTCATTTTGCAAATAGGAAACCTCATTAAACAAAGGTGGTATTTTTGGAACATTTTGCAAAATAGGAGCTTTTTGCACATCAAAACAAAATTTAGTAAGATGTCCAAACCTACTACAAACATCACATTTAAAAACATGTGGTCTACTAGAAGTATTTGGCAAATTAGAATTCTTTTTCAAATCAAAGCAAAACTTTGCCAAATGGCCAAACCGACCACAAAGATCACAATGATACACACTAGTATGTGTATGATGAACATTATGTGCATGTGCATGAGTGTGTGATGAAGAAGCCTTATGAGATGCACAAAAAGAATTAATATGAGCCTTAGTGGGTTTATGTGCATCATAGCAAAATTTAGCAAGGTGGTCTTTTCGGTCGCAAATAAAGCATTTATAAATTTTGCTATACATGTGTGCATGATGTATAGTATGTTTAGATGTAGTAGCATGAGATTTAGCACACATGTCCATAAGCTTGTTATTATTGGTAATGCATGATTTAAGAGTTGAATCTAAAGATGATATTCTATTTTTAACATTATTCAACTCATCATTAGGCATATGTATTAACATTAGAAGTAGAACATATATGATCATTTCTAAAAGAATTAAACTCATTTCTATTGTTCTCTACTTCTAATATGGCATTGTTCCTAGCATGAGATAAGCTAGAAATGGATGAGGTCAATTTTTTATTTTCCAAATTTAATAAGTCATTGTTTTCTTTAAGCATAGTATTTTCTTTTGCAATGACATCAAATTTGGAACCTAGCAACTCATGATCGGATTTCAAATTAACATGCTTGGTTTTCAATTCTAAAATTATTATGCAACTTAGTGTAGGCATGCATTAATCTATCATATGCACAAGCGAGTTTATTGATGGATATATCACTATCGGATTCTGAATCGCTTACCACACTAGGGCTATCGCCTAGTGGCCGTGTGCATGATGATGATGCTCCAATAGAACTTAAAGAGGAAGCTGCCAAAGCTTTTCGTATCGTTTCCAAGTTCTCTTGATGCGCTTCTAATAATTTCCACAATGTATAAGCGCTATCAAAAGAATCAAGCTTGTAAGACATTGATGAATCAAATCCATTTAATAAAAATTCTAACACAAGCTTGTTCATAGTAAACATCTTTTTATCATGTTTGCTCCACTTAGATTTCTCCAACGTGGGCACAATATAAGCAGAATCAATAACTTCCCATAAATTGATATTTTTAGATTGAACAAATATTTTAAATCTAAAACACCATTGAGTATAGGGGAAAGCATTGAATTTAGGAGCAATACTAGGATCATAGCCTAAACAAGATGCAACATACATGTCCATAATATAAAATATATGCAAGCAAGATACAAATAATCTTAAAACTAGATTAGCACAAAAAAGATAACTTGGATCTTTAACTCAAGGTGATATAATGATAAACACAAAAGAAAGTGCGCCAATGCAATCACAAACAAACGATATGTTTACAAGGTTCGGTCCCCACGACCTACGTCCCCACTCCTCACCTCGAGGAGATCTCCACTATCACAACCGGGTTTTCTATGCTTACCCGAAAAACGTTTATACTTCACAATACGGTTTTCTAGCTAACCAAAAACTTTACAATCCATACTCATAATGTAACTATACTAACTACCACCTCAAGTGTTGGTCTCTAACCCGTGTCTCCCTCAAGTGTTAGGAATTACAACCTCTCTCAAGTGTTGGTCTCTAACCCGTGTCTCCCTCAAGTGTTAGGAATTACAACCTCTCTCTAGGCATTACCACCTACCCTACTCCTCTTTTAGGAATTACAACCTCTCTCTAGGCATTACCACCTACCCTACTCCTCTTGGGACGACCCCGTCTCTCACGACACACTCCTCTTGATGTACTAGTGTATTACAAAGTGTTCAACACAATTAGGCTCACAATACAAATAAATTTTTTCTCTATAATGGATGAGAACACAATGTAAGCTCACACTCTAAGTCACACAAACCCACAACCCAATTATACAATGTATGCAAATACAATAAGCTCAATGGTTATGTGTATAAACAAACAGTAAATAAAATCAACTAAACTCAATATAAACACTAGCTTAATAAAATGGTAATCAAATAATATAAATGTAAAGCTAGATTGACTTTAGGGAAACTTCTCTATAGATAACAAGAGAGAGGGAGAAGAGTGAATACTCAAACACTAATGATGATCTCCACTTGCTCTTGTAAAATTCTCTTTACAAAACAAACTCTCAAATACTTAAAAGCTTTTTAAACAAACACTAACAAACTTTAAACCATTGTTAAAAACTTTCTTAAACCTCTTTTAAAACATTCTCTTAGTTGGTTGAAGAGCTGAAGGTAATGAGGTATTTATAACAACCTAAGACATCAGCCGAAACCCAACTGAAAAGACAAAAAGCCCCCAGAAAACACTGCTGGAAACTAGCTGTTACTATGCAACTGCTCTTTCATAAGTCGACTTATGAGTCGATTTATGAGTCGACTTATATGAGTCGACTCAGTAGAAGAAAAATTATAACTGCGCTGTACTTTGTGAGTCGACTTATGAGTCGACTCATGAGTCGACTAAACATGCACAGACCTAAAATGCACAGAAAAACTTCAACTTTAAACTGGGTTTAAAAATATCAAATAAATTCTAAAAATATAAAACTTTGGAAAATGATTGTGAACATGATAATAAATATGTTACAAAAACTGGTTTTCAAAAAGAACTTGCCAAATATAAAATATCATCATTTTTCAAAATAGTCCAAAAACATGAAAACTAAACATACATGATTTTGACATTTGACTCAAACAAACTTTTGAAACTCTACAAAATGATTTTATAGACTTAAAGAAAGATATAAACTATTGTTATAATGTCTATAAACAATGAATACAATATTTTGTCAAATACAATAGAATATGAAACATATGAGTATGTATATGAGTCTATAAACAATGAATACAATATTTTGTCAAATACAATAGAATATGAAACATATGAGTATGTATATGAGTATGTATATGAGTATATATTTGTTTTATATCTATGAAATTAGATCAAACCAACTTATCCACATAAAAACAAATATGTATGAATATAAATATTTATTTATATGTTTGTAAAAACTTTGTTTGTGGATAAACCAAAAGCCAAGATGTGTATATATATATATATAACTATATATATATATATATATATATATATATATATATATACACACACACATAGAAAACAATACAATGTGTGTGTATATGATATTGAGCTTAAAGTACTAACACACATAATATAAACTCCTAAACTAAATGTTACCCAAGCAATCTTGACCTTCAAGAAGCTTGACTTGGTACACTATGCGAAAGACGCTTGAACTTGGATCTTCAACTTGAATTGCAAGGTGTCACTCCATAATTCTGCCAACCTCCATTGGATATGATCGTTGAAGCGTAATTCCATCCATCCTCCAATATGTTGTTTGTCTACAATTGATACAAAAACACAAACACTAGACAAACAACATTAAAAGTAAATTGTTTGTAAATCATCATCAAAACAAGAAGGCCAACAGGGTCGACTACTCCTCCGACTTTATGTCCGATCCTTGGATGAGAATTCCTAATTCTGCTATATAAACAAGAAGAACGAACCCGTAAGAGGGTGGGGCTTGTTTCCCCCATAGTACCTCCGATAGTCAAGTCAGCTGGTGAGCTTGAGTGGGGTTTGAGGGAGAGTCTCGGGACCATTTAGGTCTTTTTTAGGGGATACTCTTTTAGAACTATTAGTAAAGAGAAAATAGATCCATTGGGAGAAATACTCCTCCGAATTTAATGAAGGTTCAGTCTCTTAGTAGAGTCAAGATTAAAAGAAAAGAGCATAGTAGAGAATGAAGAGTAGAAAAACCGAACCTCTCATCCTTTCCCTCCTTCCTCCTTTTTATAGTCCTTCGCCTCTGAGATTCTAACCCTTGGCTTTGACTATGCACAGGGGGGCGGTGGTGGGATGAGTAGACAGGATGCTGAATCATTCTCAATTTTACAGATGTCGACTGGCGATTGGAAGGGAAGTCATTCAAGCACAGGAGAGGGTATCTCCAACGTATCCTGGATTTTAACAAATGAGGCATGGCGGAAGATAGGTTGGTTGTTTAGTTATTCTTTGATTTACAGATGTCGGTTGGCGATTGGAAGGGAAGTCATTTGAGTAAATATCTTAGTGATATCTGGGAAATGACTTGTGAGCAGAGTACGCTGTTTTTGCCTGAGATTTGTCATAGTTGAAATCTTGATGGGATCGATCAATACTGTAGCGTCGTTTGATGTATATTTGAAGGGAGCTGAGTTGGTGTAGGCATATAAAATTGCTTATAGGTCCCTTAACTCAGCTCGGTACAAACCGACGAACCAACGAGGCGACGAGATCGACAAATCGCACGCGACCAACGGAACGAATCCACCCGCGTGCAGAATCAAGCTAACGAGTTAAGGAATCAACGAGTCATCCAACCGAGAACAGACTCGGATGAATCACGATCGAATCAAGATCAGTTTCGGACTCGAACTCAGAAGCGGATTTACTGCCAAATCAGGAATCCGACTTCTGCCAAAATCAGATCAACAAATCAGACAAAACCGGAAAACGGACAACACAAAACGACAGAACAACACACCCGAAAAGAGGCTCGGAAACCAAGTCACCGAGGCGGCTCACCGAGCCACCAAGGTGGCTCGGTGGCCGAGCCACCAAGTGGTGGCTCGGCCGAGCCACCTAGGTGGCTCGGTGGCCGAGCCACCTTGGGGTGGCTCGGCCACCTCCGAGCCACCAAATGGTGGCTCGGAGGCCGAGCCACCTCCTTGGTGGCTCGGCGGCCACCAAGGTGGCTCGGCCACCACCGAGCCACCAAGAGGTGGCTCGGTGGCCGAGCCACCAAGGTGGCCGGCCGAGCCACCTCTTGGTGGCTCGGCATGAGCCGAGCCACCTTGAGTGGCTCGGCACAGTGCCGGCCACCTCGAGGTGGCCGACAGTGGCCGACGGTGGCCGACGTTTCTCTTTTTGCGGGCACTGTCCTGAGAGCCTATAAATAGGCCTAGAGATGTTCATTTTCAACGGTCGAACTTTCAAGAGCCGAAACTCTGCCGGATTGAAGAGTGAACTCGGAGCTTTGAAGACCTAAAGACTTGCACATTTGGATCTAATCCTCGGTGAGCATCCACGTCAGAAAAGGCAGGATTTTAAGAGGAAGAAAGAACAGATCTGAGATCTACACGAGATCACACTCCAGATCTAAGCTTGGTCTTAGATCTCGAGATCCGAGCGATTATTCCCTTGGTGGACTAATCCCTCCCGGCTATTATTCCCTTCGTGGAATAATACCCGTATAATCGTGTAGATCCGACCGGATCTAGATCGCGGCTCGGCCTTGGCCGAGCCACCTTGAGGTGGCTCGGCCACCGAGCCACCTCAAGGTGGCTCGGCTAAGGCCGAGCCGCCTTGAGGTGGCTCGGCTTTGGCCGAGCCCCCGCGGGCGGTGTTTTCCGACTTTTTCGAGTCGTTTTCCGTTGTTTCCGGTTCTGTCCGTGATTCGGTTGATTGAGACTCTGATTGGTTGATCTGATTTGGCAGTAAGTTGGATTCCTGATTTGGCAGTAAATCCGCTTCTGAGTTCGAGTCCGAAATTGATCTTGATTCGATCGTGATTCGTCCGAGTTTCCCCTTGGTTGGATGGCTCGTTGATTCCTCAACTCATTAGCTTGATTCTGCACGCGGGTGGATGCATTCCGTCGCTTCTGTGCGATTCGTCGATCTCGTCGCCTCGTTGGTTCGTCGGTTTGTGCCGAGCTATGCTAGGGGACCTATAAGCAATTTTATATGCCTACAGATACCCCCTCCAAAGTATTTCAGTCTCGTTCTTTTATAGAAGAGTCTGGGATACTTTGGATATGATTGTCCCTACCTTCAGTCGGTATAACGGGACCTCGGAATGGCTTCTGTTCTTGACTCCTTCAATTCTCCAGGCTTTTCGGTGCTTTGTCGAAAGTCTGTAAGAGTTCCGGTGCTGCATTTATTGTCTGACCGTTTGTCGGAATTTTCTGAACTTGAAGTCGATTCCTTTGAGCTGACCATTGATTGTGGCGTCGAGTCTTTATGCACAACGCGTTGTCCGGCGTAGTGTGGTTGAGTTATCCTTAAGAATATTTATAAACAATATTCTCCAGGAACTTCTCAAACCAAAAATAGGGAATAGTTTATACTCATATACCTTATTGGAGTATTAAGAAGCAGTTTATACTCGTATACTTTTCGGAGTGTTTTTGTGCCTAAATGAGCTGAACCGGCTTAAAATGAGCCAAAAAAGGCAGTAAATCGGCTCAAAAAATCCTCCAACTCCTCCGAACAAATGGGAGAGGGGTGAGTGAATGATGGACTGAACCGTCGCTCGATTTGAAGTCGTTTCGATGCTCGGTTCGGCTTCAATTTGGATTTTGGTTCGAACTGGGTCCGGTCCGGTTCGGTTCGGTTTGGTTCAACCCGGTCCACCTTATATAAAGGGGGTCTTTTTCTTTTCTTTTTTCTTTACCCTAGGGCCGGCCCCCCCCTTTTTGCCTCCTTTTTGAATTTCTCTTCCCTCGAGCCTCCGTTCTCCCTCAAAACTCGATCTTCGTCTTAGATTCATCCTTCCTTTTGATCCTTGACTGAGAAATCCCTCGAAACTTCCATATTTAGACTTTCCTTCGAGCCCCTCGAGCGCGTGGTTCGAGCACTTCCAAGATCTAATTTTTGTCGGATCCTCGAGCTTCCCCTCAGGTATATCTCCATAATCTTGATCTATTTCATGTTTGATCTAGTGTATGGAATAGCGGGATCGCATATAAGGGTTGAGGGAGTGATTTGATGCCTCAAGCTCGCCTTTTTAGGGGATAAAAAAGTGATTTTTATTTCTAGATCTGACCTCTTGAATTCTTTTTCTGTAGGCCATTATGTCGCGAGTATCGAGAGGTCGTTTTCCTGCTGCATCGGTTGATGGCGCGCCTCCCTCATATGCTGGTGAGCAATTTTTTGACCTTTTTCGAAAATTTACAAATTAGTCCTCTTTTTTCTGGATATTTGCAAATTAGTCCATTTTACCCCCCGTTGTTCTCCTTGGTGAGGCAACCGGGAAAGGCCTTGGTTCTCCTTGGTGAGGATCGACGCTTTATGGAAATTTTGCAAATTAACCCTCTTCTTCTGAGAATTTTGCAATTTAGTCCTTTTACCCTATTTTGCTCTCCTTGGTGAGGCGATCGGGAAAAGCCTTGATTCTCCTTGGTGAGGATCGACGCTTTAAAGATGGGTTTTGCTTGGTCAAAACCACATCTCATAATAAAGGGGGCGTTTTGACGCTGCATTGTGCTTTATAAGGCAGGGATATATTGTCGATATACCCTATCTTATAAATGCGCAATGTGGCCAAATCGTCTCGCCCTTTATAAGGCAATGACTCTATCTTACCAATTTGTAAGATGAATTCAATTTCCTTTTATATCTGAAATTAACAAACACTTAACTGCTTGTTTTCAGTGGAATATCCTTCCGGAGCTTTTTCATCGCATGCGGTGAATGGACGTCGTGATGAGTATTATTCCACATCTGATGACTTTTCGCCCATTCCGTTCACCTCCCAGTTTGCTCCGGGCACGTCGTTGGAAGTTGTCCAAGTGGTGAGGGAAGGTGGCCATCAAGCTCTTCGCCAGCTGATCACAGATGCGCCTCTCGTGCAGGATGCCAGTTCCGTTCAGTCTCTTAGGAAGACTGACTTCTTGTTTGGAGACTCTACCAGGGATCCCGATGCAGTATTTATTGAGGCTGAGCAGTGGCTTTACCAGACTGGCAGTCGTTATATGTATTTGCCGAAGATTCCTCGACACCGTTCTTTGACTGAGCTCAGGCGCCAAGCTGTGAAGCGGGAGATGTCGTGGAGTTTGACAAAGGAACATGAGAGCGTTCACTGCGGCTATATTACTCATCAGGCAGTTCCTGGTTCGAGTCGAGATCACATTGTTGGACTACATCCTGGAGTACTGGGGCTAGATACTCCGCCTCGTAACGAGTTCCTCGCCACTGCTTCTACTTTGAGGAATCGCCTCGCTATCTTAGGACGGGAGATGCCTGCACCGCGCCACAGATTCTATGGTTGGGTCCATTCTTTGGACAGGTTTTGGTGGGCTCGTATGACGAAGTATGTCTTGAGCCGATGGAGCGAGGAGTTACATGCTTGCGGCCTTTATGCAGCCATTCGGGCCACCATGCATGGCTTGCCTACAAGCGCGAAGCATTTCTTTGCCCTATGCGAGCTTTATAATCCAGATTCCAACACTTTTCTGACCAGGCACGGAGAGTTGGGCTTGGCTCTACATGAGATGCACAAGATTTCTGGTTTGCCCATGGGACAGATGTTATACCAGGAGTACTTTCCCTCCAACCATGAGTTGAGTCAGCTGAAGGATCGCATGCCCGACCGCTACGAGACCTTATGGGACCTCACTTGTCATTATCACATTGCTTTGGCGCAGTCTAAGCCCCTAGCGAAGAGGACCAAAGCAAATGTGAGCCTGAAGCAGTTCGCATCATATTTGTTCAGGAATCTGGAGAGCCATTCTGGCCAATCTATTTGTGAACTGGCACCGCTGACTCCTTCAGAGGTTAATGAGCTGCTGAAGAAGACTAACGCCCAATCCTATACCATTAGCAGTCCTGAGAGTGGCTTTCCTGCAGGGACTAAATTCAGATCGTTCTTATATCATGCGACCGCACCGATTCGTCCGATGACTCTCCTTGCCGGTTATCTCGCCATCTGGTTGAAGAAATGTGTGGTCCCGTATCAGTCTGGTGACGCTCTGCCACTGGAAGTGCTCTATCCTGCAGTTCAGCTTGCCTACAAGAAGGAACTTTCGCTTCTTCCGGTGATGGTTGCTAACATTCATCGAGGGCTTCGGCAGATTTCTGGTGCTTTTACACGGAGAGATGATGATAAACCGACTCAGATTCCTACCATTAAGGTGGAGCTTCCGTATATTTATTTGATGGCTTGGTTCGTCCTTCATCGTTCCGATGTGATGTCGGTACCGAATGCCATAGACCAGTCTGTTCCCTTTCTACAGCTGCTTGAGAATGGCGAGTGGGAGGGCCGAGGATTCCCCGATATCAGGCGTCAGCTACAAGTCCACAAGTGCTGGGCATTCTCCACTTGCTTTCCACAGTTCTCCAGCCGGTACGGCGAGTGTTTGATTGATGAGGAGAAGCCGAGGGAGTATAGGACTTATTTGGATATGGGCTGCTTTAATTGGCTAGTGAACATTAGGCCGGGTTACCTGACTTTCCGGGTGGGGAATCAGTGTTTTATAGAGCCGTATCTACCTTGCCGATTCGCCCGCCAGTTCGGTTATGACCAGCTTTATGTTGGGAACCCGCGCCAGCAGCTTCGGGCTCATGGAGGTCTGGTGGACGGTCTTCGTGCATGGTTGTGGACCGTGACTGGCTGTACTGGTGCTAGGTTCAGTCTCCCAGGTACTGAGCGGCAGTTGAACCTCACTTTCTTGAGCTGCAAGTGGTTGCTAGCAGCTAATAAGACTGTCCCTGTGAAGCCTATCGAAGAGTTGGTGGCCGAAGAAGCCTCTCAGATTGATTCTCATGCGATCCGGGACGGTGCTCGGTCACAGAAGGCTCAGGGCAAGACCCGCCGACTTGATGCGGAAGGTCACAGGGCCTTTAGTTCTGCTGGAGAGGCTTCAGGCGGAGATCCCGAAGATTACGAGGCAGATTTGGAGCAAGGTTAGTCACCTATCTTTCTTTTTTCTTTTTCTCTGCATTTTTGAATTGCTAGTCCTGACCACTATTTGATATTTCAGGGATAGCGACCAACAGTGAAGACGAATTCCATCCTTTTACCCGGGCAAGACCTTCGATTGCTGTCCGTGCTGATAGGCGGAAAAGATTAGCCCACAAGCCGCATGCAAATTCACGAGCATCTGAGATGGACTTGGCTGATGAGGATCCTGTTAGTGACGGAGGTAACGTCTATTCTATAGATCATTTTCTTGATCGTTTAGAACTTCTGGCTCATGCTTTCCCATCCTATGCAGGATATCGTGAGGAAGGCGAGATGAGTCCTGATGATTGTGCATCTCCTGGTGAGCCTGACTCACCGTACCAGGTAGAAAAGCCTGCAGAGACCGCCCATGTTGGGGAGCCTGTCAATGAAGGACCCAGTTCGATGATTCCAGGTACATCTTCAAGAGGTAACTTGCCTCTATTGGCCATAGTTTCCTTCCTCCTCCTTCATACTTATATCTTTTGTGTCAGATTTTTTGATTGATGATTTCGATGGGGAAGGCCTGCCTATGGACACTCCTATGTTCAACTTCATGTACGACTCTCCTCAGATTGATGGCCAGCCGCCTCAGGATATGTTTCCT
>NC_033803.1:46418799-46439026 GCF_001876935.1 Asparagus officinalis | reverse complement strand
TATAGCACGTTAACCTGTAAGTATAGCACGTTAACCAGTAAGTATAGCACGTTAATCTGTAAGTATAGCCCGTTAACCTGTAAGTATAGCACGTTAACCTGTAAGTATAGCACGTTACATCGTAAGTATAGCATGTTAACCTGTAAGTATAGCACGTTAACCTGTAAGTATAGCACGTTACATCGTAAGTATAGCACGTTAACCTGTAAGTATAGAACGTTAACCTGTAAGTATAGCACGTTACATCGTAAGTATAGGACGCTAACGTCGTAAGTATAGCACGTTATGTCGTAAGTATAGCACGTTAACTTGTAAGTATAGCACGTTAACCTGTAAGTATAGCACGTTACATTGTAAGTATAGCACGTTACATCGTAAGTATAGCACGTTATGTCATCGTAAGTATAGCACGTTACGTCGTAAGTATAGCACGTTATGTCGTAAGTATAGCACGTTACATCGTAAGTATAGCACGTTATGTCGTAAGTATAGCACGTTAACTTGTAAGTATAGCACGTTAACCTGTAAGTATAGCACGTTAAACTGTAAGTATAGCACGTTACATCGTAAGTATAGCACGTTAACCTTTAAGTATAGCACGTTAACTAGTAAGTATAGCACGTTATGTCGTAAGTATAGCACGTTAACCTGTAAGTATAGCACGTTATGTCGTAAGTATAGCACGTTACATCGTAAGTATAGCACGTTAACCTGTAAGTATAGCACGTTAACCAGTAAGTATAGCACGTTAACCAGTAAGTATAGCACGTTAACCTGTAAGTATAGCACGTTAACCAGTAAGTATAGCACGTTAACCAGTAAGTATAGCACGTTAACCAGTAAGTATAGCACGTTAACCAGTAAGTATAGCACGTTAACCAGTAAGTATAGCACGTTAACCAGTAAGTATAGCACGTTAACCAGTAAGTATAACACGTTAACCTGTAAGTATAGCACGTTAACCAGTAAGTATAGCACGTTAACCTGTAAGTATAGCACGTTAACCAGTAAGTATAGCACGTTAACCAGTAAGTATAGCACGTTAACCAGTAAGTATAGCACGTTAACCAGTAAGTATAGCACGTTAACCAGTAAGTATAGCACGTTAACCAGTAAGTATAGCACGTTAACCAGTAAGTATAGCACGTTAACCAGTAAGTATAACACGTTAACCTGTAAGTATAGCACGTTAACCTGTAAGTATAGCACGTTAACCTGTAAGTATAGCACGTTAACCTGTAAGTATAGCACGTTAACCTGTAAGTATAGCACGTTAACCTGTAAGTATAGCACGTTAACCAGTAAGTATAGCACGTTAACCAGTAAGTATAGCACGTTAACCAGTAAGTATAGCACGTTAACCAGTAAGTATAGCACGTTAACCAGTAAGTATAGCACGTTAACCAGTAAGTATAGCACGTTAACCAGTAAGTATAGCACGTTAACCAGTAAGTATAACACGTTAACCTGTAAGTATAGCACGTTAACCTGTAAGTATAGCACGTTAACCTGTAAGTATAGCACGTTAACCTGTAAGTATAGCACGTTAACCTGTAAGTATAGCACGTTAACCTGTAAGTATAGCACGTTAACCTGTAAGTATAGCACGTTAACCTGTAAGTATAGCACGTTAACCTGTAAGTATAGCACGTTAACCTGTAAGTATAGCACGTTAACCTGTAAGTATAGCACGTTAACCTGTAAGTATAGCACGTTAACCAGTAAGTATAGCACGTTAACCAGTAAGTATAGCACGTTAACCAGTAAGTATAGCACGTTAACCAGTAAGTATAGCACGTTAACCAGTAAGTATAGCACGTTAACCAGTAAGTATAACACGTTAACCTGTAAGTATAGCACGTTAACCTGTAAGTATAGCACGTTAACCTGTAAGTATAGCACGTTAACCTGTAAGTATAGCACGTTAACCTGTAAGTATAGCACGTTAACCTGTAAGTATAGCACGTTAACCAGTAAGTATAGCACGTTAACCAGTAAGTATAGCACGTTAACCAGTAAGTATAGCACGTTAACCAGTAAGTATAGCACGTTAACCAGTAAGTATAGCACGTTAACCAGTAAGTATAGCACGTTAACCAGTAAGTATAACACGTTAACCTGTAAGTATAGCACGTTAACCTGTAAGTATAGCACGTTAACCTGTAAGTATAGCACGTTAACCTGTAAGTATAGCACGTTAACCTGTAAGTATAGCACGTTAACCTGTAAGTATAGCACGTTAACCTGTAAGTATAGCACGTTAACCTGTAAGTATAGCACGTTAACCTGTAAGTATAGCACGTTAACCTGTAAGTATAGCACGTTAACCAGTAAGTATAGCACGTTAACCAGTAAGTATAGCACGTTAACCAGTAAGTATAGCACGTTAACCAGTAAGTATAGCACGTTAACCAGTAAGTATAGCACGTTAACCAGTAAGTATAGCACGTTAACCAGTAAGTATAACACGTTAACCTGTAAGTATAGCACGTTAACCTGTAAGTATAGCACGTTAACCTGTAAGTATAGCACGTTAACCTGTAAGTATAGCACGTTAACCTGTAAGTATAGCACGTTAACCTGTAAGTATAGCACGTTAACCAGTAAGTATAGCACGTTAACCAGTAAGTATAGCACGTTAACCAGTAAGTATAGCACGTTAACCAGTAAGTATAGCACGTTAACCAGTAAGTATAGCACGTTAACCAGTAAGTATAGCACGTTAACCAGTAAGTATAGCACGTTAACCAGTAAGTATAGCACGTTAACCAGTAAGTATAACACGTTAACCTGTAAGTATAGCACGTTAACCTGTAAGTATAGCACGTTAACCTGTAAGTATAGCACGTTAACCTGTAAGTATAGCACGTTAACCTGTAAGTATAGCACGTTAACCTGTAAGTATAGCACGTTAACCAGTAAGTATAGCACGTTAACCAGTAAGTATAGCACGTTAACCAGTAAGTATAGCACGTTAACCAGTAAGTATAGCACGTTAACCAGTAAGTATAGCACGTTAACCAGTAAGTATAGCACGTTAACCAGTAAGTATAGCACGTTAACCAGTAAGTATAACACGTTAACCTGTAAGTATAGCACGTTAACCTGTAAGTATAGCACGTTAACCTGTAAGTATAGCACGTTAACCTGTAAGTATAGCACGTTAACCTGTAAGTATAGCACGTTAACCTGTAAGTATATAACGTGCTATACTTACGACATAACGTGCTATACTTACAGGTTAACGTGCTATACTTACTGGTTAACGTGCTATACTTACAGGTTAACGTGCTATACTTACTGGTTAACGTGCTATACTTACAGGTTAACGTGCTATACTTACTGGTTAACGTGCTATACTTACAGGTTAACGTGCTATACTTCCTGATAGCGTGCTATACTTATAGGATAACATGCTATACTTCCTGAATAACGTGCTATACTTATAGGATAACGTACTATACTTACATGATAATGTGCTATGCTTACTGAATAATGTGTTATACTTACATGTTAACGTGTTATACTTACTAACTAACGTGCTATACTTACAAGTTAACGTGCTATACTTACTGAATAACATGTTATACTTATAGGTTAACGTGCTATACTTAGATGATAACGTGTTATACTTTCATGATAACGTGTTATACTTACAATATAACATGCTATACTTACATGATAACGTGCTATACTTACAATATAACATGTTATACTTACAGGTTAATGTGCTATACTTACATGATAACGTGTTATACTTTCATGATAACGTGTTATACTTACAATATAACATGCTATACTTACATGATAACGTGCTATACTTACAATATAACATGTTATACTTACAGGTTAATGTGCTATACTTACAGTATAATGTGCTATACTTACAGTATTAATGTGCTATACTTACAGTATAACATGCTCTACTTATATTAATATGCTATACTTATAAGTCTGGTAATTCATGCTATACTTACATGTTATCATTCTATACTAAGATCAAATTTAACAAAAATTTCATCAATTATAACAAATTTAACTAATATTTAACTAATTGTTATGAATTCATAACAATAACATTTTACTAAAAATAATTATGTGAAATAACATTATGTGAAATAACTAATTATGTGAAATAATAATGTGAAATAAGAAGTGCAAAATAATTATGTGAAATAACTAATGTGAAATTAATGGGTGGTTAATTACAAAACCTCAGTTATCTAACATTTTACTAAAAATAACGAATTAAAATTTTTTTATGAACTCATTTAACTAACTTATCAAATAATTGTCATGGTTAAAATGAGAAATTAATGCTAACAACTTGGTAGTTGAGTAAATTGCAAATTTCTACCTTCAAATGCCCAGAAAGTTGGTGAGAATTAATTGATGGGTTGTAGGAGAGAGTGATTAAATGATGGGTTATAGGAGAGAGTGTTGAGTTCTATTAATGGAGTGAGAGAAAGGGAGAAGAAGAGGGGGGCAGAGAGAGGACGGAGAGAGAATGGAGGGGGGAAATTTACCGCCAGTTTCCCCCCTCTCTCTCCATTTCGTTTATTTTATTTAAGGGGGACCCACTTAAATGAATTCTATAAGTGGGAGGGTATAACCGGAATTTAAGAAAAATATATGGGGGGACCCACTGCTGAAAGTATTGTATTTTGGATTTGGGTTTAAAGACAAATACAAAAAGAAATTTGGACTTAGAGATACAACTAATACTACTTGGGTTTAAAAATAAAGGGAGGTAAACTATTGGACCTAAAGACAAAAAGCCCAATAAAATATTGGTTGCATTTAGAGGTTTATAGTTAGGGTCAGTAAATTTGTGATGGGATTCGTCCTCATATATCGGTGCGTATATGCCACAATATACTAAAGTGTAACATTATATCATACATGTGATAGGGAGACGTTGAACATTTATACACGGTTCTCTAAAAATGTCTGCAATTTTGGGTATAATCTCACTTATTTTTTGGTCAATGAAAAATTTTTATTCATTACCAATATATGGAAGTTATAATACATCAACATCTTTCCTCAAGACTGGTTACAGAATTCAGTCTTCAAAATTAAAAATTCTCTACATAGCTCTTTATGTGGTATGGTATATTATCATTCAATATCCTTGTATATACATGTATCTTTATCAATCTAAAGAGATGATCAGGGCCTCTTGATTGAAGTTGAAATATACGAAAATTCCTCTCTTACCAAATCATATAGACTGAAGTAGATAATGCCAACCTTTTAAGCTTTATTTTGAAACTTTTCCCTCTCAAATTGTTCCCAAACCAGCTGGTGATTTGATCCCAGTTACATGATTTCTGTTTGAAGCATAGCCAATCCATTACTTGATTCCAAACTCTAGCTGAAAATTGGCATTCGAAGAAAAGGTGTTGACAGGTTTCAATCTGTCCTCCTCTTGAACATAGGGTGCACTGATTTGAGCTCAGAACCCTCATTTTGCAAAGTCTTTCTTGTGTTAAAAGCCTTGATAAGAATGCCAACCAGAGAATAAAGGAATGTTTAGGTAGATTCCATCCACCCCAAACAGTCTCAGACCATGTAGTCAGATTTTGAGTGTTGAAAAATTCCCCTACACATCACTGAAACTTTGATTTTGTCATTAGCACAGCTGCCACTGATGACATTCTGGAGATTATTCACGTTACCAAGTTTATCAATCAACAAATTCCTCACTCTTAAAAGTTGTCTCCACTGCCATGAATCACTCTTTCTTGGTTGAACTTGCCAGATAAAAGAGAAGAATGCAACATGGTGTATTATCTGCTTATTTAGTTTCTGTGCTGGGTCTTATTTGCTTTTGCATGTTTTATGTGACACAATTTGCTAATATGTCTAAAATATGAAGCATGGATATAGATAAGAGATTCATGTATAAAATGGACGGTGATGCAACAGACATGAGTCCTTTACTTGCAAGTCAGTCTCATGAAAAAAAATTCTTTTTATCATGAATTTAGTTGAGACTTTTTTTTCTTTTCCTTGTTTTCTATTGTTTCTTTTTTGAAATGCAAACTTCCGAATACATGTACTTGTATATTCATGCTTAACTTCCGAAGGATATTCATGATTATATGTATATTCATGCTTAATTGTACTTGTAGCAAAGATTTGATGTCGGGGACTATGAGAACGACCTAGTCATCCAAGATTCCATAAAGAAAAAGTGTCAGAGTATATATAGAAATTGGAAGCATGAGTTGCACGCTTACTATCTTGGTTTAATAGAGATGGGAGTACCTGATCCTAAGAACCATCCACCAAAGCGTGTGAAGTCTAATGATTGGGTATCGATGATCGATGTGTGGGAAAGTGAAGAGTGGAAGGTATAGATCTCAAATCACTTTATTAAATTGTCATGTAAATTTAACTTTTGTTATATATTTTAATAATATATTTTATATTGGTTATTAGACAAAATCATATAAAGTGAAGGTGAGTCGATCAAAGTTGCCCTACAATCATATATTTGGTTCCCGATCATTTGCAGCAACGATGTCACTAATTATAAGTTTTGCTTTATAAGTTTTTACTTTTTAAATAGACTATAAATAGTTATTAACAACGTTAATGATAAATTTATTAAATGATAGAAATCAAGGCATGATGGGCAAGCTCCCTCTTTTGCGGAATTTTACAAGGAAACCCACTAAAAAAAAAAGAAAGTATGGGTAAACGAGAAAGCACAAGATACCTATGTACATATGTCTAATTTACTTTTGTTAAATAAATCTATACAAAAAACTTATATCTATTCATTAATGATATGGATCTTACAGCTTTAAAAATGACAGGAGCGATTAGTCAACAAGACTATCGAACAATCTCAGTCCGAAGTTACATCCCCGATGAACGAGTTTGAAATCTCCATTGATCTACTTGGAAGGAAACCGGGTTACCTGAAGGGGTATGGAATCCACATTCGAGGGAATTCATCTACCAGGTCTATTACAAAGTTAGCGGAGCGAGATCCTGAGGTCGTGACTTTAAAGGAGATAGTAGCTGTGCAAGCCGAACAGATTGCCTCACAAGCCGAGCAGATTGCCTCACAAGCCGAGCAGATGAACGTACAAGCCCAGAAGACTGTTGACCTTGAGGCTTTAGTGCATCAGCTATTTGTACGTAGTTAGCCTGGAGCGAGCGGTGGTAGAAGAGATTTCTCATCGAGATGAGGTCAAACTTGCATTTAATTTTTCATCCTCTATCTCGTTCCCAGATTTCTTATGTCTGAAGTATTTTTCACGCGGATCTGTTGCCTTCGTCACTTCGCGAAAATTGTGTATTCGCCCCTCGTCTTTGCTGTGATACTCTGAGAGCCATGATATTGCAGAAACATTTTTTTGATGGATCAATTAATTAATGGTAATAATAAAGCTGGAAGGTTTTATATATATTTTTAGGTTTAGAAAACATAAGCTAAAATGGAAGAATACATACGAAAAAAAAGAACAGCATGGTTAATAAGGTCTTGGGCTAAATAATAATTAAAAATCTTTTTTTCTTGAAATGCGGGCTAAATACTTTCAGTAAATTACTTTCATGCAGCACGAGTCAATGTGGACAGGCTTGATAGTTTTAGCTTGGGCTTGCCAGCTTGGGCACTTTGTGCAAACAGAGGAATAGGAATATGAAGCAAAAGGAAGAATTATGCACCAGATGAGGCAGAGAAACATAACAGACGTGATCAAGCAACTAATTTGATCAAGCAAACTGTGTTTCTTTTTTTTTCCTTTATAGATTACAAGCAAACTAGAATATTTAAACAGGCCTTTGAGTGTTGGCTTGGAAATAGAAATGAATGTAACTAATTTGTAATGGGAGTAAATTCTTTGTTTATCATAATATGCAACGTGTTTGGAGTATAATTTGATGTTTGGTTTCTTTGTTGATGTGAATGGGTGCAATTTTTTTATGGATGTTCAGGTTCAGTGTAGGCTTGTAGTTAATAGAAAAGATAATTATGCGTTGCCAAAAATTATACCTTTACCGACGTTAAATTGCATCACTAAATTTTTAACTTTTAGCGACGCACTAAATTGTATCATTAAAAGTAACACTTTTGCCACGCTATATTGTGTCGCCAAAAGTAATATATTTTAGCGACGCTATCTTGCGTCACCAAAGATATAGCTTTTAGTGATGCAAAATGAAGCGTCGCTAAAAGCTACACTTTTGCCAACGCTAAATTGTGTTGCCAAAAGTATAATTTTTAGCGACGAACAGTTTTGCGTCGCTAAAAGTTATGCTTTTACCGACGTTTTGGTTTTTGCCAACACAACATGCGTCGCCAAAAGTACTACTTTTGCCGACGCACCCTTGTATTTGAGAAAATTCTGCATACCTTTTTCCGACGCAAAATATTATGTGTCGCTAAAAGATGTACTTTTCCCGACGCATGAAGCGTCGCCAAAAGTGTTGATTTTTACCGACGCAGGTTGTTTTGCGTTGCCAAATACTTTCCTTGACGTACTTTTGGCGACGCGTTAGCGACGCTGCATTTTGCGTCGGGAAAGATTTTTCCCGATATTTTTTTAACTTTTGCCGATGTTTTTGTTTCATCGGAAATACTGTATTTTGTTGTAGTGTTATATATGCTTATGTGTTAGATTTCATCATATAAAAGTGTGCTAGCATTAGCATTAATCTTTGGTTTATAATTTTTTTTAAATCTATCAAGGATTAGGAACAAACTCCATATTCTTTTTTGTGTTGTTTTAGCCCACTTTTAACAAATCATCTCATCTTATTAGCTTTATCCTCCTTTTATAATGTCATTTTGAAGTGTTTTTCACTATTACAATACTATACTTTCTCAGATCAAGTTTGGTTTCATGTCGATCCAAATAATATGATAATTCAAATTGGTATCAGATTACATTTATTTCCTATCAATTCAATTATCAACATAAAAATTTAAATTGGATGTAGCTCATTTAAACAAATATTAAAGAAAATGAATAATCATAATGTTAAAGTTTAGAGACATAAGTGAGCAGAAACCATCAAAGTGGAACCTAGAAACAAATTTAGTAAGGAAATAAGCCAAATATACTAAATCATGGTATTTAACCACATGCATTGCACGTGTACAAAACCTTGTGTGTATATACATATATGCATGTATACATACGTACATAATACATATATGTGTGTGTATAAGTTGACGATCACCGGCAATTCTCGCCTTTGAAGGCTGCCGTCATAGCCGTTCCACCACCACTCTCCTCATCCGACCGCCATATAGCCATTGCTTGCCACCATCACCATAGTCTAATAATGGTGCTATCGACAGAATATCTGAGACCTGTTTGATAAAACGTATGACAAAACTAGTGTCACATGTTTATGCAGTAGTTGAGATATTTGAGTGAGAGGTTTGTCCATCATTGTTCTCTGCTTCAAAAGTTATGGGGCATAGGATGTCAGAGAAGTTATATGTATTGACTTTGTATAATGAGAAACTTTCAGTGAGGATACTACAAGTGCTTTGAGATGTTCATTGTGTTGTTGCTTAATGTGAAAAGAGGAGCCCAAGTTGTTAATTGGACTTGTCATGTAAAATATGAATTGTGCCATTTCTCGAAGGCACGGGATGTGTTAGGCACCAGATTAATAAGCAAAGGCGTTGAGCGCATAATATATTTGTCTATTATAGTTAGTTCCCTTCAAGCTCTGAATAGTTGGTTCCCCTCAGGTTTTGATATACTTATTTTAGATTAAATAGCACTTAAATACCTTATAGTTTCACTTTTTTAGCACTTATATACCCTCAGTTGTATTTCATAGCATTTATATAACCTTAATTGGTCGAAATTGGCATGTTAGTGTCATATCTTTTGCAAATGTGAAAATTTTCATCTGAAAGTTCTCAAATAACATTCATATGTTATTTTTGAGTTTTTTTTTTACCATTAATATTTATTACATTAGTATTAAACCTACCAAAATCCTAATTTAAATGTATTATAATTCTATTTCAAAAATAAAATTCGGAAAGATTTAACAATGAATCAACAAACGTAATAGAGAAAAAGTTATAAGATTAGCATATAAATGTTATATGGGAACTTTCGGATAAAAAATTTCATATTTGCAAAATATAGGGTATTCATGTGCTAATTTTGACCAACTCAAGGTACATAAATACTACGAAACATAACTGATGATATATAAGTGCTAGGAGAGTGAAACTATAATGCATTTAAGTGCCATTTAGCTCTTATTTTATTGGATTTGAAGTAACATGTTTGCAGTAAAAAGTAAATGTTTTACAACTAAATATTTACTTTTGTTTTTGGCTAATAAAATTCATATTTATTTGAGAAATAGGTACACTTGTTTTTGTCGACAGATCTGCATAAACTTTTTGGTGCAAAGGTTGCCTGATTCTTTTATAAACTATCACAAAGGCATCGGTTACCGCCGAATATGTACTTAGAATGCTTCTCCTAGTTCAATGAAAAGCTAGCACAATTACAAAGCTTGCAAGAAACATATGGGTTACAATAACTAAAGGATTACAGAATACACCCCTACAGATATGATGCCTAGAATAAACAGAGAAAACAACATTGTTCATAGAAGAGATATAAAACAATGTACAAGGAATAAATGAAGTAATCAAATGTTCCATACACAATGACAACTTTGAATAGCACCATGTCAGAAGCAACTAAAAGTAGTAAGCATCAAGTCCTTGTATGTTCCATAACTACCACTAAACTTAATCAAAAGAATAATTTTAAAGCTTATATGTTAATTCGAAAGGATCATATGTGAATAGGGATTCAAGAATGAAATATATTCATTCACACATGTAGTTGTTGATAATATTGTGTTAGTAGTGGGTTTAGCCCCACATTGGTTATGAGGACAAACCTCACCCTCCTCTACTTATATATATATATATGTACACACTCAATATTCAATTCAAGGAAAATTTATCCAAGACTCTCTCTCTCTCTCTCTCTCTCTCTCTCTCTCTCTTACTTTCACATGGTATCAGATCTTGGTTTAGGGTTTCCTAAATAATATAAATTTTCTAAATAAATAAAATTTTCTCATCTAAGTAGCTGATCTCAGTCGTCGCAGGAGATCTCGACCGCTACCATCGTTTAACCTTCGGCTTCTATTTTAAACCTTCGGGCTTCATTCTAACATTCGGGTTTTTTTCGTTCAAAGATTATTATCTTGAACTTCGGTTTGTTGTATGGCTCCTTCAGAGAAGATTCCTAAACCACCTCTGCCCTCAATGATCAAAGTGACTGGGCAGGGTGGTCCACCATTATCACCAATGCCTTGTGTGGCGCTGGTCTACTTAATCATCTCACTAGTACGGGACTAGTTCCACCGTCCATCAACATTGTTGCTTCATCCAGTACTGTTACATCTGGCAGTGGTGATGTCGATCTTCAGACCACTCGTGCTCTCTATGTCAAGGAGAGTTCGGACTAAAAGTTACAGAAATTTTGTGTAATGGATTATCTCACTCGCTGTGTTGGCTCCGGTCTCACTATCAAAATTGGTTCGCTTCCCTCTGCTCGGGACATGTGGACTCGTCTCACTGAGCGTTTCACTGAGTGTTCTAGTGCACGGGAGGCATATCTTCTGCAACGCATTGCTCTACAAAGCAAAGGTAGTTCCTCTCTGCAGTCTTATTTTGGATAAATGCAAGCTTTTTGGACATAATTATACTCCATGCTTCCTGGTCGTGATTCCACATATGAAGATTGGCTAGCCTGGTATGAGGAGCATGAGGTGCATCAACTGTTTCAGTCCCTTTCTAAATATTCAACTATGGCTGATCAACTACTTCATCAGCCTCAATTTCCAACTTTGTCCTCAGTTATGGGAGCTCTCACTGCTTATAAGACCCGACAGCAGACAACACGACTCAATTTGTCAACAGACACTCCTACCTCTTCGCTCAAGACTGCTCTGTCTGTACCTATCACTACTCCTGTTATGAATCATACTTCTCAACAGGATCCCTCTCTACAGGCTCGATCTAAGCTCTCTTGTAAATATTGTAAGAAGGAAGGACACCGCATTGAGACATGCTTCTAGCTTCATCCTGAGTTACGTTGCTCAGGTACTGATCATGGTCGGTAACCGCCTCAGTCTCAACCCTCTCGTACACAAGGATTGCTGGCCAATGCTATACCTTGGCAACCCCCTCAGTCTCAACCCTCTCGTACACCAGGATTGCTGGCCAATGTTATACCTTCTATCACTTCAGACTCTACTATTCAAGCTATTGAAGGTCTTCACCGTCAACTTGATGCTTTTCAGCATATCACCTCTACATCCATTGCACAACTCTCTGATATGCATTTTGCTGGTTCTTCAGCTAACCCTTTGGTCTCTGGTATGAATGATCTCTAAATTTTTGACTCTGGTTGTTCTTTTCATATGACTTGTAATGTCTCACTTTTATCCCCTGTCTTCACTTCATCTTCTCTTCCCCCTATCTACACTGTTGTTGGACAACCATTGTCTATCACTCAGTATGACTCTATTATCCTATAAAATGATCCATCTGGTCGTCTAACACTTGGTCTTGTCTATGTGGCTCCGTAGTTGTGCTTGAATTTAATTTCTATTAGCTCTTTATATATGGCTAGCCTACTTGTCTCATTTTCTTATGATACTTGTCTTGTGCAGGATCCACAGACGGGCAAGATGGCTGGGGCGGGTCGTAGGAGGTACAAACTATATTTTTTAGAATATCTTCACCTTCCAGAGTCCATACGTCCACGTTCTCTTTTTGTTTTTGCTTGTTCGTCAAAACCCTCTACCTCGCCTCCTACCAATTTGTGGCATAGACGACTTGGTCATGTGTCTAATAAAAAGGCTGCAGAGTCTTATTCGGTCTGGAGTACTTGGTCTTGTATCATCTAGTTCTAGTATTGAGTTATGTACTAGTTGTAAATTGGATAAATTCAATGTTTTACCATTTAAAATGAGTACATCTGTATCCACTTCCTTATTTGATTTAGTACATTCTGATATTTGGGGGTCAACTCCTCTGCCTTCTTTATCCGGCTACTTATATTATGTAAGTTTTATCGATGATTTCTCTCATTTTACATGGGTTTACCTACTTAAGAATCGCTCTGACGTACTTACTGCTTATCAAGCCTTCACTGCTATGATCTTCACTCAATAACAATCTCGTATTAAAGTTTTCCATTCTGACTGCGCCAAAGAGTACATATCCTCTATCATGCGCTCTATCATGTCTTCTCACGGGACTATCTTTCAACAGTCATGTTCCTACACGCATGAGCAAAATGGTATCGCTGAACGTAAACATCGTCATATCCTCGATACTGCTCGATTCGTGCTCATTTCTTACTCTGTTCCTCATCATTTCTGGGCTGAGTCCATTTTCACTGCTACTCATCCTATTAATATCACTCCATCTATCTCTCTTTCTGGTGCTACTCCTCATAGTCAAGTTTATACTCATCCTCCCCGTTATGATCTGGTCTGCGTTTTTTGTTGTCGTTGTTTTGTTCTTCTGTCATCTCACGAAGGTGATAAATTATCTCTCTGAGCTATTTCTTGTATCTATTTAGGAATTAGTTTGGAACATTGAGGTTATCATTGTTATGATCCTGCAACTCGTCGAGTTCATATATCTCATCACGTTCAATTCGAAGAAGATTCTCCATATTATTCTGCTTCTGATGACTTAAATTCCCTCCATTCTAATGATCATGCTTCCCTGTCAACTGCATCACCCACTTCTTCACCTCAGTTTTCCTTTCGAGATCTCCCTGACATCTTTCCATCTCCTTATGTTGACTATTTCTCACCTGTGACGCCCCAGGGTTCACACAAGGCTGCAGTCCAAGGTGAAACCCGGATTTGTCAAACCTGCCAGGCACCAAACACCATACTACGACATGTTTTATCATCACAATCACTATCTCTCTAGTGGAAACAATAAATAGACGAAGGTACAGACAAGCAAAATAGAAATAGAACGACACCGAATGTACATAAAAGAAGCAAATGAAATATCAATAATGAGCCCAACTGGGATGAAATAGATATATCTCTGAATCTGAACTGAATTTCAAATACAATGAGTCAAATAAACAAATTCTCACAATAGCTCTCAACTCTATGAAACAAAATACCAATCTAGAGTCTGAAAATAATCAACTACATGTGGAGTTCTGCAATAACTATAAAATATGATAAGTAGCTAAACAGACAACTAAGATGTCCCATCAACCGGCGACTCTCCGTGTGCTGGACTCGTTGCCTGAAAGAGGGGAAACAACGAGCGTCAAAGCGCTAGCGAGATCACCACTACCTCTCCCCAGGGAAAGGGGGTAGGAGTATATATATAGAAAATAGAGTCAGTACTTACATATATCAAATCATTCATATAGCTCTTCATGAATGAAAAAAAACAAATAGTCAAGGAAAACATACTCCAATCTCCAACATAAAGAATAAATATCTCATCTCGAAGTACATCCGAGTAGCCTGCTCTAATATAAGAGGATGCCAACCAAAACAAAATGAAATATAACTGCTGTCCATAACGGGTGTGCCAAAATCTCAAAGTAAATACCCTACTCACGGGTAGTCTATCATGGAAGTAAAACTTATAACTGATTAAATATCTATGTGTGCATCATCTTGTGCTATAGCGATACTTTTGTAATGCTCTTACTCAATCGCTCTGCGACAATTGGTTTTATTATCTCCTTATTCTGGATACGTGTAATAATGATACTTTTTTAATATTTTTACTCAATCGTTCTGCAGCAAATAGGTTTCATCTCCCTATTTTCGGATACGTATAGAACAACATTATTCAATATGTGTTTATCAATTTATCTCATGTCAAAAGTGTGTCAATCTAACACAATCTAGCATACGTGCACAAATCTCGATGTGCGTGTCCTCGTCTGAAGTTCACCATCATCCCAGGTATTAAACAATTACTAACATCATAGTCTATCATCATAAGGTCGAGAGATTTGCTCGATAAACCAAACCAAGCTAAATAAACATGCACAGCCAAAGCAGACTTGCGGTCGACCGTGGTGGTCGATCGCGACAGGCTCCAGAGACTACCCAGGTCTTTGTCCTGCACGCGGTCAACCGTGACGGTCGATCGTGAACCCTGTTTCCAGTTTTCCAAACTGGTTGTGTGTATTTCATGTTCATGTCGTGTTTTCTCGATGTAAACATATCTAAATCTTCATAAAATTTGTATGCAACCATGTCACAGCAGATATGAACATCTGAAAACAACTCAACAATTATAAACATGATTTTATGCATTTGATTTGTATTCAAAACCCTAAAATATGTATAAAAGCTCAAAACAACGAATCAAACTTCTTTCTTCAGATTAACCACATTTTAAAATCATCTTCAGGTCATAAATACTTCTGTAAAAATCGTTCTCAACCTTTTTAGCATAGAAAGACCTAGTCTCTTTACATATAATACAAAAGAAGTTGACTTTATTCATAAACTAGTCATTTAGGCTCTACAAAACATGTTTAAAACTCTTTAAAAACATTTTGAAAACTAGGAAGGAGATTAGCAAAGATGATACTCGCCTAGGGTTGTATGAAAACGTGTTAGAAGCAACGTTGAAAAAGATCTCCACTCCAAAAGCCAAGAATCACCCGAAAATCCACTTGAAAACCTTCAATCTTCTCCAAGAAATCAAACTAGGGTTTGGGGGGTTTTGGTGGCTGTTAGGGTTCTTAGAAAAACTGAGAAAATCGTGAAAAACTCATATATATATATAATATAAGTATTATTCAGGGGGAAAACAAGAATAATGGTTTAGAATCAAAACCAACTCAAAAACAGGAGAAAAAAAACAAACTGCAGGTATCAGCGTCGACCCTGACGGTCGACGGCTGCGGTCACCGGCTCGATCGACCAGTTAGGCGGTCGACCAACTGCGTATTTTACCCAGTTTATCATGAGTTTGGCCATTTGTGGCATGTTTCAACTCTTCTATCTCTCACATGTAGAACTCGTCATACTCAAAACACAGTATTTATCATATACCATTAAATTATATTTATCATATAAATATCCACATATCATAATTATCACAACAATATAATTATTATTTATAGAAATTATCAGGGTTTTACATTCACCCCCCCCCTTAAGAGGATTTCGTCCTTGAAATTCCGCAGTCGCATGTCAAAGCTCAAAAACTGGGAAAACACATTAAGAAGGTGTAATTCATATTAAGAATTCCTTCTGCACACATCACATAGCATTAGCTCGATGATATTTAAAGTTAACAGCCTAGAATGCAAACATTCTTACCTAAATCCTTAACTAAACGAAATTGGTACGTCGAGCGAAATAATCCAAACAAGGAAACCCTCATGTATATACCATATACCTCAATTAATTAAGGATTAGGTAAAAAATATCCCCATTCTAGTGTTAAAGATAAATATAAATGTGACTAAACAGTCATAGATAATGACAACTATCAAGTCATATAAGCATATTAACATGATACCTATCCAAACAAGTGCGGGTAGTCACGACGAACATCCTCCTCGCGCTCCCAAGAAATCTCTTCAGTTCCTTGATGGTTCCACTGAAATATCTGATACCAACTGTGACACCCCCAATGCTGCTCGTGCTCTACCTCCGACCTCGAGTAGATAAGAATATCATCGATGAAGACTATCACAAACTGGTCCAAGTAAGGACGAAAAACCCGATTCATCAAATCCATGAATACTGCAGGTGCATTGGTCAGCCCAAACGGCATGACAAGAAACTCGAAAGACCTATATCGAGTCAAGAAAGCGGTCTTGGGAATATCCATCTCCCGAACTCGCAACTAATGATAACCGGAACGAAGGTCTATCTTCGAGAAACACTGCGCTCCCTGCAACTGGTCGAACAAGTCATCGATCCTCGGTAATGGGTACCGGTTACGGATAGTGACCTTGTTCAACTCGCGATAATCTATACATAATCGCATACTCCCGTCCTTCTTCTTCACAAAAGAACCGGTGCTCCCCACGGAGAATGACTCCGTCGAATGAAGCCCTGAGACAACAACTCATCGATCTGGATCTGTAGCTCCCTCATCTTAGCAGGCGCCATACGGTAAGGAGCTCGGGAAATCGATGCGGTGCCTGGCTGTAACTCTATGCAAAACTCGACCTCTCTCACTGGAGGTAATCCTGTTATGTCCTGGAAGACATCCTGGTAATCTGAGACTACTCGCATCTCACTCAAATCTGCGCTCCGATCCCGTAATATCACCTCCTCTATGTACGCCAGAAATGACTCCGCAAACTGGTTGCCTCTGAAGATAGCTACCACTAACTCTGATCCATCATATGCTCTCAACCTGACTGTTTTTGCAAAACAGTCGATACTCACATGGTAGGAAGATAGCCAATCCATACCAAGGATCACAATACTCACATGGTAGGAAGATAGCCAATCCATACCAAGGATCACATCAAATTCAAACATATGCAACACGATCAAATCAATCGCAAACTCAGAATCGTCCAAGCTGACGATGCATCTCCTACAAACACTCTCTAACAGAGACATCTCTCCTAACGGAGTAGATATAGATAATAGAAAATCTAACGGCTTAGCTACAAGCCAAAGTCTAATTGAAAAATCATAGGAGATAAAAGAATGCGAAGCGCAAGAATAAAAAAGAATACGTGCTGGAAAGGAATTCACACGGAATGTACCTTCCACCACAGCTCCGCTCGCACCATGATCGCGAGGAACCACTGCATACACTCTACCGGTCTGCTGCTCTACATCACCTGGAGTGAATTGTGCTATCTGCCTCTGCTGGGTCTCCTGAACTGCTCGAACCTATCCCTTAATCCTCGGGACAGCTGGAGGTGCCTCAATCCTCAGCTGCTAACCCTGACCGTGTCCCTGAGCACGGTTCTGCTGCTGCTGCTGTGTCCTGCCCTGCTGGCCGGCTGTGGGTGCGCTGCGGCACTCGGCCGCTAGGTGCCCAATCTTGTTACAATTGTAACAAGCTCCCTGGAATCGGCACTGCTGCTACGCTCTCTGGTCCTGCTGATGGCCCTTCTTATGGGGACCCTGCTGATGCGGACCCTTACCCTGCTGGTGGGGTCCTCCTGAGCCTCCAAATGGTCTCTTACCCTTTCCTTTGTCCTCGGACTATCCTGACTTACCGTTATCCTTACCTTTGATGAATAAGGCTATATCTGTCTTCTGAGCCATGGCAGCATCTGCCACCTCCTGAACTAAACAAAATCGCCGAGATACTATGTACCGGCATAACCCCGGACGAAGTCCCATCAAAAACATCTGAGCCTGATGCTCCTCTGTGTGCCACATACCATTGAACCTAAGCAATGATATGAACATACTCTCAAAGTCCATGACAGACATATCCCCCTGCTCTAGACGAGCCAGCTCTAACTCTTTTCCGGCTTTCGCTGTAGCTGAAACATACTGCTCATCAAAAAGATATATAAAGGTCTCCCATGAAACCGTCATCCTCTGCTCTGGGTGAAGCGAAGTCGATACCATCCTCCTACATCTCCCTTGAGGCTGAAAGCCGCTAGCCTCTGCTTCTGCACCGAATTAACATTCAGCATATCCAAAATGTTACTCACATCCTCTTTCCACTTGTGTGCAACAATGGAATCCGTCGAACCGTGAAACTCTGGTGCTTTCAACTTCTGATACCTCTCAACTAAACGAAGCCAAACCTCCTGATCAGCTGCTCCGTCCTCAACTGGTGGTGTCGGTGGGACCACTGGTTCCCTCTCTGGTATTTCCTCTCGAATAGATGACTCCTGAACGAGTACCTCTTCATGAACGGAAGGCTCTTGACGAACCTGGGCTTTTAACTGCTCCTCAATAGCCGCCATACGAGCTGCCAATAGTGCTATGAGATCCACTAGGTACTGCTGTAGGCATGTAAAATTGCTTATAAGTCCCTTGGTATAGCTCGGCGCGATGATTCGACAAACCATCGAGTGACGAGGCGACGAGGTCAACGAATCGCACGCGAACAACGGAATGCATCCATTCGCGTGCGGAATCAAGCCAATGGTTCGGGGAGTACACGAGTCATCCAAACAAGAGCGGACTCGGATGAATCACGACCAAATCAAGATCGGTTTCGGACTCGAACTCAGAAGTGGATTTACTGCCAAATCAGGAATCCGACTTACTGCCAAATCAGATCAACGAACCAGAGTCTGAATCAACCAAATCACGGACAGAACCGAAGGACGAAAACACGACGGAACCCAACACCAAGGGGACTCGGCCAAAACCGAGGCCGAGCCACCCGGAGGTGGCCGGCCAGATCTGTGCCCGGGCACAGTAAAGGGAGCCTATAAATAGGCCCCCCTTGTTTCATTTCAAAAGGTTGGAACTTTGAGAGCCGAAACTCTGCCGAATTGGAGATCGGGCTTGGAGTTTTGACGACTTGAGGACTTGAAGATTCAGATCTGATTCTCGGCGAGCGTCCACGTCACAAAAGGCAGGTGTTTGAGAGGTAAATTTTAGATCTGAGATCTACACGAAACTACACTCCGGATCAAAGCTTGGCCTTTGATCCCGAGATTCGGACGATTGTTTCCTTGGTGAATCAATCCTACCCGGCTATTATTCCCTTCGTGGAATAATACCCATCGAATCGTGTAGATCCGACCGGATCTAGATCGCGCGGTGGTCCACGGATTAACCCCGGCGTCGGCAAAGAACCCACACAAAGCAAGAGACCGCAAAACAGCATCTTGCGATTCGTTCGACAAACAAGGAGAAAGTTGTAATTTTTATTTCTTTTGTTATTTGATTTTCGTTGTAACCGGATCTAAAAAAGACCGGATCTTTGTAATCGATAAACTATTACAAGAATTTGCAATGGAATCAATGATGAAGAAAGCTACGATTTTCACCGCGAACAATCTGGCGACCACAGTGGGAGCCAACGATCTCGTCGCCGAGATCGTCACGTCGCAGCCGCGGATTCCGATCCCGGTCGAGGAGGAGGTCGAGTACGAATTCGACCAGGCCAAGTTCGAGGAGTACCCTTCATCCTCGTTCGGATCAACCTCCCCCCGCAAGTCCAAGAAGTTCTCCTCCAGGAGAAAAGCTCGTTGGTTCAAAGAAGTTCAGAACGCCAACGAAGCTCTCACCCCGGCTGACG
>NC_033803.1:46351768-46417799 GCF_001876935.1 Asparagus officinalis | reverse complement strand
GTTCTTCTTCTTCGGAAACGTCTAGTCCTTGGCCTTGGCGCTTCCATGCTGAGTCTTTCAAAAACTGAACTCTTTCGGGGACCGCCTTAATGCAGTTGCATTCGGACAATACCGCCCGAATGAGTTTGGAACAGGGGCATTGAAATTCCTGTTCTCGGGGACTCCTCTTCCTGGTTCTATTCGTACCCCCAGCACGATAGTACAACTCGTCATTTTGACAGTCGGAGTAACCTATTGTGTGCGGGCACGACTTCTCAGGTATAACACTATCACTATCAGATGATAATGTTTCCATCTGAGGTTGGATCGCCCTCTTTGGGCTTTCAAAGGTTACACGCCTAGAAACGTGCCTTTGTGGGCGCGAGTCTTCAGCGTGCTCCTGCACTTCGATGCGTAAAGTTGTACGCTTGGGTGCCACGATTTTCTCCAAATGTTGAGGGTTGCGGCGACCCCCAATATGTTGAATTGTTTGGGACTTCTTCATTGGCCCCAAGCGCTCTTGAACTGGAGTTTTGCCTCGTTCTTTGGGAAGTGGACCGAGGCGCTCCAAAACTAGCTTCCTCCTTCGGGATGATTCTGCATGATCTCCCGGAGTGACCATAGGAATTAACGGCGACTTTGGTTGACTCGCCGGAGTTTGACCTTGCTTAGAAGGTTGCGATGGTTGGTTTTTGGCCTGAGTCGCCACTTCAGACTTAGGCTTCCAGACTTGGCGGGTTGGTGACGGTTTCTTCGTCACCTCCTTTTGCAGTCTTCTACGGGCTTCTTCAGCTTTGGCCCGTACTTGCGCCGATAATGCGCGGCGCTTGCGGATACGCTCCTCCAGCGTCGTACGGTTCCGTTTGACCCGGACCCACTCCATCGTTGATGGCTTGGAGGAACCATTCTTCACTTGATGTTGAGGCTGTTTGCCTCGTTTGTTCTTCAGATCCGTGTTGTAGCGGACCCCGTCAATGGACTCCATGGCCTTGGCGAATTGCTTCGCGAGGCGTTGACGCTGCCTCTGGCGAGCTCTCTTAGAGAGAGTCACCACGCCTTCGATGGCGGATTTGACCTGCTTAGAGGCCGATGGGACTTCACCCGACGCAACTTCGGCGTCGATCGGGGTGAGGTTGTCGTTGGTGGCTTCAACTTCTTCGCACCAACGGACTTTTCTCCTATAGGAGAACTTCTGGAATTTCTTGGACTTACGGGGGGAGGTTGATCCAGACGAGGATACGTACTCCTCGTACTTCTGCTGGTCGAACTCATACTCTACCTCCTCCACGACCGGGATCTCGATCCGCGGCTGCGACGCTCCGATCTCGGCAGCGAGATCGGTGGCTCCCACTGTGGTCGCCAGATTGTTCGCAGAAAAAATTGTTGCTTTCTTCATTGATGTCATTGCTATCTTGAATAACAGTTTTTACGTTACAAAAGATCCGGTCTATTGGTCTCTCTCAACAGTCATGTGCCTGCCGTCCCAACTAACCTCCTGTAACTCTGGGTCAGTATTAAAAGGCTGCGCACGTGGGTCCTCTAACCTTATGCGAGTGGATCCCTCAGTCCTCTCCAAATCCCCCCTGCCGAGTACCTGCATGACGGCGTGGCCTTCCCTTAGGATCCCGTCAACTGGGGAGATGTAACGAAAACGAACATGCTTTGGGACATCAGATAAATCCCTAATCTTCAGAAGCACTTTCAACTCTTTGAAGTTATCATGTGTTATTTCACCACATGATATCATGATGCATTCACCGATACCATCGAGCAGAGATTGCAGAAAGTTAAAATCCCAGAGATGGTATGGGAGGTGGAATAGGCGGATCCATACTGGAAAAGGTTGGGGAACCGTTGAAAGCCTGAGATCCTCCTTCCATCGGCGGAATCTGCCCGTAAAGGTGCCCCCATCTACCAGGCCGAGCTCTGTGGCTTGGGTAAGAAGGGCGACGGATGGAAACTGCACCATGAAGCTCTTTCCTGGCGCTTCTTTGATTTGATAGGGCCATGAACTACGATTGAAGCGAAAAGCCAGCATCTCTCTGAGCTCCTGGACGGATGGATGGCCAGACCTAAGATTGAAGATTGCGAACGCGGAGAGATGTAGGATGGTGCTGGCGGTGTTGGCAGGGACGGTAAGCATCCTTGGAGGGGCACGAGAAGTAATACCGTGATGACAATCTTAAGAGGTATGCCCTGACCCATGGCAGTGTGTACAGGTGCCATCCATAGCCATCTGTGATGGTTTTTGACAGAGATTGAAGACGCTGGACTTAGGTATTCGTTTGGGGATGTGAAGATTTAGAGAGGCGCCTGTGCTGGTGATGTGAAGATTTAGGGATGCGAATATCGAGGGAAATACTATTTTAACATCCTTTCCTGAACTGGAAAGACGCGGCTATATGATGTGAACTGTTGGGGTGATAGACATGTCTTGGAAAGCAGCGAACATATAAATGATGTAACATCTAGAACTAACACTTACTCAAATAGAGCGCTAGCGAAATTAGAACTGACTGTAAATAAACTAGAACTAACATTGAATCAATTAGAACTAACGTAGCATCTATAACCATCATGGGCGATAGAAATAGCGGGGGCTGCTGATAGAACTAACACTTTAAATCTATGACTGCCTGCATATAAATGCCTACTAACATTGAAACAATTAGAACTAACGTTGTAAGTATTTTCATGTTGAATATTTCCTTTTTTACTTTCAACTTGAGCAAATACTGATTGAATAATATGTTTCTTATGAACTCAGAAAATTTTACTTCGTTCTGTTCCTCGGATTTCAAGTAGAACAACTTTTTTGCAGGAGTTTCAATTAGAACTATCACGAAAACAACTAGATCTAACACGAGATGGAGTAGAACTAACACGATACGGTTCGTAACTGACTGTATATAAGTTAGTTCTAAGTCGTGTTGGCGTTAGTTCCGTCACAAGTGTCAGTTCTGGCTGCCATGTTATCCCTAGCTAACTCCTAGTCAGTTCTAACTCCGTTCTTGTTAGTTCTAGCTGTCCTCCTGTTAGTTCTAGCCCTTCTCGCGTTAGTTCTACTTCGTGCTGGCGTTAGTTCGACGCCAAGTGTTTGTTGTGGTGGCGATGTTAGCCCTATATCACTTATTGTTAGTTCTAGCTGTCATCCTGTTAGATCTAGTTCATCTAACGCTCCACTAGAGCTAACAAGAAAAAAGCTAACCCGAACACAATTTCAATTAGATGAACCAAGTACTCTTTTAGAACCGACACGAAGTTAGAGCTAACAATACATCTGAAAATATGCATTTTCAATTAAATAATATTACATTATTGTATTTGTATAAACATGTCATTCATCACTATATGCTGAGCCGTCTTTATGTCGCTGCTCACAACCAGCTATCAATAAGTGAGCGGCAAGTCTTGCACGCATAGCTTCAGGGATATCGCCAGGTGGATTAACCAACAATGTCGAGCGACCTCCAATTATTGCTCTGATATAGAGGTAGACGAACACACCACAGTCAAAGCTGCAACATAAAATGATAAATTAGACATTTTCGTTATATCGAATACTAACACAATTTAGGGCCATGAACTAACCGCCCTCTTTGTTGCTCGCATTTGATGGCTCGGTATTTAAATATTCTGCGAACATTTGCCTCAACAAAATCAACATGCTGTTCATCAAAAAAGTTTATGATTTTATTAACAGGCTCCATCCAAGCTTCGTGGCCAGCTGAACTGTAGTGGTTGACGATCTTTCCTTTCAGGTCAACCAGAACAAGATGCCAGTGATCGTCCCTGACCAAGGGGATCAACAAGTGCTCTATACGGACAGCGGTATATTTTTCAATATATGACAAAAATAGCTCGTAATGTTCCGTCCCGACGCCATAGAGTGAGTGCTGCAAACAAAGTAATGTATGGGTTGAACTTAAAAGGGGAGAATTCAGGATTACGCACGATGGATGATGGAACAAACATGATATAAACCAGAACTTACAAGGTGCCAAATAGAATTAACATGACTAACGGTAGAACTAACATGACACATGGTAGAACTAACATTGAGCGAACTAGAACTAACATGACTCATGATAGAACTAACACGTTAATTGAGAACTGACATGTACTTACAAGAAAGTACACAGAGACGATTCCAAATTTTTTGTCATATGCCTCTTGCTGAAGCGTTTCCAACAATGTCTCTTCCATCTGTAACATCAATGAAACATTAAAATACAATACGCGAAAGACATTATCAATTATTAAGCATGTATAAACTAACCTTGTCATCAAGCCGGCCACCACGAAGCAAATACAACAGCTCTTCTCTGTTTATATGGCTGTTGTCTGTTCTTATGACAGCATATCTCCTGAAAAGCATAACAAAACGGCAATTAGGACTAACAATGGGACGAACTAGCATATAAATGGTCAATTGAAACTTACCTGTGAACCTTTTGGGAGCAAAATTTGGTTAGGCAATTATTTTCAGCCGTATCGAGTCTGGTTGATACTGTAGATGATATCCTAAAATTATGTACAAAGGCACCAGAACTATTTAGTATGCGGATGTCAAAATCATCAGGGTTTTCAAGATCTTTATTTAGCTCGCCCAATAAAGATTTCTCCTCCGCTGACATTGGCTTCAACCTCAACGCATCCCAAGTGGGATATTGGTTGCCGGGGTAAAAATGGGAAACTTTCTTCTCTGTATGTACATATTCAGGACTTGATATGAGATCTATCATTTCTTTTTGCTTTTTCTTTCCTTTTCCCTCTGTGTAAGGGGTCCTCTTCCATTTAGATCTCTTGCTTTCCCTTTTCGGCGGTGGACTACCTGCCTTGGGCTTATTCCTTGGTGGAGCTGCTTCATCTGTCTCCGATTGCACATTCCTTGACAGATCTTCTATAATCTTGTCCACCTGGTGTGAAGTATCTACATCCATAGCCGCATTGCTATCTACATCCCCCCCTTCTCCACCAACATGCTCCCCTCCCATATCAACAGGCTCCTCCCCTTTATGTACAATCTCCTCAGCCCTACTCTCTACATTCTCCCCTTCTCTACCAACATGCTCGTCTTCAGTGGCTACAATCTCCTCCTTTTTATGTACAATCCCCTCTTCGTTATCAACATGCTCCTTTACCCTATCTGCATTCTCCACTTCCCTATCTACATTTTCATCCACCTTATCTACATCCTCCTCAGCATTGCTATCTACATCCCCCCCTTCTCCACCAACATGCTCCCCTCCCATATCAACAGGCTCCTCCCCTTTATGTACAATCTCCTCAGCCCTGCTCTCTACATTCTCCCCTTCTCTACCAACATGCTCGTCTTCAGTGGCTACAATCTCCTCCTTTTTATGTACAATCCCCTCTTCGTTATCAACATGCTCCTTTACCCTATCTGCATTCTCCACTTCCCTATCTACATTTTCATCCACCTTATCTACATCCTCCTCAATCTTATTATCTACAATAATATCTTCTCTATCTACACTCTCCTCATCTTTATTCTCGGGGGCTTCATCCACAACTTTGCCTTCCATTGTGGTGACCCCCAAATCAACATCGCACCCATGTACAACAAAATCATCAACAGGCTCCTCAGCAACCTCTTCAACATTCTTATGTACAGCTTCTTGCATGGTGGCGCCTTCCTTATGTGCTCTGCTTGATTTGCCATGCTGTTCCTCCTCAGTTACCCGTGTCTTCAACTTCCTCCTATCCACAATTTTCTGTTTGATATTTGCCTTTAGCACCACCGGGTCTATAATCTCATCATGGCTTCCAAGCTTTTGAACTATTGTGTTTAGCCTGTTGATCTCAATCATAAATTCTTTACAATATGTACTCTTGCTCTGCTTTGTGGCAGATAGTATTCGTTTGAGACATTTAGCAGAATTTCTCCAAAAAGCAAGCTGCTGCTCAATGGGTAGATTCTCCACCTCTTCATCATCAATGGAATCGTCAATATGCTTTGCAATGATCTGAGATGGTTTGGAGATTATATTATAAAATAGGATTAGAACTAACATGGATGTTGTTTACATTTAACGTGAAATAAGTTAGACTTAACATTGTACTTACATAGCCTATTGATAAGTTCTTCCTCGTTTCCTCCTCATTCGCCTTCCTCTTTGCCTTAGGCTTATGATGCACTCCTTCGCCCCTCGGTACCGCGGGAAGTGCACGTATATTTGAAGGAGCAGGCCCTACTTCCACAATAGGCCTATGGACAAAAGCTATTGAAGCTGCCTTAGCCTTTGATGTTATTGTCCTCACCCTCAGAGATGAGACTTTCACATCCGCTGAAGCCCAACATGTCATTGGAGGTTTGGAGTAGTCGACGTAGGCATATTTCTTTATGCCGGTCATCTCGTAGTACCAAAGCTGTAACAAATACATTAAGCACTCAAATTAGAACGCGCAAGGCATGAATTAGAACTAAAATGATTAGCGATTTAAAATAAAACATGGGTGCAGCTAGAACTAACATGCTAAAAGTTAGAACTCACATGGCATAAATTGGAACTAACATGATCTCTGTTAGTTCTAACTTATGTCCACAGATAGAACCAACATGACCCAAATTAGAACTAACATGAAATAAGTTAGAACTAACATGGAAAAAACTAGAACTAACATGACCATACATTAGAACTCACATGACATAAATCAGAACAAAAATACTTGCTGAGTGAGTAAAACATGGAACTTACACACAATAGTGTCATGCAACCTGGGACATGTGTCATCCCTGACTTCTTCTTGCCCTTCAAAGCAACCCCAATGCCCCTGATAATTTCTGAATAAATTAATTGGGCCCATGCAACTCCATTGACCCTCTCAATGCTATCCAGGTACCTGAGTATAGGTCTAGGGATACCCTCCCCGCATCTGGGGCACCATATCAAAGAGCATTGGTACAGAATTTGCAGCAGAACAAAGTCTTGGATATCCTGCTGTTCTGTAGATTCCACAAGCCTCTCCAGTTGCCCTTCGAGGTAACTGCGATGGGTCTTTGTTCCTTTTTTTAACTTCTTCCCCTCTTCAGTCTTGAAAAGAGGAGCGAAGTATTGCACCCAGATTCTGTTTTTTGAGTCCCGATTGATACTTGGGACTTCTCCATTAACTGGGAAATATGTATGGTTGTGGACCCATTGTATATCAAATATAACTCTTTTTACCCCACCAGTCTTTGAATCAGGGATAGAAAATTCGCCATTGGCTTCATCATAATAGCTCAGCAGCAGTTCCAGTAAGGGGCGATCAGGCGCAGGAGGCCCAAATAAAATATAGTGCTCAAATATAGAGCCACGGTACGCATCCCTGTGCCACTGGCGCATCTTCGGGGCAATCCGCTTCATGAATTTCCAATACGCCCCGAAGTTGGCATTTAGCCTTATTTTTTCATCTGATTCAGTTCCAGCAAGCTTTTTCCTGTAAAGAAATAAAATTTTCAAGTTAAATTAGAACTAACGCCCACTAAAATTAGACCTAACACTAACGTCATCTAATAGAACTAACGCGGGCTGTTATAAAACTAACATGAACTCAATCTATAACTAACATTGACTCAAACTAGAACCAACGTGGGCTGTGCTTGAACCTATCACTGTTTAGTTCTAATTGAAATTAGGGCAAATTACGTCAGGTCTCAAAATAGTGAATAAAACCTAGCACATACTGCTTTTTTGGGGACGGTTCGCTGGTACGTCCAACCTCTGCCCTTTTTCTTTCCCGGTCTCGCGTTTCGACTGCCTGCCTTTGCATGACCAAGAGGGTTTGAGTGGCTTCCTCCGCGCTGCCAATCCCAGATGAACCATCTTTTCCCTTCGAATCGGCGCAATGAGCGACTTCGGAATCGTTAACGGATTCTACTTCCGCGGACGACATTTTTCCGGCGATATCCTTACCACTGTTGAAATCCGTCGAGAAAATTGGAAGTTGGAGAGTTTTGGCTCCTAAATTGAAAATTGGAAGTTGGTGGAAGAGAGAGAGAGAGAGAGTGAGAAAGGGTACTTGAGTAGGGAGGGGGCGCGGTAACCCATGTTAGTCCTTTCAGATGGGCAAGTTCGTAAATAATTTAATAATTTTGGTATATCAAATTGTTACGGTTATATATTATATTATATTTTTAAAATAACCTTATTTTATTATTAATATAACATAATATTATACTATTGTCATTATAATATAATCATTCATATAATATAATATTTTTAATAATGTTAATATTATTTTATGACTGGTATGTTACTAATAAATTAATGTGTTATAAATATTCTAATATTATGTAATATACTATGGTCTTTAATAGGGCTGAGATTATTAATAGTAATTTAATAATATATTAGTAATTTATGATATATATAAATAGGTGTTGTGAATATATTATCTTTACATTAACATATTTTACCAATAAATTATGTTAGATATTACATTAACATGTCAACTCTATATGCATTACATTTAATATATTATGCTAGATATTGTATTAACACCTCCTCAGACTCAAAACCAAAACACCAAAATTAAAACTTATTTTAGGTGTTTAGGAAAAGTGATAATGTTTTGGGTTGAAGACGATTTAGCTCAAAAAACACCATGGAATCCATACGGGAGCCTAAGTCATTTGTTTTACTGGTTTTGTTAGTTCTTGCTTAGATGTTGTTAGTTCTATCATCTTCCGTGTTAAGTCTAAGGGCACTCATGTTAGTTCTATAGCCGGCTAGCGCTAGTTAGAGCTTAAGTATTGGATCTAGCGTCTTTGTTCGTTCCAACTTAGTTGTTGTAAGTTCTCGCTTCTCCAGTGATAGATCCAGCTGTTCTCGTGTTATTTCCACCTCCATATAACTTTAAGTTCTAGTTTAAGTGTTGGGTCTATTGTACTTAATGAGTTATGTCATCTTATAATTATTACATATTATTTTCAAATAGTTAAATAATTTAATAATTTTGGTATATCAAATTGTTACGGTTATATATTATATTATATTTTTAAAATAACCTTATTTTATTATTAATATAACATAATATTATACTATTGTCATTATAATATAATCATTCATATAATATAATATTTTTAATAATGTTAATATTATTTTATGACTGGTATGTTACTAATAAATTAATGTGTTATAAATATTCTAATATTATGTAATATACTATGGTCTTTAATAGGGCTGAGATTATTAATAGTAATTTAATAATATATTAGTAATTTATGATATATATAAATAGGTGTTGTGAATATATTATCTTTACATTAACATATTTTACCAATAAATTATGTTAGATATTACATTAACATGTCAACTCTATATGCATTACATTTAATATATTATGCTAGATATTGTATTAACACCTCCTCAGACTCAAAACCAAAACACCAAAATTAAAACTTATTTTAGGTGTTTAGGAAAAGTGATAATGTTTTGGGTTGAAGACGATTTAGCTCAAAAAACACCATGGAATCCATACGGGAGCCTAAGTCATTTGTTTTACTGGTTTTGTTAGTTCTTGCTTAGATGTTGTTAGTTCTATCATCTTCCGTGTTAAGTCTAAGGGCACTCATGTTAGTTCTATAGCCGGCTAGCGCTAGTTAGAGCTTAAGTATTGGATCTAGCGTCTTTGTTCGTTCCAACTTAGTTGTTGTAAGTTCTCGCTTCTCCAGTGATAGATCCAGCTGTTCTCGTGTTATTTCCACCTCCATATAACTTTAAGTTCTAGTTTAAGTGTTGGGTCTATTGTACTTAATGAGTTATGTCATCTTATAATTATTACATATTATTTTCAAATAGTTAAATAATTTAATAATTTTGGTATATCAAATTGTTACGGTTATATATTATATTATATTTTTAAAATAACCTTATTTTATTATTAATATAACATAATATTATACTATTGTCATTATAATATAATCATTCATATAATATAATATTTTTAATAATGTTAATATTATTTTATGACTGGTATGTTACTAATAAATTAATGTGTTATAAATATTCTAATATTATGTAATATACTATGGTCTTTAATAGGGCTGAGATTATTAATAGTAATTTAATAATATATTAGTAATTTATGATATATATAAATAGGTGTTGTGAATATATTATCTTTACATTAACATATTTTACCAATAAATTATGTTAGATATTACATTAACATGTCAACTCTATATGCATTACATTTAATATATTATGCTAGATATTGTATTAACACCTCCTCAGACTCAAAACCAAAACACCAAAATTAAAACTTATTTTAGGTGTTTAGGAAAAGTGATAATGTTTTGGGTTGAAGACGATTTAGCTCAAAAAACACCATGGAATCCATACGGGAGCCTAAGTCATTTGTTTTACTGGTTTTGTTAGTTCTTGCTTAGATGTTGTTAGTTCTATCATCTTCCGTGTTAAGTCTAAGGGCACTCATGTTAGTTCTATAGCCGGCTAGCGCTAGTTAGAGCTTAAGTATTGGATCTAGCGTCTTTGTTCGTTCCAACTTAGTTGTTGTAAGTTCTCGCTTCTCCAGTGATAGATCCAGCTGTTCTCGTGTTATTTCCACCTCCATATAACTTTAAGTTCTAGTTTAAGTGTTGGGTCTATTGTACTTAATGAGTTATGTCATCTTATAATTATTACATATTATTTTCAAATAGTTAAATAATTTAATAATTTTGGTATATCAAATTGTTACGGTTATATATTATATTATATTTTTAAAATAACCTTATTTTATTATTAATATAACATAATATTATACTATTGTCATTATAATATAATCATTCATATAATATAATATTTTTAATAATGTTAATATTATTTTATGACTGGTATGTTACTAATAAATTAATGTGTTATAAATATTCTAATATTATGTAATATACTATGGTCTTTAATAGGGCTGAGATTATTAATAGTAATTTAATAATATATTAGTAATTTATGATATATATAAATAGGTGTTGTGAATATATTATCTTTACATTAACATATTTTACCAATAAATTATGTTAGATATTACATTAACATGTCAACTCTATATGCATTACATTTAATATATTATGCTAGATATTGTATTAACACCTCCTCAGACTCAAAACCAAAACACCAAAATTAAAACTTATTTTAGGTGTTTAGGAAAAGTGATAATGTTTTGGGTTGAAGACGATTTAGCTCAAAAAACACCATGGAATCCATACGGGAGCCTAAGTCATTTGTTTTACTGGTTTTGTTAGTTCTTGCTTAGATGTTGTTAGTTCTATCATCTTCCGTGTTAAGTCTAAGGGCACTCATGTTAGTTCTATAGCCGGCTAGCGCTAGTTAGAGCTTAAGTATTGGATCTAGCGTCTTTGTTCGTTCCAACTTAGTTGTTGTAAGTTCTCGCTTCTCCAGTGATAGATCCAGCTGTTCTCGTGTTATTTCCACCTCCATATAACTTTAAGTTCTAGTTTAAGTGTTGGGTCTATTGTACTTAATGAGTTATGTCATCTTATAATTATTACATATTATTTTCAAATAGTTAAATAATTTAATAATTTTGGTATATCAAATTGTTACGGTTATATATTATATTATATTTTTAAAATAACCTTATTTTATTATTAATATAACATAATATTATACTATTGTCATTATAATATAATCATTCATATAATATAATATTTTTAATAATGTTAATATTATTTTATGACTGGTATGTTACTAATAAATTAATGTGTTATAAATATTCTAATATTATGTAATATACTATGGTCTTTAATAGGGCTGAGATTATTAATAGTAATTTAATAATATATTAGTAATTTATGATATATATAAATAGGTGTTGTGAATATATTATCTTTACATTAACATATTTTACCAATAAATTATGTTAGATATTACATTAACATGTCAACTCTATATGCATTACATTTAATATATTATGCTAGATATTGTATTAACACCTCCTCAGACTCAAAACCAAAACACCAAAATTAAAACTTATTTTAGGTGTTTAGGAAAAGTGATAATGTTTTGGGTTGAAGACGATTTAGCTCAAAAAACACCATGGAATCCATACGGGAGCCTAAGTCATTTGTTTTACTGGTTTTGTTAGTTCTTGCTTAGATGTTGTTAGTTCTATCATCTTCCGTGTTAAGTCTAAGGGCACTCATGTTAGTTCTATAGCCGGCTAGCGCTAGTTAGAGCTTAAGTATTGGATCTAGCGTCTTTGTTCGTTCCAACTTAGTTGTTGTAAGTTCTCGCTTCTCCAGTGATAGATCCAGCTGTTCTCGTGTTATTTCCACCTCCATATAACTTTAAGTTCTAGTTTAAGTGTTGGGTCTATTGTACTTAATGAGTTATGTCATCTTATAATTATTACATATTATTTTCAAATAGTTAAATAATTTAATAATTTTGGTATATCAAATTGTTACGGTTATATATTATATTATATTTTTAAAATAACCTTATTTTATTATTAATATAACATAATATTATACTATTGTCATTATAATATAATCATTCATATAATATAATATTTTTAATAATGTTAATATTATTTTATGACTGGTATGTTACTAATAAATTAATGTGTTATAAATATTCTAATATTATGTAATATACTATGGTCTTTAATAGGGCTGAGATTATTAATAGTAATTTAATAATATATTAGTAATTTATGATATATATAAATAGGTGTTGTGAATATATTATCTTTACATTAACATATTTTACCAATAAATTATGTTAGATATTACATTAACATGTCAACTCTATATGCATTACATTTAATATATTATGCTAGATATTGTATTAACACCTCCTCAGACTCAAAACCAAAACACCAAAATTAAAACTTATTTTAGGTGTTTAGGAAAAGTGATAATGTTTTGGGTTGAAGACGATTTAGCTCAAAAAACACCATGGAATCCATACGGGAGCCTAAGTCATTTGTTTTACTGGTTTTGTTAGTTCTTGCTTAGATGTTGTTAGTTCTATCATCTTCCGTGTTAAGTCTAAGGGCACTCATGTTAGTTCTATAGCCGGCTAGCGCTAGTTAGAGCTTAAGTATTGGATCTAGCGTCTTTGTTCGTTCCAACTTAGTTGTTGTAAGTTCTCGCTTCTCCAGTGATAGATCCAGCTGTTCTCGTGTTATTTCCACCTCCATATAACTTTAAGTTCTAGTTTAAGTGTTGGGTCTATTGTACTTAATGAGTTATGTCATCTTATAATTATTACATATTATTTTCAAATAGTTAAATAATTTAATAATTTTGGTATATCAAATTGTTACGGTTATATATTATATTATATTTTTAAAATAACCTTATTTTATTATTAATATAACATAATATTATACTATTGTCATTATAATATAATCATTCATATAATATAATATTTTTAATAATGTTAATATTATTTTATGACTGGTATGTTACTAATAAATTAATGTGTTATAAATATTCTAATATTATGTAATATACTATGGTCTTTAATAGGGCTGAGATTATTAATAGTAATTTAATAATATATTAGTAATTTATGATATATATAAATAGGTGTTGTGAATATATTATCTTTACATTAACATATTTTACCAATAAATTATGTTAGATATTACATTAACATGTCAACTCTATATGCATTACATTTAATATATTATGCTAGATATTGTATTAACACCTCCTCAGACTCAAAACCAAAACACCAAAATTAAAACTTATTTTAGGTGTTTAGGAAAAGTGATAATGTTTTGGGTTGAAGACGATTTAGCTCAAAAAACACCATGGAATCCATACGGGAGCCTAAGTCATTTGTTTTACTGGTTTTGTTAGTTCTTGCTTAGATGTTGTTAGTTCTATCATCTTCCGTGTTAAGTCTAAGGGCACTCATGTTAGTTCTATAGCCGGCTAGCGCTAGTTAGAGCTTAAGTATTGGATCTAGCGTCTTTGTTCGTTCCAACTTAGTTGTTGTAAGTTCTCGCTTCTCCAGTGATAGATCCAGCTGTTCTCGTGTTATTTCCACCTCCATATAACTTTAAGTTCTAGTTTAAGTGTTGGGTCTATTGTACTTAATGAGTTATGTCATCTTATAATTATTACATATTATTTTCAAATAGTTAAATAATTTAATAATTTTGGTATATCAAATTGTTACGGTTATATATTATATTATATTTTTAAAATAACCTTATTTTATTATTAATATAACATAATATTATACTATTGTCATTATAATATAATCATTCATATAATATAATATTTTTAATAATGTTAATATTATTTTATGACTGGTATGTTACTAATAAATTAATGTGTTATAAATATTCTAATATTATGTAATATACTATGGTCTTTAATAGGGCTGAGATTATTAATAGTAATTTAATAATATATTAGTAATTTATGATATATATAAATAGGTGTTGTGAATATATTATCTTTACATTAACATATTTTACCAATAAATTATGTTAGATATTACATTAACATGTCAACTCTATATGCATTACATTTAATATATTATGCTAGATATTGTATTAACACCTCCTCAGACTCAAAACCAAAACACCAAAATTAAAACTTATTTTAGGTGTTTAGGAAAAGTGATAATGTTTTGGGTTGAAGACGATTTAGCTCAAAAAACACCATGGAATCCATACGGGAGCCTAAGTCATTTGTTTTACTGGTTTTGTTAGTTCTTGCTTAGATGTTGTTAGTTCTATCATCTTCCGTGTTAAGTCTAAGGGCACTCATGTTAGTTCTATAGCCGGCTAGCGCTAGTTAGAGCTTAAGTATTGGATCTAGCGTCTTTGTTCGTTCCAACTTAGTTGTTGTAAGTTCTCGCTTCTCCAGTGATAGATCCAGCTGTTCTCGTGTTATTTCCACCTCCATATAACTTTAAGTTCTAGTTTAAGTGTTGGGTCTATTGTACTTAATGAGTTATGTCATCTTATAATTATTACATATTATTTTCAAATAGTTAAATAATTTAATAATTTTGGTATATCAAATTGTTACGGTTATATATTATATTATATTTTTAAAATAACCTTATTTTATTATTAATATAACATAATATTATACTATTGTCATTATAATATAATCATTCATATAATATAATATTTTTAATAATGTTAATATTATTTTATGACTGGTATGTTACTAATAAATTAATGTGTTATAAATATTCTAATATTATGTAATATACTATGGTCTTTAATAGGGCTGAGATTATTAATAGTAATTTAATAATATATTAGTAATTTATGATATATATAAATAGGTGTTGTGAATATATTATCTTTACATTAACATATTTTACCAATAAATTATGTTAGATATTACATTAACATGTCAACTCTATATGCATTACATTTAATATATTATGCTAGATATTGTATTAACACCTCCTCAGACTCAAAACCAAAACACCAAAATTAAAACTTATTTTAGGTGTTTAGGAAAAGTGATAATGTTTTGGGTTGAAGACGATTTAGCTCAAAAAACACCATGGAATCCATACGGGAGCCTAAGTCATTTGTTTTACTGGTTTTGTTAGTTCTTGCTTAGATGTTGTTAGTTCTATCATCTTCCGTGTTAAGTCTAAGGGCACTCATGTTAGTTCTATAGCCGGCTAGCGCTAGTTAGAGCTTAAGTATTGGATCTAGCGTCTTTGTTCGTTCCAACTTAGTTGTTGTAAGTTCTCGCTTCTCCAGTGATAGATCCAGCTGTTCTCGTGTTATTTCCACCTCCATATAACTTTAAGTTCTAGTTTAAGTGTTGGGTCTATTGTACTTAATGAGTTATGTCATCTTATAATTATTACATATTATTTTCAAATAGTTAAATAATTTAATAATTTTGGTATATCAAATTGTTACGGTTATATATTATATTATATTTTTAAAATAACCTTATTTTATTATTAATATAACATAATATTATACTATTGTCATTATAATATAATCATTCATATAATATAATATTTTTAATAATGTTAATATTATTTTATGACTGGTATGTTACTAATAAATTAATGTGTTATAAATATTCTAATATTATGTAATATACTATGGTCTTTAATAGGGCTGAGATTATTAATAGTAATTTAATAATATATTAGTAATTTATGATATATATAAATAGGTGTTGTGAATATATTATCTTTACATTAACATATTTTACCAATAAATTATGTTAGATATTACATTAACATGTCAACTCTATATGCATTACATTTAATATATTATGCTAGATATTGTATTAACACCTCCTCAGACTCAAAACCAAAACACCAAAATTAAAACTTATTTTAGGTGTTTAGGAAAAGTGATAATGTTTTGGGTTGAAGACGATTTAGCTCAAAAAACACCATGGAATCCATACGGGAGCCTAAGTCATTTGTTTTACTGGTTTTGTTAGTTCTTGCTTAGATGTTGTTAGTTCTATCATCTTCCGTGTTAAGTCTAAGGGCACTCATGTTAGTTCTATAGCCGGCTAGCGCTAGTTAGAGCTTAAGTATTGGATCTAGCGTCTTTGTTCGTTCCAACTTAGTTGTTGTAAGTTCTCGCTTCTCCAGTGATAGATCCAGCTGTTCTCGTGTTATTTCCACCTCCATATAACTTTAAGTTCTAGTTTAAGTGTTGGGTCTATTGTACTTAATGAGTTATGTCATCTTATAATTATTACATATTATTTTCAAATAGTTAAATAATTTAATAATTTTGGTATATCAAATTGTTACGGTTATATATTATATTATATTTTTAAAATAACCTTATTTTATTATTAATATAACATAATATTATACTATTGTCATTATAATATAATCATTCATATAATATAATATTTTTAATAATGTTAATATTATTTTATGACTGGTATGTTACTAATAAATTAATGTGTTATAAATATTCTAATATTATGTAATATACTATGGTCTTTAATAGGGCTGAGATTATTAATAGTAATTTAATAATATATTAGTAATTTATGATATATATAAATAGGTGTTGTGAATATATTATCTTTACATTAACATATTTTACCAATAAATTATGTTAGATATTACATTAACATGTCAACTCTATATGCATTACATTTAATATATTATGCTAGATATTGTATTAACACCTCCTCAGACTCAAAACCAAAACACCAAAATTAAAACTTATTTTAGGTGTTTAGGAAAAGTGATAATGTTTTGGGTTGAAGACGATTTAGCTCAAAAAACACCATGGAATCCATACGGGAGCCTAAGTCATTTGTTTTACTGGTTTTGTTAGTTCTTGCTTAGATGTTGTTAGTTCTATCATCTTCCGTGTTAAGTCTAAGGGCACTCATGTTAGTTCTATAGCCGGCTAGCGCTAGTTAGAGCTTAAGTATTGGATCTAGCGTCTTTGTTCGTTCCAACTTAGTTGTTGTAAGTTCTCGCTTCTCCAGTGATAGATCCAGCTGTTCTCGTGTTATTTCCACCTCCATATAACTTTAAGTTCTAGTTTAAGTGTTGGGTCTATTGTACTTAATGAGTTATGTCATCTTATAATTATTACATATTATTTTCAAATAGTTAAATAATTTAATAATTTTGGTATATCAAATTGTTACGGTTATATATTATATTATATTTTTAAAATAACCTTATTTTATTATTAATATAACATAATATTATACTATTGTCATTATAATATAATCATTCATATAATATAATATTTTTAATAATGTTAATATTATTTTATGACTGGTATGTTACTAATAAATTAATGTGTTATAAATATTCTAATATTATGTAATATACTATGGTCTTTAATAGGGCTGAGATTATTAATAGTAATTTAATAATATATTAGTAATTTATGATATATATAAATAGGTGTTGTGAATATATTATCTTTACATTAACATATTTTACCAATAAATTATGTTAGATATTACATTAACATGTCAACTCTATATGCATTACATTTAATATATTATGCTAGATATTGTATTAACACCTCCTCAGACTCAAAACCAAAACACCAAAATTAAAACTTATTTTAGGTGTTTAGGAAAAGTGATAATGTTTTGGGTTGAAGACGATTTAGCTCAAAAAACACCATGGAATCCATACGGGAGCCTAAGTCATTTGTTTTACTGGTTTTGTTAGTTCTTGCTTAGATGTTGTTAGTTCTATCATCTTCCGTGTTAAGTCTAAGGGCACTCATGTTAGTTCTATAGCCGGCTAGCGCTAGTTAGAGCTTAAGTATTGGATCTAGCGTCTTTGTTCGTTCCAACTTAGTTGTTGTAAGTTCTCGCTTCTCCAGTGATAGATCCAGCTGTTCTCGTGTTATTTCCACCTCCATATAACTTTAAGTTCTAGTTTAAGTGTTGGGTCTATTGTACTTAATGAGTTATGTCATCTTATAATTATTACATATTATTTTCAAATAGTTAAATAATTTAATAATTTTGGTATATCAAATTGTTACGGTTATATATTATATTATATTTTTAAAATAACCTTATTTTATTATTAATATAACATAATATTATACTATTGTCATTATAATATAATCATTCATATAATATAATATTTTTAATAATGTTAATATTATTTTATGACTGGTATGTTACTAATAAATTAATGTGTTATAAATATTCTAATATTATGTAATATACTATGGTCTTTAATAGGGCTGAGATTATTAATAGTAATTTAATAATATATTAGTAATTTATGATATATATAAATAGGTGTTGTGAATATATTATCTTTACATTAACATATTTTACCAATAAATTATGTTAGATATTACATTAACATGTCAACTCTATATGCATTACATTTAATATATTATGCTAGATATTGTATTAACACCTCCTCAGACTCAAAACCAAAACACCAAAATTAAAACTTATTTTAGGTGTTTAGGAAAAGTGATAATGTTTTGGGTTGAAGACGATTTAGCTCAAAAAACACCATGGAATCCATACGGGAGCCTAAGTCATTTGTTTTACTGGTTTTGTTAGTTCTTGCTTAGATGTTGTTAGTTCTATCATCTTCCGTGTTAAGTCTAAGGGCACTCATGTTAGTTCTATAGCCGGCTAGCGCTAGTTAGAGCTTAAGTATTGGATCTAGCGTCTTTGTTCGTTCCAACTTAGTTGTTGTAAGTTCTCGCTTCTCCAGTGATAGATCCAGCTGTTCTCGTGTTATTTCCACCTCCATATAACTTTAAGTTCTAGTTTAAGTGTTGGGTCTATTGTACTTAATGAGTTATGTCATCTTATAATTATTACATATTATTTTCAAATAGTTAAATAATTTAATAATTTTGGTATATCAAATTGTTACGGTTATATATTATATTATATTTTTAAAATAACCTTATTTTATTATTAATATAACATAATATTATACTATTGTCATTATAATATAATCATTCATATAATATAATATTTTTAATAATGTTAATATTATTTTATGACTGGTATGTTACTAATAAATTAATGTGTTATAAATATTCTAATATTATGTAATATACTATGGTCTTTAATAGGGCTGAGATTATTAATAGTAATTTAATAATATATTAGTAATTTATGATATATATAAATAGGTGTTGTGAATATATTATCTTTACATTAACATATTTTACCAATAAATTATGTTAGATATTACATTAACATGTCAACTCTATATGCATTACATTTAATATATTATGCTAGATATTGTATTAACACCTCCTCAGACTCAAAACCAAAACACCAAAATTAAAACTTATTTTAGGTGTTTAGGAAAAGTGATAATGTTTTGGGTTGAAGACGATTTAGCTCAAAAAACACCATGGAATCCATACGGGAGCCTAAGTCATTTGTTTTACTGGTTTTGTTAGTTCTTGCTTAGATGTTGTTAGTTCTATCATCTTCCGTGTTAAGTCTAAGGGCACTCATGTTAGTTCTATAGCCGGCTAGCGCTAGTTAGAGCTTAAGTATTGGATCTAGCGTCTTTGTTCGTTCCAACTTAGTTGTTGTAAGTTCTCGCTTCTCCAGTGATAGATCCAGCTGTTCTCGTGTTATTTCCACCTCCATATAACTTTAAGTTCTAGTTTAAGTGTTGGGTCTATTGTACTTAATGAGTTATGTCATCTTATAATTATTACATATTATTTTCAAATAGTTAAATAATTTAATAATTTTGGTATATCAAATTGTTACGGTTATATATTATATTATATTTTTAAAATAACCTTATTTTATTATTAATATAACATAATATTATACTATTGTCATTATAATATAATCATTCATATAATATAATATTTTTAATAATGTTAATATTATTTTATGACTGGTATGTTACTAATAAATTAATGTGTTATAAATATTCTAATATTATGTAATATACTATGGTCTTTAATAGGGCTGAGATTATTAATAGTAATTTAATAATATATTAGTAATTTATGATATATATAAATAGGTGTTGTGAATATATTATCTTTACATTAACATATTTTACCAATAAATTATGTTAGATATTACATTAACATGTCAACTCTATATGCATTACATTTAATATATTATGCTAGATATTGTATTAACACCTCCTCAGACTCAAAACCAAAACACCAAAATTAAAACTTATTTTAGGTGTTTAGGAAAAGTGATAATGTTTTGGGTTGAAGACGATTTAGCTCAAAAAACACCATGGAATCCATACGGGAGCCTAAGTCATTTGTTTTACTGGTTTTGTTAGTTCTTGCTTAGATGTTGTTAGTTCTATCATCTTCCGTGTTAAGTCTAAGGGCACTCATGTTAGTTCTATAGCCGGCTAGCGCTAGTTAGAGCTTAAGTATTGGATCTAGCGTCTTTGTTCGTTCCAACTTAGTTGTTGTAAGTTCTCGCTTCTCCAGTGATAGATCCAGCTGTTCTCGTGTTATTTCCACCTCCATATAACTTTAAGTTCTAGTTTAAGTGTTGGGTCTATTGTACTTAATGAGTTATGTCATCTTATAATTATTACATATTATTTTCAAATAGTTAAATAATTTAATAATTTTGGTATATCAAATTGTTACGGTTATATATTATATTATATTTTTAAAATAACCTTATTTTATTATTATAGGCAGGTGATAGTTTGCTTTGATTTGCTTGCTTCTTGTTGTTGTTGTTGTTGTTGTTGTTGAGGATAAAAGGATGAACTTTGCTATTGTTTTCGGTGCAATTTGCTTGTGTTACAGTGCCAAATATGCTTGTGAGCTGCACTTTTATTAACAAATCCACCCTCTCGTTGCAGGACTTGCCACCGGAGCGAGCTTTTGCTGATTTTGTCCTCTGCAATCTGATTCTCCACCTTGTGATCATGAACTTATTCGAATAGAACTGTATTAATATAAGTTGGAAACTGCAGCAATATGTATTAGGTCTTATCAGTTTTTGGACATGTCCATTTATGGTACTCACATAATTGTTTACCTGGTTGAAGATTGTACTCTTGCCTCACAATTCTCAGGATGAATGATGTATTCAACTAAAACTCGAGATCAAAGTTCTTATTTATTTTTGATGACTGATATTGCATGAGAAAAAAAATATGCAAGCTAGGGGGTGACCTTCAGATGCATGAGAAATGGTGTCATTACTTAGAAGTTTGGAAAATTTGAACAGTTTAAGTTCATTGTTAGAAGTTTGATAAACGGGTCATTCGGGTTATATGGGTCGGGTCGGGTAACCCGTTTAATAAATGGGTAGGATCGTATTGACCCATTTATTAAACGGGTCGGGTCGGGTCATACTTATACGGGTCGGGTCAAATTTTATATGGGTCGGATCGGGTCGGGTTGACCCGTTTGCCACCCCTACTGGAGAGTGTCCATGATACTTAGGTTTCATCTTTATATGTCTTGCACAGAAAATTTCTGTCTGTTTGCATGTTGCGTATATTTTTATTTAGACGGTAACAAGTGGAAAATTTTAAAACAAGCATTGATGCTTGATTTCAATGTTTTTTTGGATAAAAAAAATATTCTTTAGTTGTTTTATGATTACAAGCAGTTCAAATGCTATGGGTGGCTTTGCAGTTCAAATGATATTGTTGGCAATTCACTCCACATGAGATGTCTCCTGTGTGGCTGAATTTTCCCCGCATCGAGTGATGTTCTAATAGGAATATGACTCTTTCTTGCACAACATTGCCCTACATTGGAATGGATGATCGATTCGACGGAGCTGCCCATTCTATGCAGTACTAGCACTTCTCCTAATTTTGCCAGAAAAAGTTGTATGTACCAAGCCTTCAAATTTTACTTAAAAAATTTGCTCCCATATGAGAATCTACCTGTGCTGCTCAAATAAGCGCACATCATGTGAATTCAGACCATGGGTCTAGCATGGACTCGACGTCGTAAACATGACCCTGTAATTAAATGGACAACAACCCACAAACGTTGGATTTATGTCTCCCTCATTGCACTCATTGTATGAAAAACATGCAAAAGTGACATGAATCATGCATGATGTTCTTACCGCTAAAGAGAACTAGCAAATTGTGATGTATAAAACCCACATAAGTTGATAAATGTCTCAATGTACATCAATATTTTACCGCTAAACAGAACTAGCAACCAAACATCCAATAGCAAAATAAATCTAGAAACGAAGAGGAAAATACTATCTCCTGTAAACTTTATCACCATGCAAATATATAACTACCAAGGTTTCTCAATATATAACCTCAGCAGATATAGATCAATACAAATATTGAAGGAATCAAATAGCGAGGCGTTCATGCTTTTCAAGACCACATAATGGTTCCTAACTTGAGAATATCTAATGCAAACCAAACAGTAATATTATCATTGCCTTAGAATTCCAACAGAACCTGAACCAAATGAATAAAAAAGCTCGACGAGAAAGCGGAGATATGGACGACCACTTCCAATCCTGTATCATAAATCTCCTCAAGTTGCATCAAACATTCAAACAGCTTCCTCCTAACAGGTGGACCAGCATCCGCTCATACACTCCTCATAAATAGGTAACTTTCACATTTCACATTGTGAACTCAGCTCATAAGATAATAATACTTATTTTCCCTATCCCCGAAAGGAAAGAAAAGGAAAGAAAAAAAAAACAGAGTTCAGCTTTCACATGATTGTTTTAATTTAGACAGAGCAGTTCAATATAGTTTATTAGCCTACTCGCGAAAAATGTACATATAATAAACAATGAAAAAAAAGGTCCAATAAACACTAGGGGACAACAAAAAGAAAAAGAAAAGAAAATTCAATAAAAGATAATCCACCGATCCAGTTTGTTCACCACCAAAACATAATCTTATAAGCCAGCAGAAACTAAAATTGCTAAGAGAGAAACCGATTGCTGATTAGTTAAAGTGCTATTCACAGATTTCCTCAGAACAAACTCTTCAATCACTAGCCAATTATATATATATATATATATACCTCCAACCAATCCTCTTCAAATAAAATTTCCCCCTTTTTTTCAAAATTTTCATACTGAAGAGAAAGAAGGCAAACCCTTTCCTGCGCATAATAAGGATTTCAAAGAAGAGCCAGGCTCCAATTCTGTACCATTTATACCTTCAGTATTCACAAATTCCACCATAAGAGAGCTTATTAGGCTGGACCAGAACTTGCGTCAACTTTAGACTCCGGTCTAATGTATGTCAAATTACGCCCAGTTGGAGATGAAACATTGGTTACAGATGTTAAGGGGTTATTATTCTGAGTATTTTTCGTACCGTCAGCAGCAACAGAAATCTCATAGCTATGGAAGAATTTCAAGGTAGCAACGGATAATGACATAAAAAGTTAACAGAGGGGAAGGGGAAATCTTATGCTTGCAGGAAGAAGTGAAAAAGATTAGGAAAAACAAAATTAAGGAAATATATGCTTGATTATAAGCTAAAAAAATAGAAAATTAATGGAGGAAAAAGACATGGTTGCATAATAATATTGAGAACAAAATCCACAAAAACAAGACAAAATATGCTTGCCTAAATTTTGAACTCTGAAATTTTGAATCCCTATCTGTTCCTTCTCCTAGAGTACCCGATTCTCCTCTCAATTTGTCAATCTTTTCTCCCTCTTCTTCTTTCCCTTCTTTTATTCCCGTGAGCTCTCTCTCTTAATTTTCTCCCGTGAGAAAATTTGTGTAAGGAAGTTTTAAAGAGAGAATAAAAAGTAACTAGGGGACAAAGTGAGTGATTTGGGGAGAGAATTAGGGAGAGGGATTTTAGTGGAGGGATTTTTGGGAGAGATTTTAGCTTAGTGGGGAGATATTTTCCAAAAATATCTTCCCTCAAATCTCTCATGTGAAAGAAGAGAATCAAAAGGAAATATGAAGTTGCATACATGGGCTTTCTAGAATGTGCCTAAAGAAAAATTGTTTGTTTCTTTTTTTCAAAACCTTACCTCATGTGGGCCTAAAAAAATTTATTGGTAATAAACAAATGGATTATTACATCCTACCCACCTAAGAAAAAAGAAATTTCGTCCTCGAAATTTATTCTACAATAACAAGAACTAAAAGTCACCTGTAGCAAAGAGATGTGGATAGCGTTGACGAATGTCGTCTTCTCGCTCCCAGGTTGCCTCACCAGGTCCATGACGTCCCCAAGATACTAAGACATGCGGAATAGTTCTGTTCTTGAGGACCTTCTCCTGTCGATCCAAAATCTTCATAGGTCACTCCTCATATGATAAGTTCGTCCCAATCTAAAGCTCTGCGATGTCTAGGACGTGAGTCTCATCACGTACATATCGTCGAAGCTGTGATACGTGGAATACATTATGCACTCCCTCCAACGATGGAGGTAAAGCTAGCCGGTATGCCACCTCTCCTACTCTCTCCAATATCTCAAAAGGACCAATAAAACGTGGACTAAGCTTCCTGCGGCTACCATATCTGATAACTCCTCTGGTTGGGGATATCCTTAAGAAAACATGCTCTCCAACCTGAAACTGTAGAGGCATCCTCTTAGTATTAGCCCAGCTCTTCTGCCTATCTTGAGCTGACTTAAGGCGCTCCCATATTGCCTTTATCTTGTCTACTGTCTACACTATCATCTCAGGACCTAGCAGACGCCGCTCTCCCATGTCATCCTAACAGATAGGAGAACTACATTTTCTCCCATATAATGCCTCATAAGGTGCCATCTGGATGCTGGCCTGATAACTGTTATTATACAAAAACTCCACCAAGTGTAAGTGGTCTTCCCAAGAGCTCTTGAAATCCAGCATGCATGCCCACAACATGTCCTCCAGAATCTGTATGGTCCTCTCTGATTGTCCATCTGTTTGAGGGTGATAAGCCGTGCTGTAACACAGTCTAGTCCCAAGACACTGCTGTAAGCTCCTCCAAAAATATGATAAAAATCGAGTGTCTCGATCAGAAACAATGCTAACTGGTACCCCATGCAAGCGTACTATCTCCCTCATGTACAACTCCGCTAAACTCTCCGTCGTCTGTCCAACTCGAAATGGTATAAAGAGAGCTGACTTTGTGAGTCGGTCTACTGCTACCCATACAGCGTTGTTTCCCTTCTGGTTCCTCGGTAAAGCTGTGACAAAGTCCATCGTAACATGTTCCCACTTCCACTAAGGAATAGGAAGGGGCTGTAATAACCCAGCTGTACTCTGATGCTCAACCTTCACCTGCTGACATATTAGGCATTTGGACACAAATCGGGCTATCTCCATCTTCATTTCTGGCCACCAGTAATGCTCTCTCAAGTCTCGATACATTTTTGTCCCTCTTGGATGAATTGAAAGCACTGAACTGTGCACCTCCTCTAACAGCTCTCTTCTAACATCGCCCTTAGGCACACATAACCTACCACGGAATGATCCATCCTCATGTAATTGTAGATCAGTTCTCTCCCCAGATTCCACCTGTTTCTTAAATTTTTGATATCGAGCATCCTCGAACTAGGTAGCCTTGATTCGGTCCACCTGGGTTGACTGTAACTGCAAACTCATCAACTGTCTCCCTACTCCAGACAATATAACCTCCATGTTCATCCTCCAAAACTCAGCAAGCAACTCCCGCTGTCTAGTGAGTCTCATCGCCATAGGCTTCCTGCTCAAATGATCTGGCACTACATTAACCCGTCCTGGATGATATTGTAAATCAAGATCATAATCAGCCATAAGCTCTAACCACCTACGTTGCCTCATGTTGAGCTCTTTCTGAGCGAAAATATATTTCAAACTTTTGTGATCTGTGTACACCTCCACTCTCTGCCTAAAAGATAGTGCCGCCAAAGCTTCAATGCAAAAATAACCGCCGCCAATTCAAGATCATGAACTGGGTAATTCCTCTCATGCGTCTTCAGCTGTCTAGACGCATAAGCTACTACCTTTCCATGTTGCATCAAAACACAACCTAAACCCAACCCAGAAGCATCAGTGTGTACTGTAAATCCTCCTGACTCATCCGGGATTTTCAAAACAGGTGTTGACGTCAACTTCTCCTTTAACTCCTCAAATGCTGCTTGACACTCTGGAGTCCACACAAACTTGACCTCCTTCCGAGTCAGCCTAGTAAGTGGTCCTGCTATCTTAGCAAAATCCTTTATGAATTTCCTATATTATCCAACCATCCCTAAGAAACTTCGTACTTCTGTCACAGATGTAGGTGGATCCAATCTCAACACCGCATCAACCTTCTTCGGGTCCACAGAGATACCCGCTCCTGAAATTACGTGCCCTAGAAAAGACACTTGCTCCAGCCAAAACTCACACTTGTTCAATTTTCCATAAAGCTTCTCCTCCCGTAGTATTTCTTACACCGTCCGTAGATGCTCTGCATGATCTTCCTTGGTCTTGGAGTACACAAGAATGTCATCGATGAACACCACAATGAACTGGTGAAGATACTGGGAAAACACCTTGTTCATCAAGCTCATAAATGTAGATGGAGAATTTATCGCTCCGAATGGCATCACCAAAAACTCATAGTGCCCGTACCGTGTTCGGAATGTGGTCTTGGGTATGTCTTCCTTCCTTACCTTTAGCTGATGATAACCTGACCTGAGGTCCAACTTAGAAAACACCCTAGCTCCTCCGAGCTGATCGAAAAGATCATCAATCCTAGGAATTGGGTATTTATTTTTAATAGTAACCCGATTCAATTCCATGTAGTCAATACAGATCTGTTTGCTACCATTTGGCTTTGGCACTAACACCACTAGTGCTCCCCAAGGTGAAGTACTAAGCCTAATAAATTTCTTATCCAGATACTCCTGGACTTGCTTCCGCAACTCCTCTAAATCTGCTATCGGCATCTGATAAGGTGGTTTTGAGATGGGTGCAACCCCTAGAATAAGATCAATGATGAACTCTATCTCTATCTGATGGTAGACACAGTAACTCATCAGGAAAACATCAAGGAATTCCTCGATAATTTCTGGTATGGGCTTATCCTCTACCTCTATACAGGTTAATACTCCATCCATGCTAGCTTGATGCCCTGCCTGCTCCATCACTTTGCTTATGCTCATGAATTCAAACTCTGGGTGACCTGGTATCTTGAACACAATGCTTCGGCGTCGACAGTCGATCTTCGCATGGAAGTTGTAGAGCCAATTCATCCCCAAAATGACATCGAACCCGTTAGTGTCAATCACCAACAAGTCTGCAACTAGCTCCCTACCACAAACTACCATTGGGCATCTCTTACACTCCCTACTAGATATTAACACCCCACTACCGGTATGTATACTCTAGCTTGCATCTAAACAATCACATGGTATGGTGTGTCGTGCAATAAACTGAGCAGATATAAAACAGTGTGATGCCCCAGAATTAAATAGGGTAAATGCATGGACTGAATAAACTAAAATGATACCTGTGACTATATCACCAAATGCCTCTGCCTGCTAAGCGGTAAGTGTCATAACCCGACCCTGTCTCTGCTATCGTTGAGCTTGCTGACCGTATTATCCTGGGCGCCTTTGCTAATACTGTGGCTGATATGACTACTGGAAATGAGGACCTCTCCACTGTCTCTGTCCTTGAAATTGTTGACCCCTCTGATGTCCTTGAAACATCTGCTGCTGCGTGGGAAGTGGTGGCCTCAACTGTTGTCCTCCCTGTTTAGCCTGCCTTGCTGGCACTATCACTCCACCTGAATATCCTCCTGAAACTCCTTTACTGGGACAAGTGGAAAGCTGATGATCTGCCGCCCCACATGCTAGGCACAACCCGTTAGCTCTCCTGCAGTCCTACATTAAGTGCCCTGGCTTGCTGCAGAAATGGCAAATCATGTTGGTTGATTGTGGAGCAGGTCTCGGAGTCCCTATATGCTGGCGCTTGGCTGGTGCTCCTCTGGTTTGAGACTTCTGCTGGTTACCTCCTGAGTTCTGTCCTGCAGGGCGATTGTTTGCCCCTCTCTTCACTGAGTTCATGATCCCAATCAGTTGTTCTGCTTTCCGAGCTGCTTTTAGAACATCTGCATAAGTCTCAACCCCCTTCTGACTATAAATCTGAGTCTGGATCTTAAAATTTAGACCCTGCATGAACCTTTGTCTCTTATCCACCTTATTTGACACCATCCCCGGTGCAAACCTACTGAGCTTGGCAAATTTTGCTGCATACTCATCTACAGTACTAGCTCTCTGTCTTAGCATAACAAACTGTCTCTGCATCTCAAGATGAGAGATGTCTTTGGGAAAAATGCCTCTAGGAAACTCCCCTGGAATGTCTCTCATGAAATTGGCTTAGGAAGCTTCTCCTCCTCTGCATCTCACCATGTTCTGGCTACATTACTAAGTTGCAGCTGCACAATATCGACTCGATCTTCATCTGGTATCTTGGCTGCCCTCAATAGGCGATCCATGGTTTGCAACCTCATCTCGGCCTCATATCCGCCTTCAGTCCCAGCAAAGTGTTATGGGTTGAGCTTTCGGAAATCGGACACATTACCCGGCCTTACAACCTGCCGCTGCCTATCCCTCTGGCGATTATGAGCTACCAGCTCCCTAATCGCTTCTACAAGATCAGCCTGATCTACTTGGTGTCATGCAGGGACAACAGGAGTAGGGGGTCGACGAGTTGGGGCCATAGCGATCACCTGAAAGGAGAGGGGTCAAGTTTAGGACTTGAGAATCATAGAAATGGGAATCAAAGGATGTATTTCTGGAAAGAAAAGGACGCATTCTATACATGCACTTTTTTTTATCAACCTTAGTTTCTACTCATATACAAGATGAGACAATAATTCCTAAACCTGGCTCTGATACCAATAAAAAACCTTGTCATGCCCCGGTTCCAAAATGTAATAGTTTGGAGCGTGACTCAGCCGGCAATGCAACCATACAGTCACATTCACGCCTCTAGATCATCCACAAATAAAATGGATAAAGAAATATCAAAAATTTCCATAGTTCTATGACAAGTCCACAAATCTCTAAAGTGAAAGGAAAAAAATACACCATAGTCTGGAGAGCCAACTGTGGCTAAAGAAAAACCTGAACCAAATAACTACCTAAAACAACTGAATTGGAGAACTGATAGAAGGAACGATGATCACTGCAGTTGAGCCTGCTCCTCGAAATACTCTTGGTCCTGCGAAGAAAGAACAGTTCCCGAATCTGGGGCATACAAACCCTAGGGGAGTCAGAAAACTCCCAATAAGCATGTAAAATGAAGGAATAGTGCACGTGTAAGTGTAAATGGCATATAAAGGAAAGATAAATTATAAATAATTAGTGATAAAAGAAATTTACAAACCATAGAGATCAAATAATGTCCATCATCAAACACACAAGCAGATTTATTATTATTTTAAAAGTTATTTGAATTAGAGAAGAATATTTTCATGTATATAAATCGGTTCCCCGTAAACCGTCCCGGAAACACGGCTTCAGGTCAAGTATTGGCTCTTTGGCCCTTGTATATATATATAACTCAGGATATCAGGAGTGCGCTGTTAGACCCTAGAGGGGGGGTGATTAGGGTCTTATGCTAATCTTATCCGATTAAATGCCAATTAAAATTAATTTATACGTTATCCTAGCAAGTATGAAATATAACAAGATATGTAAGCTAGGATAAGCAATATGAACAATGAGATATATCCTATATGATGAATATATATATGCAAGGATATATATAAACTAACACAAGGGGTAAACAATCTAAACAAGATAGTGGATGATATAGATAATGAGCTAATAACAATGGCGATATAAGATATGAACATAAATATAAATGAACGCCAAAGCACACTCAAACACACTATATGATCACGGAGTTCGGACCTTCCGTCCTACGTCTCCGCTCCCCACTCCCGGGGAGAAATCCACTAACACAATCCGGTTTGGAAGCCGGAACTTCTTCTACACACTCGGTTTTCTAGCTAACCGAAAACTCTACAACTCACACTCTTGCAATCACACTCTACACCCACTAAGTGTTGGACCTAGCCGTGTCTCCCTCAAGTGCTCGGTTACAACCTCTCCCTAGGCACGTCAACCGACGCCACTCCTCTTGGGACGATCCCCGACTCTCACCACACACTCCTCACTCGGTGTACAAGTGTATTACAAAGTGATTCTCACAATAAGCACAAATATGACAAATGATTGTTCTCAAAACAAGGTGAGACACACTTTAAACCCTTGTTTAAAACTTGTTTTAAAAACTTCTTAGCTAACTGAAAACTGAGATCAAAGAGGGTTTTTATAGCCTCCAAAACCTCAGACCAAAACCCCTTACAAAAAGACCAAAAAACCATCTGCAACGGCTCTAAAAAGAGCCGTTGGGACTTCAGCGGTCGACCGATGAAAATCGCAGTCGACCGCGAACAAGGTCAGAAGCTCAGGAGACATCCAGAGAGATCGTCGGTCGACCGGCGGAAAATTTCGGTCGACCGGCGGAAAATTTCGGTCGACCGGCGGTACTGTAGCAGGTATATCTGATTTTATAAAATCTGTTAAAAATAGTAAAACAGCTCCAAAAATTATGAACTTTTGAGGGAAGGTTCTAGACATGTATAAAAACATGTTAGAGAAAGAATTTCTGAAAAATCATTTCCCAGTGGAGAGAAATAAATGTTTGAACACAGAAATACAGTTTCTGAAAATCTGCTGTGATATACGATTTTGTAAAATCAATTAGGCATAGTAAATCAACTCCAAAAATAGTAAAAACTGGAGGAAAGTTTCTAAACATGTAGATAAACATGTCAGAGAAAGAATTTTTCAAATATCACTTCTCATTTGTGAAAAATCATCAGTTTTGTAAAACATGCACGAACATGTGCACGAACGAAAACGTGAATTTGTAAATTCCTTTAAACATAACAAATCAATTCCAAACTTGATGAAACTTTGCGAAATGTTTATAAACATGAAAACAAACATATTAGAAAAAGAATTTATCAAATTGAATTTCCATTTGTGAAAACTCATGTATTTTGCAAGTGTGTCCAAAGCATGAAAACCCAAAACCATGCATGTATATATATAACTATATATACATAGAAACCAAATACGTGTGTGTATATGATATTGAGCTTAAGGTACTTAACACACATAATATAAAACCTAAACTAGATTACCCAAGCCGATCTTGATCTTCAACAAGCTTGACTTGGTACACTTTGCGGATGAAGCTTGAACTTGATCTTTAACTTGAATTGTATGTTGCTTCACTCCACAATTCCGCCAACCTCCATTTGATATCGTCGTTGAAGCGCTATTCCATCCATCCTCCAACTACGTTGTTTGTCTACAATACATAGGAATGTACAAATACTAGACAAACAACATTAGTAGTAAATTGTTTGTAAATCATCATCAAAACAAGAAGGCCAACAATCTCCCCCTTTTTGATGATGACAAACAATTTACAAAAAGGATATATGCATGAATACAAATGAATATGTAAATTATAATTAACATGCATATATGAAAGGAAATGTATACTCACATAATGAATATATAAATTATAATTCACATGCATATAAACAAGAAGGAATATACATATACTCACAATATTTCTTCCCCTTTGACAACATCAAAAAGGGGACAAAAGAATTTAGAGAGCGAAAGCTCCCCCTATCAATAAGCATAGGTGAGTATAAAAAACATAAAAAGATATAGGGATTGCTCCCCCTATCAAAATGCCATATGGAGAATATGAAATAAAGATCATGATAAATATGTGAGCAAGCATAAAAGATATGCTAACAATCACTCACATTCAAGAGATAATGAGAACACATATATATGCTAACAATCACTCACATTCAAGAGATAATGAGAACACATATGAATATATCAATATGAAAAAATAGTGTCTCATATCAAACACATTCAAGAGATAATGAGAACACATATGAATATATCAATATGAAAAAATAGTGTCTCATATCAAAGATCATAAAAACCATGTGTAAAGATGGATTTATGAAATCAAATGAAAACATGAGAACCATGTAAAAAGTTTTCAAATGAAAACAAATCAACCAAATGAAATCATAAATCAAAGTTTAAATCCAAAAACGATGTTTGATCAATCAAGAAAATTTTCTTTGTGGGATTTGATCAAACCACATATGGAATACATTATAAGGCACGAATAGATGATCCATAAGCACAAACACATAAAGATCATCATATAAGTGAAATATAATGAATTCAAAGCAATAATTCAAAACAAAATCTTTGATAAAAGAATTTCAAGAGAGGCAACAATATATCAAGCTTTTAAGCTTGTTCCAACCCATATAGTCATTCTAGCATCCGGTAAATATGATTTGAGAATAAACACCCAATAAACTCCGGAAGGTTATATAAACATAGTCCTCTCATCAAACAAATAATAATAATCATGAAAACAGAAGATTTTGTACAAGAAAAATTGTTTTCATAACCAAAAGATTTTAAAGCATAATTTTCAAAACCAAGACAAAGAAAGATAAAAACATTAAAATTCTTAGTTTGAAAATCAAATTTGTTTTAGTACCTAAAAACTCTTGGTACCAAAAGATTTAGGGACATGACCCCTATCATTTAAGCTCAAAACCTTAGGGTTATGAACCCTCTTAGGTATATGTGGTGCACTAACATGATCAAAACAATATTCATTCAAATGATCCTTCCGATTGCAATTTGTGCAATGAAAGAGATCCATTTGTTTTTGTGGACCATTAGCTAGTGCACGGGAATCATTTGCAAATAAGGATTTTCTTTTAAAATTATTTTGCAAATGAGAAACATCATTAAACAAAGGTGGTTTACTTGAGAAATTTGGCAAGTTTGAATATTTATTCAAATCATAACAAAACTTCGCCAAATGGCCAAATCTACCACAAACATCACATTTAAACTTTTGTGGCTTAATAAAATCATTTGGCAAAGGTGAAGTCTTTTTCAAATCATAGCAAAATTTTACCAAATGGCCAAAACGTCCACAAATATCACATTTAAACACATTTGCATGTTTATGATGTGCATGATAAGCATATGCATGTGTATGTGATGAGGAAGCTACATGAGATGCACAAGAAAGATTAATATTCTTATGTTTTTGTGCATCATAGCAAAATTTAGCTAGATGGCCTTTACGGCCGCAAATTGAACACTTATAAACTTTGCTATATATGTGTGCATGATGAGTAGATGATGATTTAGACTTGGCACACATATCCATAAGCTTCTTATGATTATTGATGCATGTTTTCAAAGTTGAATCTAAGGATGAAATGCATTTTTTTATAAGATTCAAGTCTTCATTTTTTAGCACATATGCACCTTTAGAAATAGAACATAAATAGTTATCTATAAAAGAAGCCGTATCATTTTTTATGTTCTTTACTTCTAACATGGCATTATCTCTTTCATGAGTAAAGCTAGAAATGGATGATGTTAATTTTTTACTTTCCAAGTTTAACATATCATTGTTTTCTTTAAGATTTTCATTTTCTTTAGCAATGATATCAAACTTAGATACTAGCTTCTCATGATCGGATTCTAAATTATCATGCTTGCATTTTAAATCATTAAAATCTTTATGTAATTTGTTGTAGGCATGCAATAATTTCTTAGATGCACAAACAAGTTCATCATTAGATAATTCATTATCGGGTTCGAACTTACAAACCTCGCTAGGGCTATCGCCTAGTGGCCGTGTGCATGATGAAGCTCCAATATTACTTGAGGGAGAGTCCGCCGGAATCCTTTAGATCTCCTCCAAGTTACCATGATGTGCTTCTATGAATATCCATAATTTGTAAGCACTATCAAAAGAAACAAGCTTGCTAGAAATAGAAGAATCAAGTACATTATGCATATATTCTAACACAATCTTGTTCATGGTAAACAATCTTTTGTCATTTTTACTCCATTTGGATTTCTCCATAGTGGGTACAATATAAGCATTATCAATAATTCCCCATAGATCAATATTTTTAGATTGCACAAAAAGTTTAAATCTAGAAGCCCATTGTGCATAGGGAAAGTTAATGAATTTAGGAGCAACATTGGATTCATAGCCTAACAAAGGTGCACAATTCATGTTCATGATAAATATATGTGTGCAAGCAAGACAAATGCAATCAAAACAAGATTAGCACAAAAAGATAACTTGGATCTTTAACTCAAGGCGATTAGACCTTAAATCAAAGAGCACCAAGCTCTGATACCAATTGTTAGACCCTAGAGGGGGGGTGATTAGGGTCTTATGCTAATCTAATCCGATTAAATGCCAATTAAAATTAATTAACAAGTATATTCTTGCAAGATAGATATACAAGAGTTATGTGCAAGAATAAGCAAAATGAACAAAGGTAAATATCCTAGCAATGAGATATACTATGAGATATATGCAAGGATATATGAGCTAACACAAGATGATATATCCTATCAAAGAGATATACAATATGATATATGTATAGGATATGTAAACTAACACAAGGGGTAAACAATCTAAACAAGATAGTGGATGATATAGATAATGAGCTAATGACAATGGCGATATAAGATATGAACATAAATATAAATGAACGCCAAGGCACACTCAAACACACTATATGATCACGGAGTTCGGACCTTCCGTCCTACGTCTCCGCTCTCCCCACTCCCGGGGAGAAATCCACTATCAACCGGGTTTTCTACGTTCACCCGAATAACGTTTACACCTCACAGTATCGGTTTTCAACGCTCACCGATCAACGTCGCTCCTCACAATCGGTTTTCTAGTTCACCGAAAACTTCACAACACACTCGGTTTCTAGCTCACCGAAAACCTAACAATCTCACAATGTAACAAATATAAATTGTTCTCTAATATGGATGAGAACACAATAAAAGCTCACACTCAATGTTACAACTCTCACAACCCTAATATATTATGAATGTAAATACAATAAGCTCAAGTGGGTGTGTGTAAACAATGAGTGAAATCAAAATCAAAACTAAACTCAATTAAAATCTAGCATATAGAAATTATAAACAAAATAATAAATAGCTAGAAATGAGTTTAGAGATTCTTCTCTGAATAACAAGATGGAGAGATGGAGATTGAAGCCCAAACAAGAAGATGATCTCCTCCACTTGTGAAAACTTCTTCACAAACAAAACAAACCCTTAAACACACTTTAAACCCTTGTTTAAAACTTGTTTTAAAAACTTCTTAGCTAACTGAAAACTGATATCAAAGAGGGTTTTTATAGCCTCCAAAACCTCAGACCAAAACCCCTTACAAAAAGACCAAAAAACCATCTGCAACGGCTCTAAAAAGAGCTGTTGGGACTCCAGCGGTCGACCGATAAAAATCACGGTCGACCATGAACAAGGTCAGAAGCTCAGGAGACATCCAGAGAGATCGTCGGTCGACCGGCGGAAAATTTCGGTCGACCGGCGGTACTGTAGCAGGTATATATGATTTTATAAAATCTGTTAAAAATAGTAAAACAGCTCCAAAAATTATGAAATTTTGAGGGAAGGTTCTAGACATGTATATAAACATGTTAGAGAAAGAATTTCTGAAAAATCTTCTCCCAGTTGAGAGAAATAAATGTTTGAACACAGAAATACAGTTTCTGAAAATCTGCTGTGATATACGATTTTGTAAAATCAATTAGGCATAGTAAATCAACTCCAAAAATAGTAAAAACCGGAGAAAAGTTTCTAAACATGTAGATAAACATGTCAGAGAAAGAATTTTTCAAATATCACTTCTCATTTGTGAAAAATCATCAGTTTTGTAAAACATGCACGAACATGTGCACGAACGAAAACGTGAATTTGTAAATTCCTTTAAACATAACAAATCAATTCCAAACTTGATGAAACTTTGCGAAATGTTTATAAACATGAAAACAAACATGTTAGAAAAAGAATTTATCAAATTGAATTTCCATTTGTGAAAACTCATGTATTTTGCAAGTGTGTCCAAAGCATGAAAACCCAAAACCATGCATGTATATATATAACTATATATACATAGAAACCAAATACGTGTGTGTATATGATATTGAGCTCAAGGTACTTAACACACATAATATAAAACCTAAACTAGATTACCCAAGCCGATCTTGATCTTCAATAAGCTTGATTTGGTATACTTTGCGGATGAAGCTTGAACTTGATCTTTAACTTGAATTGTATGTTGCTTCACTCCACAATTCCGCCAACCTCCATTTGATATCGTCGTTGAAGCGCTATTCCATCCATCCTCCAACTACGTTGTTTGTCTACAATACATAGGAATGTACAAATACTAGACAAACAATATTAGTAGTAAATTGTTTGTAAATCATCATCAAAACAAGAAGGCCAACATGCGCATGTGCCCGTTTATATACATGTTATATTGTTCATCCAATTCCCCTTTGTTAACCCCCCATGTTTGTCTGTTTAACCTAAGTAACTGTGCACGAAATGTTATGCACTAACCACAGAGTTACTATAGAACAACTTCCGCAAAAGTATAAGAAATAACCGTGACCCAAAACATGTCCAATCAAGAGGGGTGCATCATCTAGTTGATGCTATAATAGTAATAGCCAAGGAAAAATCTTATATCGGGATATCGATATCGAGAGCATAGCCATGCTATGAAAGCACGCTTATAAATCATACTTTGACGGAAGTTGTCTTCATGCACAGTCGGCCCTATTAAATGTCACTAGGTGATCAAACATAGCATCAAGCAACAGTTTCCGTAAAGTCATGCATGTTAAACACAACATCAAACAAGATAAGTACTATATGTATTAACCGAGTTTTTATCTAATCATAAATTTGATGTGATCTCCATTATCAAAACAAAATAAGTCTTATTTAATCTTAATTGTTAAAATATTAGCTTAACTAGATATAGTGCACGTCAAATTCAAACTAGGTTTATTGAGTATCATAATCAAATCATTAAAATATTAAGCAACAAAGCATCAAAAGTGGTTATTTCAGACACACCATAGGAAACCAACATGTCATTTGTACCTAATTTACATTTAGCATTTTCTGCTAGTGAACATTTATCATTTAAGACAAAGCTTATTAATATAACCAAAATGCTTAGAGCTCTAAGTCACAGAGCTCTGGCAAATGCGCTAAAGTGAAGTCACTAATATAAATGACATATGCTTTTATAAAAACACATTGTACCAGGTGGAAAAACTGCATGACTATAATAACTATCTTATACATGGACGAGACCACTAGCTAATTGTATCAGTAGTTTATTTTAACAACAGATAAGGATTTATGACACTATTGTGTTTATGCCTAAATATTGTGCTTTCTAAGTCCTTTGTTTGACCGCGATACAATATTTACCCATTAAGGTATTCTGATACCCTTATGATTATAACTATCTAGTAGATCCGTGATGATTGAATACCCATATCTAAGATATATATATATATATATACTCGCACAGGAAACCTTGGCATGGAGCAACGGATAATGACATAAAAAGTTAACAGAGGGGAAGGGGAAATCTTATGCTTGCAGGAAGAAGTGAAAAAGATTAGGAAAAACAAAATTAAGGAAATATATGCTTGATTATAAGCTAAAAAAATAGAAAATTAATGGAGGAAAAATACATGGTTGCATAATAATATTGAGAACAAAATCCACAAAAACAAGACAAAAGATGCTTGCCTAAATTTTGAACTCTGAAATTTTGAATCCCTATCTGTTCCTTCTCCTAGAGTACCCGATTCCCCTCTCAATTTGTCAACTTTTCTCCCTCTTCTTCTTTCCCTTCTTTTATTCCCGTGAGCTCTCTCTCTTAATTTGTTCCCGTGAGAAAATTTGTGTAAGAGAGTTTTAAAGAGAGAATAAAAAGTAATTAGGGGACAAAGTGAGTGATTTGGGGAGAGAATTAGGGAGAGGGATTTTAGTGGAGGGATTTTTGGGAGAGATTTTAGCTTAGTGGGGAGATATTTTCCAAAAATATCTTTCCTCAAATCTCTCACGTGAAAGAAGAGAATCAAAGGGATATATGGAGTTGCATACATGGGCTTTCTAGAATGGGCCTTAAGAAAAATTGTTTTTTTTTCAAAACCTTACCTCATGTGGGCCTAAAAAAATTATTGGTAATAAACAAATGGATTATTACAATATATCTTTGACATAAATATAAATTTGTTAGAAAAAAATTATTGGTAATAAACAAATGGATTATTACAATATATCTTTGACATAAATATAAATTTGTTAGTGCCTCTAATCTAAAATATAATTTTGGGTTTAAAAATAAAATATGGTCTCATTCAAACCAAAATTTCTCAATTTTCACCTGCCTTTGCCATTCTTGCCACATTGCTAGCAAATGCTTGATGGAGAACTTGATGCTTGATGGAGAACTTGATTCCGAAATCCCCCCAAAAAATCCATCCACTCAGCATCCACGTTGCTCTCCCCACTCAAATCAACCTCTTTAAAGCAATGCTGGAAAACCCTGCATAAAATCAAAATAAATTTCACAAATTCCAATAGAAAAGGTCCAAAATAAAAAAATTAGGGTTAGGGTTCTGAACGGACTCGATGAGGGATAGGTGGAGGAGGTGGCGGTGGTGGAGGTGGTGGAGACGGCGGAAGAGGACGTCAGCGATGTGGTAGGGGAGGCGCTCCAGGGTTCGCTCCTGGCGAGAGTGAGAGCTGAGGAGGGGGAGCGCATCACTATCATGGCCTTCGAACTGGCCCAAATTTACTTCTGGAGAGAGCAAGAGCTGAGGATGGCTGTCGTCGGCTTCGAACGGGGGAAATTTGCTTCTGGAGAGAGAGAGGAGAGAGGAGCGTTCAGTTAAGATAAGGGAGATAAGATAGAAAGGGAATTTCTGAGAGTGAGGTCAGTGATTCTGAGAGAAGGGGGAATTTTGAAATTTGAAGGGAATTTCTGAGAGTGAGGTGGGGGAATTCCGAGAGATTGGGGTAATTTTACGATCTGTAACACGGTGAGAAGAGGGTTACTATAGCGGTGTGAGAAGAGAGAGAATTACTGTAGCATGAACAGTTATTCTTTGCAAGGACAAACATTGGAGGAAAAGATGATGTAGAAGGTCTGGGTTTGAGTTTTAACAAAAGAAGTTTTAGGATAAACCAGTTTGGAATTATTGGCTAACGGATTTGGGTTTATAATGAAGGGGTATAACAATCCAACTACTAATTTTGCTAAAATTAGTAGAATATGCCATTTTCACTGTAACATATATTAACTAGAAGGACTAATATCAGCATATTGAGATGATTGGGAGATTGATATCAAAATACTAAAGATTTGTGGGAGTAATTAAATGAAAAGTTATGACCAATACTTGATATATAACTTAATATTTTTTCCCTTCTTTTTTGCAGGTTGGTTATGGAACCTTTATGACCAATACTTGATATATAACTTAATATTTTTTCCCTTCTTTTTTGCAGGTTGGTTATGGAACCTTTGTCATAGGTTCTGCAGGTTTGCCATTTCAAGCTAAAAGCTCGGATGGAAAGACGAATGTGGTCAAGATGACTTTGATATATGAGTCTTTTGGAATAGACTTGTACTTGTGAATTGATCATATTTTGATAGGTTGAAATTATCTTGTAACTACTTATTTCTGAATGATGGGCTTAAAACATATGAATGTTTCATCATTTTTCATTTTGATGATATCTTAATGTAGTGTGTTCTTATTCCAATTTTATTTTGGTTTACGTAACTGTGTTTGCTTATTGGTCGAATTTCTTGAAAAGTGCCGATATAACCCTATAAAACTGTTGCCATAGCCCTATAAAAATGTTGTCATAGCAAAGCAAAATGTCGTATTAGCTACAAAACAACTGTTACATTTGCTCCCTGATTTTGAAAAAAACTGCTACCCTTGTGTACAAAACCGCGACATTAGGTATCAAGAAACTATCGTCGGAACATGTTGCATTTGCAATAACTGTTGTCTTTGTGTATGGAACTGATACATTAGGTATCAGTAAACCGCTACAGCAAACGTTGTATTTTGTGAAAAAACATTGCTTTAGCCTTATTGTTATATCGTCTTAGAAACCGTTGTGTTAGGTTTTGCAACTGCTGCCTTATGGCTAATGCAACGACAACAATGAAGATAGTTTGCTAACTGCTGCGCTTGTACAACTACAACGGTTTAGATGCTAATGCGACATTTATTAACCGTTGCGTTAGAGCAAATATGTGATAATATCAAAATACTAAGATAGTACTGTTTGACAAAGGGTTAATGAAGAAGGGCTATGGAGAAGGATTAACTTAGTTAACCCATCCCAAGGGGTTAATACTATTTTGATTGAATAGTCGTGAGGAAAGGTTTAAGTTTTTTGTGTTTGGTTAATAAAGAAGAGCTCAAAAGGGCTTAAGAAAGTTAATTCCCCAAATTTTAAATAAATTTCAACTTTAACCTTATCGAAACAACAACATCCACTGCTCAATTTTTTCTTGCAAGGACATACACAACAAGAAGGCTAAAAATATATCTTATTGCCCAAAAATTACTATATTTTTGTTTATTTTGTTTTTGGTCAATGAGAGGATTTTAAACACAAATCAGTGTGTTTTGTGCCCAGACCTTCATTTTGAAGAAACCTGCCAGCATCTTTTCTTTGAATGTTGTTATTCAGCTCATGTGTGGAATCAAGTCATGGATTGGCTTAGATTTTCATGGAGATCCTGTAACTAGAATTCCATTATCAACTAGCATAGCTCTGATCTCAAGGGGAAGGGGTTTATAGATAAGCTCAAGAGAATGACACTATCGGTTACGGTCTACATGATTTGGAAAGAGAGGAATCTGAGAAATTTTCAAGAGAAAGTTCGTAATCCTGATACTCTCTTCCGTGCTGTGAAATTTGCTATCTTCTCTAAAATTCTGAATGATAAAATTCCCTTTCATCTAAAAGAGAATCTTGTGGCAATGTAGCAGTCTTTCTCCCAGGTGCTGGTTCAATGTCTGCAGGAGAAATCTTGTTGTGACAGTTTTTTTTGTTTTTTCCTTCTACTTTGTGTTTTCCCAGACTTTATATTAGAAAGTTGTGCTACAAAACTTTACAACCATATAAGTTTATTTCTTTTTTTCTATAATATAAAGCTCTTTGCATTATTAAATTGGAACTCAATTAGATTTGACGATAACTAGATAGATGTCTTCACTACCACATATTTAATCTAATGCAACGGTTCCAAACCGTACCGCTAGCCATGGAACCGTTACCCTTGAGCAAGTGCGACGGTTCTCAAACCGTCTTATATGCTACTGTTGCCCTACCTCTATCGTAGCGGTTTTGACCTTTATTGTGACGGTTTCTTGAATCGTTGCCCCTGCATCTAACGCAACGGTTTTAACAGCTGGAGCTATTGCAACGATTTTAGAAGAGCTAAAGAAACAAATTCGATTAAGCTATTACAATGGTTTTGAAGCTATTGCAGCGGTTTTGAAGCTATTGCAATAGTTGTAAAATACCTAACACAATAGTTTGGATTGAGCTATCGCAACAGTTTTGATCGAGCTATTGCAGCGGTTTTGATTGAGCTATTGCAGCGACTCCGATTGAGCTGTTCTTAGTTCCCTACATCAAAATCATATAGTATTCAATTACCTGGACAATATTTCTAAGAACATGGCCAAGTCAAAATTTAATACACAATATCAAAGTGAAAATGTTGAGCATAATCAACCATAATGATAAGTGCCAACATTCATCAGTATAGTATAAAAACAACAAAGTATTAAATCCACACTACCAACATTTCAACTCGAAAAATATCGTACTGAACTAACATTCAAACAATATCAACATTTGATTACAAAACATGAAACTTCTCGATCAAAGACTTTATATTCTCTATTTGTTTCCAAAAACTTGTGCCTTAATGTCAAATACTCACTAGGAACCTGTCAGTATCAATCTCAATCTTGGCTTTCATCATTTCTGTACCTGTGTAAATTTCCATGAATCATCATAATTTTTGCAATGATGATAATAAAATTGAGGAAAAAAGACATTGCAAACAAATTAAAAAAAGAAGTAATATTCTACTCCTAACCATCCAACAAAAGAAACAGAAAAACAACTGTTAACTTCCTCCCTATGTTTAGCATCCTTTTAAAATCATTGCCTCTATCTTAGTCTTTGAACTTTGAACAAATCCTAATCATTTTCTTTCTGCAAGAAAAAATAATAATAATATAAGAAGAAGAACTGAAGATTGGGAGGAAAGATGAAATAAAATACTTAAGGATTTCAATTGGTGCCACTCTTATATCTATATAGAAATATAATGTGACAAATTCTAAAGCCTTCTGTTGACCGATAACATCACTTATTTATGTGGACTCCATGCATGGTATTTGTTACTCGTTATTAAATTTTTCATTGTGCGATCTGCATAAAAGGATAATATTATTGGTCCATATTATAGATTCATATAAAGCCGTGGAAGCCTTAATACACAGGTGTATGTAAAGAACAATGTTAAAAGAACACTTCGTGGTTTGAAATTGTGGTGGTTGTCGTCGTGTATGTCCTTGCGTTGTTGTTTACTTCCTTCTATGATTTGTTGAGTAATATTGTCCTAGAGTTTATTTGCATATATACTCTGTACTTTGATGATGGAGATACTTCTTTTTAAAAAATTTTATAACTATGAGAATAAAGTAAGATTTATAAACGCACACCAGACACACATGGACACATGTGAATATATTTTATAACTATGAGAATAAAGTAAGATTTATAAACGCACACCAGACACACATGGACACATGTGAATATATACATACATCACACGTGTGTGCGTGTGTTTATAAACGCACACCAGACACACATGGACACATGTGAATATATACATACATCACACGTGTGTGCGTGTGTACAGAAATTGAAAATATGCAAGGCTGACAACACAAAATAACACATATTACAGTAAAGCACTAAGACTACAAACATGATGTCGAAAATGCTCTTTCATCAATTTTATTGTATTCTGAGTTTACAAAACTTGCCTGATTAATGACAGTGATCCTTGCTTGTATTGTCACAGGAGCTGGCATGCTTAGGATATAATCAACACTTATTGATCAATTATTTCCTTCAGCACTTAAATATGAACCTTTATCCTAAAAGTTGCCAAATATTAAAGTAAAAAAATCATTATATGACAAATAATCGGCATCTAATTCGTAGTAAAGTGAAAGGCAGGTTCCGATATGATTCAATTGCCAATTATGAAGACATCATAGAAAAGATATGGAGAATTAAAAAAATCAATTAATCCTTTGTTATTGTACCATTTACTGGCAGTCAATATGATCACAAACCCAAGTCAAGGGATAAATTGTGAATAAAAAAATTGTATTCTGTGTACATACTGTGGATCTAGTAGTAATGATAAGATTATCAAATGTGAAGACTGAGCCAGCTGCACTTGTAAATATTTGGAGTGTGATTATTGTGCGGTTGCATTACTGCCATAAACAATAAGTCATACACATGTGTACACTTTGAACTTTGACACAGAAATTTTGGGATGACTTAAACTACAGAGTGTGGTTATTGTCATTGGACCATACGAAACAAATGTATCAGGCTTCTCAGACTGCAAATGTGCTATCTATAACACTTCATAATGGACCATATGAACATACATTGCTTACTAGATTACGAGAAGAATACCTATCGTTGGCGAGATTTCATGATTTCAATCTCAGTTCATAAGGATTATCAAGTGTTTCAACCTAGTGGGAGATACAGTTCTGAGGAAGTGCTAAATGGCAGACAAAGCCCAGTTCTGCTTACAAATATCACTGTCCTTATCAAGCCCTTTAATTTTTGGATATTTCTATCGCCAATAAAAAGAGAAGAGAAATGTCAGTAAGAAACTTATATTTGAAATTGATACCTTCAGGAGTCCAAGTGCTTGTAACAATAATATAATCGAATTATTAGGAAGGTGTTCTTGAAACCAATATAAACGAACATAGAAAATATTGATGTGAAACTTTGCATCAATAAGTACAGTATTCACAACAATTGCATCAATTAATAGTTCACGCAAATGATAAAGCATAACTAACTCTCTCAAAAACTACCTCCATAAAAATCTTGAGATTTTAACCATGAATTCATATTTATCAATTTTCATTGCCGTATTAGTTCGCTAGTATGGAACCTAGTTTTGCAAGGTCATGAAGAGGATACTGAGTACAGATGGATGCCAATTTGGATGAGAAGATGAGAAAACAAACAAGCATCATAACGAATAATGTGAATTAGATGAAAATGATTACATAATTGACATATCTAAAAATGCAAATAAAAGCGATAAATAACTAAATCAAATTGTTTTTCAAACTTTTTCACCTTTCTCAGTCAACCCAACACAACACTTGTGGCCACTCTTTCTCTAAATTAATAATGCACAAATAAATATACTTATAACCAATAGTATCAAAGTAGAAAATTAAAATCTAAAATTAGACAAAATTATAACTAATGATTACAATTATTATCATTCCAAGTCAAATAGAGGAGAAATTTCTACATCAATTAGTTTAAATAACTAATGATTACAATTATTATCATTCCAAGTCAAATAGAGGAGAAATTTCTACATCAATTAGTTTAACAGTAATAAACCCTAGCTACATTCAATTCCAAGTCAAATAGAGGAGAAATTTCTACATCAATTAGTTTAACAGTAATAAACCCTAGCTACATTCAATTTAAAAAGAGAAATAGGTTGGAGAGAGAGTATCGTGTACCTTGAAGTTGTATGTAGTTCAAGGTTTCGACATTATAGAGAGGTCCATATTAGAAGTGGGAGGCAACTATACAGGCGAGGCATGATGGCGAGGGCGGTATTCGAGGTGAGGTGCTAGTAGCCGGGGGGAGCGGGCGGCGGTGATGGGGGCAGGCTAAGGTTTTGGGTGATGGGGGCATGCTAGGTTTTGACATGAGAGAGAGAGAGAGACTATGACAATGAGAGAATGACAGGCTAGGGTTTTGACAAGCTCGAAGATGAGATTAGAGAGGAGATTGGAGACAATGGCAATGAGAGTAGCAGATTGGAGATGAGATCGGAGAGCAAATTGGAGATGAGATCCAAGATGAAACCTTAAGCACCCAAAGCCCAGGAACAAGCTCGAAGATGAGATTCAGTGATGAGATCGACGATCGACGATTATATAATGATCTTGGCCACGGTGATTTTAGGTAGCGGAAAATTTTAGGGATTTCGTTAAGCGGTCAGGGACAAAAGTCTTCGACATTTGAGAGAGAGAGAGATTTTGTTAAGCGGTTAGGGCCGTAGGCTTTAAAAACTTAACCTCCCAAAGACAGATTATTAGGCCCAGGAACAATTATTAGGCCTATGGCTACGTTTTTCATAAACTGTTGCATTACGCACTACAAACCGTTACGATATATATCTAACACAACAGTTAAAACCGTTTCACCTTAACTGCTGCAATAGATCAATTATGTGGTAGTGCTTATATGAGTTCTATTTCAATCGTATCCAGTAATAGATGGGCTCACTATGGTGAGGTTACCATCAAAAGAGGCAACATAAAGAAGTGCTAAGAAAAGAGGTGAGCATACATATATTCCAATTTCATAGTCATTCCAACGACCAAACTCTAACAGCCCTGTCATTAAAAAATTCCATCAAAGCTCATATGGGCTTGTTTTACTTCTTCATCTTTTTGAAGAATATTTTTCTACAACCATTCAAATTTCAAAAACTCAACCTCATCCCTATCAAAATGCAATAACTCCAACAAACTTTACAACAAGAAATAACATGCACATTATAAAATCCAAAACCTAAACCATCCAAAACAAAAACATATATCACTCTTCCTCTTCAAAATTAAAAGGAAATCACAATGTCCAACAAACCATCCAAAACAAAAACATATATCACTCTTCCTCTTCAAAATTAAAAGGAAATCACAATGTCCAACAAACGCAATAAACAAGCCCCTTCAGTGTCAGTAGTTTCCATTGGCTGCTCAACAAAACTCAAATTCTTCCTCTCCTTCTATACCCGCAACCGAGCATCTCAATAGAAACATAACTTTAGAGATTTGAGGAGAAAAGAGATAGACAGATAGAAACTATCAATACATTCAATATATGATAAGGAGGTGGTTCTCTTGCTCAGGTTTAGCCATCCCCATGAAATGAAGAAGATTTGTATGGTGGAGTTATTATATGAGAAAAATAGGTTTTGTGCCAACCCTTGTGCCAACCCTTGTGCCAACCCTTGTGCCAATTCAAATAGATATAGATAATTCAAATAGACATAAAACCATGAATTAGACAATCATTGTGTCAATCCTTGTGCTAATTCAAACAGATATAGACAATCATAATCTACACTAGTTGAGACAAAAATAGACATAAGAGCATGAATTAGACATAAAGTCATAAACTTGAATTATGTGGGTGCATGAACCATGTTATAATAATCCTGTTGACTTGCAATATTGATGCATGAGTGATGTAATATCATGCATATCATTTAAATTGTTCAAATAATGGACAAATTTGTCTATTTATATGTCACAACCATAAAATTACATGAAAAAAATCTAAAGGCACTTGAAAATATATTATCAACTATCAAGATATATACAGAAATGGAGGTTGAGATAAGTACCATATCACTTAAAATGCCTCATCAAATTAAGAAGGAAGGCTTGCATAATACTTTTTGTAATGAATATCCTTATACGTACCTCAAAATGATATACATACCTTAAAAAAGGGGCCTCCATCATAAATCCTCATTTAGAAACACCATGTTATTAGTCAAAATACCATGACAATGAAAAAGTCAAAGGAAACAAAATAAAAATTAGGGAAAATGCTTCCAGCCCCCAAAACACAAGAAAACGTGCCCCCCCCCCCCAAGACTTTTTCAATGGGTGCTTTGCCCCCAAAATCGCTCGCGATTTTCTTCCAGCCCCCAAAACGAATCCTCAGGCGTAACTCCATTTAAACCCCTCTCGAAATGCCCAAAATACCATTCACAACCTGTGTTCGTCGCCCAATCACATCGGAAACATGGCATTTCGACTGTAGGCATTTAATGGTGATTAGAATGCCTTTTTTTTGGGGGGGGGGGTTCTCATTTCCCACCAAAATTATCACCAGATATATTCCCCTTCCAGCTGTAATAAAATCGCTGAGTTCCTCCCCTTTCGGTTACCCCAACTAATTTGTTCCTTCCACTTAATTCTCCTCAATACAAGCCTCTTCGATTTTTTAACTACTCCTTGTAATAAAATGGTGGATGGATCTCTTCTATGCATGGTAATGAAGGCAAAAAACAACAAAGGTGGTGATGGTGTATTCGTTGTTATCAAAGAGAATACAGAAATAATCAGCTTGAAATATCAAGTGTCGGAAAGGATTAAAATACCAATGCAATCTCTTTCACTGAAGTTCATATGCGAAAGGGAAAAGAAATTTAGTATTTCAATTTAAAATACCAATGCAATCTCTTTCACTGAAGTTCATATGCGAAAGGGAAAAGAAATTTAGTATTTCAATTGACAATGACGATGACTTAAATTTGATGTTCGAGTATTGTCGGCGTAATGGATTTACAGACGCGAATTTGTATGCTACCTCCGCTGGGGAATCCTCAGCTTCGCAAAACACACAGACTACGCCGAAAACTGCATAGGAATTACACTCCAGATTTCCTTTTGAGTTCACTAATAGGTTTTGCCATTAGTTGTTAACCTTATGTATTGGTTGCTTAGGTAATGAGTTGGTTGTCAAGGTTATGTTAAGGACTGATTGTTAAGGTTATTTGTTCGCTGTTACGTATACTAGTTGGTTGCTATGATAAGGTGTTTGATGTTAAGTATATGCGTTTGTTGTTAAGGTCACAAGTCTATCCTTAAGTATAAGGGTTAGTTGTTAAGGATATGTATTGGCTGTTACGTTTATGAGTTCGTTGTTAAGGTTATCAGTTCGTTGCTGAGGCTATGTATTTTTATTACTACTTCAGGACAATACCGATAGAAAATTCGTGGTGCGCAGATACCACGTTCACCTAAACCTATAATGATGAGTGTATTCCTAATGACAACCCCACTGGCGACTCGATCATGCTGCTGGAAGATATGCTTAATCACCAAACAAAGATCTCAACTGAGTGGTGCACCTCCATACGTGAAGTTTGTCAAAAATTTGATAGTGCTGCTGAAGTTATATTAGCACTTCAATACTATTCAATTGCTAAACGGTTCGAGTATGATTTTTACCACAATGAACAAAGGCGCATAAGAGTCTATTGCCGATTCAAGCACACACATGGTTGCCCTTGGATGTTGTTTGCTTCCCCGCTCAGAAATTCGTCTATCATGTCTGTCACGCCCCGCTTCCCAAAATACCCGGGAATCGGAACGCGAACAAGCCCGCGACGTATTAGATTGAGAAGAAATATACTCTACCTTTTTTTTTCTTTTTTTTTCTTCTCAATCCAATACGCTAAGCGTCTAGAAACAAGTATAATGCGAAGTCACAGGTCCCCGATCACACATAGCAAGAATATAAAGACAACCCAAAATAAAAATAGACATATCATCAATGGTAAATCATCTCAGACATAAAATATGGGTCAAACGTACCCTTATTACAACAACAGTTCAACTAGGAAATAAGAAATACATAGTCTATAATAAAAGGAGACAAAATAACTAAATCTATCATCAAACTAAAGAAAAGTACGGTAAAAGAGTTTTAATATCCAACTACTACTATGAAAGAAAACCACTACGCTTCAGCTGGTTCTTCTACTCCTTCTGCAAGACACCCCTGCTAAGAATCTTCTGGCTCCTGTACTATCCCGAACTGAGGCTGCTCATCTCCTAAATCTGACGTACACCCAGAAAATAGGAGTACATCAGCGTGTGAAACACACGGCAAGATCCCCCAAGGCAGGAACAAATACAATAACAGTATTGATAATATATGCGTGGTTAATGCGATAACAGAAATAGAAATAGAACATGTAATGATAGTAATAACAATAGAGGCGTGCAACTGGAATACTAATAATCAGACGAATCCAAAAATCAACCAAGTAACAAGATAATGTAGGTAGCAATCAGAAACCATCCAAGCAACAAGATCATACAATAGATAGAATTAATATTTAAAAATCTACAACGAGAGACGTAGTACGTCGAGCGAAATAATCCAAACAAGGAAACCCTCATGTATATACCATATGTCTCAAATTATAGATAATTAAATACTAATCCCGATCTATGTATGAAAAGGAGTACAACCGGCCTATATCTCACAAGAATCATACTTAGCCAAGAATCGATGTCATGTAACTAACTATCACATCACTCATCTCAAATAATCAACAATCTCAATATCCCTGCTCCTCAGACCCACCCCAGGCCGAAACAAGTATAGTCTGGTACTTCTCATGATTCTTAACATGGAATAATAAACGTAATTACGCTAAGCGTCAAAGTCATAAAGTGTGAACAGGGGGTCGTGATCACATGCAAGAAACATACGAAAGTAAAGCTACTATTAACAATGCAAGATGAAACTACCATTATAAAATTCCAAGAATAATTTACTTTAAAAATTATCTCCTTTATTAATTCCAAGAATAATTTCCTTTAAAAAATTTATCTCTCATTATAAAATTCTAGAATAACCTTCTTAAAATATATTTTATTATTCTTTATAAACAATAATACTTTTAATTTTATAAATGATTTCTATGATATTTTATAAAATAATCTAAAATACTCTTTTTCTTAAAATAATATTCTTTTAATCATAACAATTATTCAAAAATACTCCTTATCCAAAATAAATTATTCTCTCGAAATAATTCCTTTTAAAATATTTTCCTCATTATAAATAATTCTAAAAATACTCTATAAATATATTCTTCTTTTCAACAACACGAAATTAACCATAAACTATATTTTTGACATACCTATTCATCGTTTCACAGAATATATTCACCGCAAAATTATCAACAACCACACAATTAAAATCATATCAACACAAACTAATCTACACATATACGTAATAAATTCATAATTGAGATAAAAATATAAATTAACAAGACAACGGCAAGAGGGATCTTGCCTCGCGGTTCGTTCAAGAATAACCGTCGACGGCGCGGCCTCGTCGCGGATCCTGACGGCGGTGCCGTTGCCGACCTCGGGAACTCCGACGAGGAGCAGCGGGGAAAGCGGACGGCGGATCTGATCGGAGAGGCGGCGGCTTGGGTTGAGGCGCGATGGCTGCTGGGTGCACGACGGGCGAGCTCGGGGCGTGACGAGCTTGGCGGCGGACGTTGGTGGACACGGAGGCGGAGGCGGGTTTCGCGGGGACGCTGGAGGAGGTCGACGAGGGCAGTGAGGAGAGAGATCGGAGGGAGGAGCGGTGACTGGCGGTGGTCGGGTTCGTGGAGGCCGCGGTGTTGAACTCAGGGGAGGGACAGAGGAGGAGGACCGGTGGGCTCAGGGCGGCCTGGCTGACGACAGAGGAGGGCGGCGGTCAGGTGAGGGCTCAACGGATGAGCGGAGCAGCGGATCTAGTGGAGGCGGACGAGGTGACTGGGCCGGAGTGCTGCCGCGGCGGGGGCTCGACGGCGGCTTGGGCGACGGTCGGAGATAGTGCGGGAGCGGCGGTGATGGGGTCGGGTTTCGGTGGTGGAGATGGGTTCGGTGCTTGAGGAAGAAGAAGAAGGAGAGAGAGAGGGTGGGTTCTCTTTGGGTGTACTGAGGGAGAGGGGTGTACGGTGAAGAGAAAAAGAAGATTTGTTTTTTATATGGAATGGGAGAGAAAGAAGGATGTGAAAGAAATATGGGGGTAAAAAAGGAAGGTGTATTATGTGATATTATTTGAATTGATTGAGGAAAATTTGGAAGGAATTCAAATTCAAATAAGAAAAATAAGAGAGGGAAAATTCAAAAATTTCACATAATATTCTGAATTATATTAATAATTAATAATCAACCAAAAATCTTTTTATTAATATTTATATACTATTGTACTATACTCAAGTTTACATCAATAATAACAAGGTCATTAATAATATTAATCACTAAATGATTATATATAAAAATCACTAAACCGTAAATTAATATTTAGCAGAATTAAAATACAAGACTATATATTTTATTATTTATTTATTGTGAAAACTCGAAAAATTCCAGAAATTAGGAAAAGTATTAATAAAATATAATATATTATTTTAAATACTAGAAAAAATTTATTTAAATACGTATTAAAATTTACGGTTGTTACAATGTCCATAAAGAATTTCAAATCTACCCACACCTGCGGTCAACATGGAGCAAATGCTGGCAACTCAAGGGCATCAAGGAAGTTCATTAAATCTACCCACACCTGCGGTCAACATGGAGCAAATGCTGGCAACTCAAGGGCATCAAGGAAGTTCATTACTAGCCAAATACAAGCTGTTTTGAAGGTTAGGCCAGATCTTCATGCAGTTGATATCAAGAACGACATGCTCTCTAATTTTGGCATTATGATTAACTACAGTAAAGCATGGTGGGGCAAGGAGATAGCTCAAAAGGACATGTTCGGTGACGATGATGAGGCTTATGATTCACTGAGATGGTCCTTATCTTTTTTATTCTTCTGAAATCACTCTTACGTTTTGGTTGCTAACTATACATAGTAGTTGTTAAAGTTGTTGGTTCGACGTTAAGTATACGGGTTGGTTGTGAAGTTTGAAGATCAGATGTTATGGTTATGAATCCGTTGCTAAATCTACTGCTTACATTTTGGTTGCTAACTATACGTATTAGTTGTTAAAGTTGTTGGTTCGTCGTTAAGTATACGTGTTGGTTGTAAAGTTTGAAGATCAGTTGTTATGGTTATGAATCCGTTGCTAAATCTACTGCTTACGTTTTGGTTGCTAACTATACGTATTAGTTGTTAAAGTTGTTGGTTCATCGTTAAGTATACGTGTTGGTTGTGAAGTTTGAAGATCAGCTGTTATGGTTATGTCTCCATTGCTAAATATACTTCTTTGTTGTTATATTCATGCAGGTATGAATCCATGGTGCATGCAACTAATCTAGGGAGTCGTGTTGTTATTGATGTTGATGGCGAGAGGTTAGGTGATTGTTCATTAGTTATAATGCCTGTATTGAAGGGTTCATTGCTGGGTGTAGGCCTCTATTGTTTTTGGATGGAACATTTATTAAAGATCGTTACAGAGGCATGCTACTTAGTGCCACTGGGTATGACGGCAACCAGGGAATATTTCTCCTTGCTTATTGCGTATGCGACCAAGAGAATGAGGTTAACTAGAAATGGTTCTTACAAGGATTATGGACGTTACTGTATGATAGGAAAAATCCTTACCAACCTCCACATCGACTGGTAATGATTTCCGACACCGACAAGGGTATTAGGACAGCAGTCGAGGAATTCTTTCCAGATGCATTCCATTCAAGGTGTGTTCTGCATCTAGTCGAGAATTTCAAAAAGAAGATGAATGATTTTGGGCACAAGGCAAATATCGCGACTATGTTGGGCGAGCTGTTACAATCTACGGCTTATAAGTTCACAATATCTGAATGGGATGATGATATGAAAGAATTGGCAGCGATCGATCACAGGGCTTATACCACTGTAATGGAATACTCCCAGGAGAGATGGGCAAACGCGCATTTTCCTGGTATAAGGTAAGATAGCTTGGTTTTAACGTTATTTTGTTACAGCACCGTTATAGTTGTTTAGGTTAGAGTTAGCCTACAGTTTTCTGTTAAGGTTAGATTTTTATTGTTATGGTTAGAATTATTCTGCTAGGGTTTTGTTGTTAAGTTTAGAATATTTGTTGTTAAGGTTAGGCCTTTAATGTTTAGTTTATGGTTTTATTGTTAATGTTAGTGTTTTGTTGTTAAGGTATGGCCTTGTTACTTCAAACATTGTTGAGTTCTTCAACAACTGGATAAGAAAGGCACGATTGTTACGAATCTTACCTTTGGTTGAGACCATACGGAAGCAAATAATGGAGCACATGCATGAAAGGAGGCTAGTGGGTCAGAAATGGTCTGGATACTTATGCCCGGAAGCAGAGATGGTACTGTGTGATAATATTTAGCATGGTAGCTACTTGGCGATTATACATTCGATGGAAGATATTATGGAGGTCGAGGCCAATAAAACTTGCCGTGTAGATTTGAAGAATCGGACTTGTTCTTGCAGGTCCTGGGACATCACCCGCATTCCTTGCAAACATGCGTGCACTACAATTATATGGATGGGACGAGAAATTTATCAATATTGTGATTGGTACATGACTGTTGACACATTCAGAGTAAGTTATGCACCGATCATCTTTCCCATCCCAGATTACGAGAAGCTCTTTGTACCGCCAGAAGAGCGAGTGTTAAAGCCTCCTCTCACCAAAAAAAGACGTGGCGAACGATGCACTAGACGAATAAACAACAGGTCGCTGAACACCCATCCTGTTAAGTGCTCTCGATGTAATGTGGAGGGTCACAATTGTGCAACCTGTAACGAGCCTATATAGTTTAGCGTTTTATTGTCATGTATATGGATTTGTTGTCCTATATATCGTTACAAGTGATAAGGTCATTGCTTAGCTGTTAAGGTTACTATTTGGTTGTCAAGTTTATGACTTGTTTGTTGAAGTTTTGACTTGGCTGATATGTTTATCGATTGAATGTTAAGTTTACTGTTATCCACTTGCACTTGGTTGTCGGTGTCACCGATTGTTAAAATTGTCAAGTATATCGTTAAAATTGTTAAGTTTTATGGTTTGGTTGTTAAGGTTACTATTTAGTTGTTAAGTTTATGACTTGTTTATGGAAGTTTTGACTTGGTTGATATGTTTATCGATTGAATGTTAAGTTTACTATTATCCACTTGCACTTGGTTGTCAGTGTCACTGATTGTTAAAATTATCAAGTATATCATTAAAATTGTTAAGTTTATGGCTTGGATGTTAAGGTTATTACTTGGTTATCAAGTTTATCACTTTAATGTTGAAGTTTTGACTTGGTTGATATGTTTATTGATTGAATGTTAAGTTTACTGTTATCCACTTGCACTTGGTTTTCAGTGTCACCGATTGTTAAAATTGTCAAGTATATCGTTAAAATTGTTAAGTTTATGGCTTGGTTGTTAAGGTTATTACTTGGCTGTCAAGTTTATCACTTTAATGTTAAGGTTACTATTATTCACTTGCAATTGGATGTCAAGGTTACCGAGATATTTTTGATTTGACTGCATTCAATGCATTTTATAGTTCCCGAGGCAGTAGAGTTATCTCACCATCCCTTGGCTTGTTCCAATACAGAACTAGCCTATAACCTTTCTCCTCATATTTACATCTTCTTTATCTTCCCATCACCACCACTCTATTTGTCCTCACTCTTTTCTCGATCATCCTAAGCTCTCCCCTCTTCAATCTCATAAACCAGAAGATCACGGCTAGCCCTCATATTGATGAAGACATCTTTAATATTTCTGGGTTCTGACCATATAATAGCATCAACCTTTTTTGAATATTATTACCTTTATCTATTCCCCAATATTTCTGGGTTCTGACCATATAATAGCATCAACCTTTTTTGAATATTATTACCTTTATCTATTCCCCATTGTTATTTTCTCTAAGTTCCATCTTGAATATTATTACCTTTATCTATTCCCCATTGTTATTTTCTCTAAGTTCCATCAGATGGGCTTGAATATAAATTTCTTTCTCCAAAGAGCTTTCTGTGAACTTACCAGGCTGCTGGAAAGCTCTTTGGTGAAAGCAATTTATATTCAAGCACAGGTTATGGAACTTAGAGAATGGACAATGGGGAATAGATAATGTTATTAGCATTCAAATGGTTGATGCTATTATATGGTCAGAATCCAAGAAATCTCCGCTGTAACGAGCCTATATAGTTTAGCATTTTATTGTCATGTACATGGATTTGTTGTCAAGTATATCGTTATAAATGTTAAGGTCATGGATTGGCTGTTATGGTTACTATTTGGTTGTTAGGTTTATCGATTGAATTTTATGTTTATTGTTAGGTCCCTTATTGTTATTCACTTGCGCTTGGTTGTCAAGGTCACCGGGGTATATTCTCTGCTACTGCATTCAATGTTCCTCCTAGTTCCCAAGAAGGAGAGTTAATATAACCTGGACTCCTACCTATCCCCACATCCCATGTGGCAATATCACCATCCCTTCGCCTGTTCAACTACAGGATAGGTTAGATATCCTTTCGGCGCAATCTTTCCTCGATCTCCCCATCGTTGACTCTCTGTTGACCCTCTATCCTTTATATGTGAAGCCCAAGCTTATACCCTCTCCCCAAAACCTTCAAGTTCTCCTTTCTCCATTAACCAGAAGATCAACGCTAGTCCTCACACCGATGAAGATCATGGTGACAAGGTTTGCGGACATTGATGAAGATCTTGGATATCCCTCATGCTGATGAATGCATTATCCCCTTATGTTTTTACTCTTAGTTCCATGAGCTGTGGGTGAATGTATGTGGCTTTCTCCGAAGAGTTTATACATTAACGCCCAGTTATGATTCATAAGTGCAGTGAATACAATCAATTCAGATGGGTCATGCACGAATCACATGGGAAGGCAGACATATGCTGGTGGAGATAGCCCTCTGGCTTATGTTAACACTGTATAGCTATACAGTGTTAACGTAAGCCAGAGGACTATCTCCACCAGCATATGCATGCCTTCCTAGGTGATTCACGCATTGATCCAACTGAATTGATTGTATTCCACGCACTTATGAATCTTAACTGTCTTGTTATTGTACAAGCTCATTGAAGGGAGCCAATTATATTCACCCACAGTTATGGAACTTAGAGCAGAGACAATGGCTGTACATGCAGTTGTCATCGTGTTATTGAGCTTAGGGATTTGTTGTTTAGTTTACGGGGTTATTGATAAGCTTATTTGTTTGTTTTAAGGTTGTAGCATGATTGTAAAGAAAATTATTTCTTGATACAAGGTTGTTTTGTTAAGTTTATCGTATTATCAAAAAGATTATGGACTAGCTATCACCTTTATTAACTGGTTGTTAAGTTTACATGTTTATTGTTACGTATGGAGTTTTATTGTTAAGCTTATGGATTGGTCGTCAAAGTTTCGGCCTGACATTAAATGTATACGACGGTTTGACTTGCTAAAGTAAATGTATACCCGTAGTTTTGGTCTGAGAGAATATCGCTTGTCTGTTACTGTTAAGGTTATGTGCTGGTTGTCAAGCTCTCTGATTTATTGTGAAGTTTGGCATTGTATTGTTAAGCTTATGGATCGGTTGCTAAGGTTAGCGTTCTATTGTCAAGCTTATGGAATGGTAGCTAAGTTTAGCTCTTTTTTGTCAGGTTTAGCTCAGTTGTTAAGCTTATTTGTTTGTTGTTAAGGTTGTAGCAGTCCTCATCGTGTTGTTGAGCTTAGGGAATTGTTGAGAAGATCACAGGGTTGTTGATAAGATTATTTGTTTGTTTGTTAAGGTTGTAGCATGATTGTAAAGAAGGACGTGGCATGATACAAGGTTGTCTTGTTAAGTTTATCGTTTTGTTGGTAAGATTATGGACTGGCTGTTAAGGTTATGTGCTGGTTGTCAAGCTCTCTGATTTATTGTGAAGTTTGGCATTGTATTGTTAAGCTTATGGATTGGTTGCTAAGGTTAACGTTCTGTTGTCAAGCTTATGGAATGGTAGCTAAGTTTAGCTCTTTGTTGTCAGGTTTAGCTCAGTTGTTAAGCTTATTTGTTTGTTAAGGTTGTAGCAGTCCTTATCGTGTTGTTGAGCTTAGGGAATTGTTGAGAAGATCACGGGGTTGTAAATAAGCTTATTTGTTTGTTTGTTTGTTAAGGTTGTAGCATGATTGTAAAGAAGGATGTGGCATGATACAAGGTTGTCTTGTTAAGTTTATCTTTTTGTTGTTAAGATTATGGACTGGTTGTCAAGGTTATGTGCTGGTTGTCAAGCTTTCTGATTTATTAGGAAGTTTGGCGTTGTATTGTTAAGCTTATGGATTGGTTGCTAAGGTTAGCGCTCTGTTGTCAAGCTTATGGAATGATTATTAAGTTTAGCCTTTTAGTTACCAAGGTGATCAAGAGAAAAAATTCGATTTCTCTCTGCATTTAATGCATTCCATAGTAGATTATGTTCCCAAGACAGGTAGTATTATCACCTGGCTCCTCGCTATTCCCAGCCACCATGCAGCAATTACCCTCTTCCCTTCGCATGTTCAATGACAAGACCATATGACGCAGCCATCAATCTTCCCATCACCGCCATTCTCTACGTCAGGTTTGCGCACAAGATAAAACCCTTCGATCCTCATCCCAACCTCATTATCAACTACACGACCTTCTTTTGCTAAACCAGAAGATCATGTCTCACGATGATAGCACGTGTATCCATTACCATGGCTCGAGGCATATCTCTCGGGATTGCCCTCATGGTCTGAGAGCAAACGCCTCTTCACGATTACTCCCCATGCTAGATAACGTCGCCAGCAACATTCAGGAGCTTTCTACCTTTGCTCTTATCACTATTGAGGTGGTCCTGGCATCTTTGGAGGAGCTCAGAGAGATGCTAAGGTATCGCTTTAACGTCTAGGATTGGACCAATGAGATCAAGCGGGTATCTGTAAATAGGTTCATGGTTAAATTCCCTTCTGATGAGCTACTAGATCAAGCCATTGAGCTCAGTCCTGTAAATTTTGGGTCCTTTGTGGGCAGATTCAGGCTTTAAAGGGAGGACCTCAGGCTAAGAACATTGCCCAACCCCATGTTTATGTGGGTCCGCCTCTTCAATCTCCCCTACCACCTTTGGAGTGGGAGTTCCTCCAATCACTATTCGAGGGCATCGACCAATGCGTGTACTGCTCCGCTGACGTCACCACAAAAACAAACTTCAAAGACTGCAGGGTGCTGCTAGAGATTAGGGAATATTCGGATGTCCCAAAGAGGATTAAGTTTCGTTACACCTCTCCCATGGACCTTCGTCTAATGGAAGGTTTTGTCATCACTCAGATTGTAGGTCGGGACGGTGAGCAGCTGGCAAACAATGAGGCTGGTCCCATCGACATGTCTGTTGACCAACCTCAAAGCCAGCATACGTAGCCTCCCCGCGCCGACCCGGAATTGATTGAAGTGACTTGGGACAACATGCAAATGATGGTGGAGAAAGAGCTCTGGCAACGATTTCTCTAGGCCCAAGGTGTTAGGGGGTCTACCCTTCCTCGCGACAGGGGTTTCTCCCACGATTGCGCTTCGAGCAAGGGGAGCGAGGGAGGAGCAGTCGGCCCCTAGATTATCATCAATTGTAAATTCCCTTATGTTTTGCTTATCTTGATGATGATACGCTCTGTTAACAACCTATTAATTTATGATACACTTTTCGGAATGATTATACCTTTGTTAATTATAAATAGCCATGGGTTTGATGTTAAGCGTAGGGGTTGGTTGTTAAGTTTACATGTTTGTTGTTAACCTCGTGGGTTTGCTGTTAAGGTTACCCCTTGGTTGTGTGATGTTAGGCATTGGGCTTACTGTTTTGCGTTGTGTTGTTAAGCTTATGGATCCTTGATTGTTAGGGTTACGAGGTTGCTGTTCTGTTTTAGCCTTTTGGCTTGACATTTGTTGTTAAGGTTAGTATATTGTTAAGCTTTGGTGTTTGTTGATGAGGTTACGGTTTTGTTGTTGAACTCATGGGTTTGCTGTTAATGTTTGGTGTTTGTTGATGAGGTTACGGTTTTGTTGTTGAACTCATGGGTTTGCTGTTAATGTTATCCCTTGGGGGTTTGTTGTTATGTTGAACTCATGGGTTTGCTGTTAATGTTATCCCTTGGGGGTTTGTTGTTAAGCTTTGGGCTTATTTTACGTTGTGTTGTTGAACTTATAGTTCTTTGGTTTGTTGTTTGTTGAATTCTTAGGTTTGTGTTTGAGGTTACGAATTGGGTTTTAATTTTAATCTTTGACAACCATGAGCTAAACTTAACAAACAATCCACAAACTTAACAATACAATGCGAAACATAACAATAAATTGATAAGATTGACAACCAGACCATAACCTTGACAGATAGATCATAAGCTATCCTTGCGATGTTAACCTTTATATTTATAATATTTACATGTATATTGTTATTAACAAAGAATTGTAATATATCATTTACAAAAAATCTACATCTCAACGTCATCATCGTTAAGTTTTCCCGCATCTTCTTTCCTCGTCCTGCCTTAAATCAGTAAATACGCTGCTAGCTTCGCACGTACCACCCATGTGTTATACTCTACGGGCGTGACGTGCAGGACATCTCTACCTTCGATAATAGCTTTTACGAACTGGTAGACGTAGATCCCACAGTCATACCTGCACACAAAAACAATCCTCTATTGAGACCATTGTTGCTTTCAAACAAAACATAACAACAAACTCATATCCTTAACAACCAGTTTCCAACATTGAATTCCAACAACGGTTCCAGAAAACTTACGATCCCTTTTGCTCCTCGCATGGAACTTTGATTGGGTTGAATGCGCTGCGCAATTGGTTCTCATCGAAGCGAGCTTTAATGTAGTTGAAGGCTTTCACAATATTAAGCACAGGCTCCCAATGTCTAGATCTCTCCTTTAAAGAGCCGTAATACCTGGCAATATCATTTTCGACAGCAAACTCCAGTAGATGCCAATGATCCCCCTAGACAATGGGAACTAAGAGGTTAGTACACCCTGCATCGACCAAGTGTTTGATGTAGATATGATACAGTTCTTGGTAATCTGATTTCGCCACATGTATCTGGTGCTGCAATAAAGAATTAACCCGATCAGGTTCCTTTTAGGATAGATTATGTGCTGATAGGTAGGAGTATGCCACGTCATACATAAACTTACACTAAACCAAATAGAGACCACCCCAAATTTTATACTGGACGACGCTTCACGAACTAAATCAAGCAGCGTATCAACAAGCTATAATATGTTGACAACAAGTAATTAATAATAGTATTGTTAAATATGCTAATCAATAATTACCAATCGAAAATCTTACTGCATCATCCAGTCGCCCACTGCGTAATATATTGAGGATCTCAAGCCGGGTAATAGACCCCGTTGATCCGGTGTACGCTTTAATAAAACTGCAAACAGGGACAAAACAAAAATTATAGTTTGCAACTAACAATTAACAGCAAGACCAAACCAATAAATTTAACAACAGACCCGTAACTTTAATAATAAATCAATAACCATAACAAAAAACCCGTAACCATAACAACAAACCCGTAACCTAACATCAAATCCGTAACCTTAACAACTAACACACAAGCTTAACAACAATTCAATAACTATAACAAAAAACCTGTAACCTAAACAACAAATCAATAACCATAACAAAAAAACCCGTAACCATTACAACAAACCCGTAACCTTAATATCAAACTCGTAACCTTAACAACAAACACGTAATCTTAACAACAAATCAATAACTATAAAAAAAAACTCTTAACCTAAACAACAAATCAATTGTTTTCGGTGAAAGTCGCTGTTTTCATTGCTTTTGAATCTGTTACAACTTTAAACGTTACAACAAGAATCGATAAAAAGTCGGTCTTTTTATAAGACCTCCTTGTGCAACAAAACAAAGATTACAACTTTTCGAAAATAAACACGAGATCCCGTTTTGGTGCGGTCTCGCTTGCGTGGGTCTTTGGCCTGTGACGGGGATGTTGATATCCGTGGACCACCGGGGCAATCAGATCAGGTCCGGATAAATCGGACAGAGTTTCGTCGATCCGCGTGAGATCTAGAAACTTCTAATCCAGAAATATCGGACAGAGCTTCGTCGATCCGCGTGAGATCTAGAAGCTATAAGCATATACCTCGGCTAAAACGAGGTATTAGCTCTTCTTAGTATCAACGCTAAAGGCTAATACTAAGGAAAGAGGGGGGAAAAAGGGTGATGAAGACTGATGTCGACCTCTCCTCCTTGGTTGAAGCGCTCGGTCACTCTTTGCTGCAGCAGGGCTTCGCCAAGGCTCTCCAAAAATCCTCCCCTCAAAAGCAAGGCCCAAGGGGGCTATTTATAGGCTCTAGGAGGGGTCTAGGGGGGTCTAGGAGGTGTGGACACCCCTTGGTGTCTCGGCCAGGCCGAGACACCCTTGGGGGTGTCTCGGCTAAGCCGAGACACCCTAGGGTGTCTAGGCTTTTCCTAGACACCCCGGGGTATTTCGACTGGCCGGGACTCCGTTTAGGTGTATTTTGTTTGTTTCCCCGTAGATTCTTCGTCCGGACTTGGATTTGAGTGATTCCGGGCCCGATCGGTCCGGGTCTTCGTTGTTCCGAAATCCTATCCGCTCATGTAGCTCGTCGATTCACTTCAGTCGTTCGTCGACGTCAATTGAACTCCTGTGGATCGGATGGTGACGTTCATCGTCGCTTTCTAACACTGAACCATTCGTGGAGACCTATAGGCAATTTTCGATGCCTACGGATACCCCCTCCAAAGTGTTCCTGACTCGTTTCTTTTATAGAAGAGGCTGGAATACTTTGGATGTGATTGGTCTAGCCTTCAGTCGGCACCAGGACCTGTAGTTAGCTTCAACTCTTGGCTCCTTCGATTTTCGGTCTATTCGATGCTTTGACGAATAGCCGAGGTTCTTCCGGCGCTGCGTTTATCGCTTGGCCGTCGTCGGAGTCTCGAGTCTGGCTCGTGTCATTAAGTTGACTTTGAACTACCTTCGCCACATTGTGCTGGTTTAGGGCTTCGGACCACCGTGTGTTGACTTTTTGTCGCAACACGTTGACCGGCGTTGACCTAGGGTTACGCGTTGACCGGCGTTGACCCTTAGGGTTTTGAATCGTCAAACGTTGATTGGTGTGGATTTTAAATCCTCAAACGTTGACTTTTGTCGCAACGCGTTGACTGGCATTGACCTAGGGTTAAGCGTTGACCGGCGTTGACCCTTAGGGTTTCGAATCGTTAAACGTTGACTTTGGTTGCAACGCGTTGACTGGCGTTGACCTAGGGTTACGCGTTGATCGGCGTGGACCCTTAGGGTTTTGAATCGTCGAACGTTGATTGGTGTAGATTTTCATCCTCGAACGTTGACTTTTGTCGCAACGCGTTGACTGGCGTTGACCTAGGGTTACGCGTTGACCGGCGTTGACCCTTAGGGTTTTGAATCGTCAAACGTTGATTTTTTGTTGCAATCCGGTTGATTGGTGTGGATTTTCATCCTCGAACGTTGACTTTTGTCGCAACGCGTTGACTAGCGTTGACCTAGGGTTACGCGTTGACCGGCGTTGACCCTTAGGGTTTCGAATCGTCAAACGTTGATTGGTGTGGATTTTCATCCTCGAACGTTGACTTTTGTCGCAACGCGTTGACTGGCGTTGACCTAGGGTTACGTGTTGACCGGCGTTAACCCTTAGGGTTTCGTGCATCGAATGTTGATTTTCATCAAAACATCCAATAATCGACGAAAACGGGCGTATTCGGGTCCAAAACAGGCGTACGAGGACAAAACAGGACTCGAGATGCCCGGGGGTGTCTCCCCCTTGGCCGAGACACCTTGGGGTGTCTCAGCCAAAGCCGAGACACCCTAGGGTGTCTCGGTTTTGGGGCCGAGACACCCCCTCTCCCTTCTCTCTTTTTCTTTTGTCTTTTTTCCTCCTTTTGCTTCTTTCCCTTTTCTTTGTTTTGGTCCCATTACTTCTTTTGTTTTCCCCCTTCTTTTCGAATTTTCAAAAGAGAATTCATTCCCTCTTAAACCTCTTCTTCTACTTCCATCCCTCCACCATTATTTCTTTTCATTCAAGAATTTAAAACCCATAAACTCTACAAGGAATTTTCGGATTTTTGGTGTCCATCCCTTGGCCGAAATTGATTTCCTCCAACTAGGGTTTCTTACTCTTCCTTCAAGCTCGGATCTTGGCTCTTGGAGTTGGGGATTTCAAGCCTCTTGATTTGGGTAAGCTCCTCTTCACCATCCTCTTATTTTGTGGTAAAGGTTGCATTTTTGTAATAGGCTAGGGGTTGTGTATACACAATGTTTTGGGGTGTTTTGTGCAAAAGAGGCAAGGTGGCCGAAATTTTGGAGGGCTTATTTGCAAAATAGGGACTGAAATTCGTGGGGTTTTTTATGCAAAATTGGAACTGAAATTTTGGGGTTGAATTTATGTCCCTTTGGTGAAACATTGTGAGGGGTGCTTTATGCAAGAGGATCAAAGGGTTATTTGAGGGGTTAATTTGCAAAACAGCCCATAAATGTTTTAGGGGGCTTATTTGCAAAAGGGCAGCGAATTTAGGGCTGACATCCAATGAGTTTTGACCACGAACTCATGATCAAAATTTTGATAAGGCATGTGGACCCCAAACCAAGATTTTGTAGAGGGGCTTTTATGCAAAATTGGCTAGATTCTGCAAAAGGGTTCATTTGTAAAATTAACCAAAATTGTGGGGTATCGGGGTGTTATATGATCGAATGTGATGATCATGACCCGGATCACGCGTGTCCTTGACCCGAATCTGGCCTTGAACACGGGGGGTATTTTGGGTATTTCACCAAAATTCACCGCGAAAATGACGACCATTGTTTCGCATACACGAAATTTGTAGGTTTAACTAGACTTCAATTATGAAATCCTATTTATGTATAGGATTTTAATTAAAGTTCTTAATTTCCCTTTTAAATTTCGTATATTCATGTTTTAGATTGTACCTGACTTGCTGCTTTTCGTTGCAGATTTGCAATGTCTCCGCGTCGATCTCGACCCCGTAGGAGTCGTTCTCATTCACAGCATAGTGAGGAAGAGGTTCCTGCGACGTCTTCTCCCGCGGCCTCGTTCTTCGGGGGTGAGGCTTTATGCAGATTTTTCTTCTTGCATCCCTGATTGACCTCTTTGCGGGTCATGAAGGAAGAACCGATACCTCTCTCGCGGAGGGTAAGGTTTCAGACTTGTTTTGCTTAGCCAATTCAAGTCTTCCGGTATATTGGGGCGATTTTGTGTCGTCCTACACCTTATAGGTCGGTGTATGTTACCACGTTATTCACGTGATGATGCACACCGTTCTTCCAGTGTAGGACGCTCAAAATCGTCACTCCAATTATTCCGTGGATGAGCTTATCATTCTTCTTATGAATTTTCTGACTCCACCCTTACGCTTTATTGCAGTGGAATTTCCCGCGGGTAACCTTCCTCCTCATGCCAACACCGGTTGTAGTCGGGAGGTCTTCTCTTCAGCTTCCCTTAGGCAGGCTGTCAGCCCACTTCCTCGGTTCGATAGAGATCGCTCAGACGACTCTTGCCGCTTGATACGGGAAGGAGGGCGCCATTGCTTGCGCCAGCTTATTACCGACGCCTCCTTTACCGCTGATTCTACCTCCACTCAGGCTTTAAAGAAGCCGAGTTTCCTGTTTGGAGATCATGTCGAGGATCCTGCTACGTTGACCCTTGGCGAGGAACACTGGCTGACTCTCAGCGAAGGGGCTGTCTTTTATATTCCCTCCATTCCGCGACAGTATTCTTTCAGTCACTTGAAGGGACAGGCCGTGGAGCGGCAGATGTCTTGGCATCTTACTGATGATGCTGAGCGAGTCCAGTGCGGGTATGCCTCTCATCACAAGACTCCTGGTTCTAGCGGGCATCACGATATTCGGGGCCTTCGACCGGGGATCATGGGCCTTGACACTGCACCCCCAGGCGAGGTGTCAGCAGCTGCACCTACCGTGGGTAATCGTCTGGCTCTTCTGGGGAGAAGGTTACCTCCACCAGATTATAGATGCTATGGTTGGGCTTCCTCACTAGCCAAGGGGTGGTGGGCGCGCATGACTGGTTTTGTCTTAGCGCGCTGGGAGAGGGATCTGAAGAGCAGTGGGTTGTATGCGCCCATACGAGCTACTATGTACGGAATCCCAGTCAGCTGTCGCCATTTCTTGGCTTTGCTGGAGACCTACATGCCTGACAGCAACACCTTTCTGACCAGTGGTGGTGAGCTAGGGCTAGCCTTGCATGAGATGCATTATGTTTCGGGTCTTCCGATGGGGGATTGTCCGTATCAGGAGTATTTTCCCTCGAACCAACAGCTGGAGTGTATGAAGAAAGATACTCCCGACATGTATGACACTCTCTGGGATCTTACCTGTCATTATCACACCTCCTTGATCCTGACTTCTCCTCAAGCAAAAACGAAGAAGAAGATCAGCTTGAAGCAGTTTGCCTGCTATTTGTTCCAGAACTTGGAGGGTAACTCCGAAGAGTCCATTCATGAATTAGACATATTGACCCCTTCTGTGATTAATGAGCTGCTGGAGAAGACTGAGGCTCAATCCTACACTATTGCTAGTGCTGAGGGAACTTTTCCCGCGAGGACCAAGTTTCGTTCTTTTCTCTGTCGTGCCCAGAAGTCCATCGGGCCCCGGACTCTATTAGCAGGCTATCTCGCCCTTTGGTTGAAGAAGTGTGTCGTCCCGCATCAGTCTTCAGACGCTCTACCCATCGAGGTGCTCTTCCCTGCAGTTCAGCTAGC
>NC_033803.1:46326681-46347835 GCF_001876935.1 Asparagus officinalis | reverse complement strand
AACTATTGGAGTTAGCCCGGTATCTATCCCTGGCATATCCAGTTTGCCTCAGAGTGACGGGCTTGCAGGTATGCATACGATTTAGGGATATCGTACTTTCTTATGTTCATCCGTCTTTTGACTAATATATGAGTGCAATCATAGGACCAGCCACTAGGACCGATTCTCATATGACTGCTGGCATCCCTCAAATGCCTACGGATGAAGGATCTACAGGTATGCAGATGACCGTACTATCCCAATCCTTCTTATTCGTCTAAATTTTCATTTTGACTAATAAGAGAGTGTCATCATAGGACCAGCAGCTTGGGCCGATACTCTTATGACTCTTGGCATTCCGGCTGCATCTGAGGACAGGGAGGTTGCAGGTATACATACGATCTTCTTGTCCCAATTCTCCTTGCTTATCCAAATTTCCATTTGGTTAACCTAGGAGTGTCATTGTAGGACCAGGCGTTGAGCCTGATACTGCTACAGTTCCCGGGGCTGAAAGTCTTCATAGCAGTGGTGCCTCCCCGTCTTTGCCGAGTGGTGCGAGCAATCCGCCTGCAGGGGCTGACGTACCCTCTTCTGCTGCTGTCCCAGAGCCTGTCGGACCTCAACCCGAGGGGACGTCTGTTGGTGTCGGTATGTTCAGAACTTGCCTTTTGACTTTCCTTTTCATATTCGATAGTTCACTGAGCTTCCAAGTTGTTGCTTGTAGGATCTCGATCTTCTTTGCACGAGCGTGTCCGTAGCCTTTTGGCCGATACTGATCCTGACGGAGAGGCTTTCCGTACGGACCTCAGCTTCTTCACCGCCTGGTATAATGGCTTGATCGAGAAGCTTCTCCACCGAGGAGGCGGCTTCGATCAGTTCCGGCGTTCCTTCTCTCGCCACATGACGATGATGAGGGAAGAAGGATACCCGGAACTGGCTGATTCCTTCACTGCTGATTTCGCTGCCCTGGAGTCAGAGATACGAGAGTTGAAGGAACTGGAGGTTACCGGGGCTTCTTCTTTCGTATCCTCTGAGTTAGAGCATAGGATGGAGCAGTGGCGTGAACTGAGATCTTCCGTCGGGCGTGAGCTTCAGTCACGCGAGAGCTCCCTTGCGCATCTAATGGCTAACATGGCGAGGATGGATAGGGAGAAAGCTGAGTTACTCCGTTCCTTGGACTCGAATCGCGAGGAAGCGACTAGGTTGAAGGAGGCCTTGAAGCGAGCCGAGGAATCCGCCGTTCTTATTGCCGATGACCTGATTGGATTGGAGCGTTCTCGTGACCAGGTACTCGAGGAGCTCGGATCTACTCAGGAGGGACTGATGAAGTTGAAGAGTGAAGCTGCGGAGATCTTGAGCTGTTCTGAGGAATCTGCCCGAGCAGATCTGCAGGCGGGACTTGAGCAGAGTTATGCAGATAGACTTTTTAGCTTAAAGTCTCATATTCTTAGCCGTCAGTTGCCTTCGGGCTAATGAGCTCTTTGTTGTATGCTTTTGACTTGACCTATTAATAGAAACTCCGCATTTGCTTCTTTCTTGTGATTTGTCTGTATTTCTTCTGAATGACAGATTTTATGGGATTTTTGGCAAACCCCCAGCCATCAACGGGTTTGATGTGCCTTTACCGATTACCGTTTGAATCGGGCTAGCATGCGGATTGTCGAAATCCGTTCCGCATGTAACGTTGTGCTAAAGGAATGAACTCCCTTAGACTTAATGCTACGACTTTGAATACGTAGACTTTGCCCTTGTTACGGGAATAGGCTACCCGGCAACACGTGTTAGGTGTTGACTTATCCCTACTTAGGATTCGGGATAAAATTCCCCATGCACCAAGTGCGCGGATTGGAAGTTGAAAGTTGTGTCAAAATAGGAGAGGAAGAATTTTATATTCTATCTCCCGGTGCTAAAGAGGAAGAATTTTATATTCTATCTTCAGCTGGAAAAGAAACTCGAGGTGGGATTCTCCACCCCCAGTATCTGGAAGGATGAACTGGGAATGGGATCTCCACTCCGAGCACCCGGAATGATGAACTGGGAGTGGGGTCTCCACTCCGAGCATCGGAAAGGTCCGAGGAGAGGAAGAATTTTATATTCTATCTCCCGGTGCTAAAGAGGAAGAATTTTATATTCTATCTTCAGCTGGAAAAGAAACTCGAGGTGGGATTCTCCACCCCCAGTATCTGGAAGGATGAACTGGGAATGGGATCTCCACTCCGAGCACCCGGAATGATGAACTGGGAGTGGGGTCTCCACTCCGAGCATCGGAAAGGTCCGAGGAGAGGAAGAATTTTATATTCTATCTCCCGGTGCTAAAGAGGAAGAATTTTATATTCTATCTTCAGCTGGAAAAGAAACTCGAGGTGGGATTCTCCACCCCCAGTATCTGGAAGGATGAACTGGGAGTGGGATCTCCACTCCGAGCATCGGAAAGGTCCGAGGAGAGGAAGAATTTTATATTCTATCTCCCGGTGGAAAAGAAACGAGAGAGGAAGAATTTTATATTCTATCTCCCGTTGCCGAAGAGGAAGAATTTTATATTCTATCTTCAGGCGGAAAGGAAACTCGAGGTGGGATCTCCACCCCCAGAATCCTGCAGGATGAAACTAAGAGTGGGATCTCCACTCCGAGAATCGGAAAAGTTCGAACGACACTACCTTTTATAGGATTGGTCATTTGAACCCAAAGAACCCCTCATTCATTGAGGAGAAGACCCAATTTCAACCCTAACTTTTATAGGTTTGGTGGAAAAAGGGGACAAAGGTGGATTTTCGTTTATCGAAAAGGAGTGACTCGACTTTAGTCTTGACCATGTGTAGGCTTGACTAAGCGAGATCGGAAACAATCCTAACTTTTATAGGTTTGACTGTTTCAAGTGGATCTCTCGTTCATGGAAGGAATCGAGAGAGGATTTTGGCTTTGGCCCTAACTGTAGGAAGGTTTGACCAAACTGGAGTTTTAGATACGCCAATGACTGGCAGATGGAAATGTTGGTGGGTCCACTGTCGTTTGATTTGATCAGCGGATGGTTTGGTGAGGAAAGATTAACCTATCAGAGGATTAGATCTCATCTCACAAAAGGAACTCATAAGAGTTAGAGAATTTTGATGAAAATAAGAAGAGACATTCTGACCTTCAGAGTTCGAATGCAGATCTCTTATTTGTCAATTCTACAATGACTGGGTTATCCCTAAGAATACCCATGTGGTATTCTTCCGGGAACTTCCCGATGCATTGGTTATCCAAAAAGATACTAAGGATAGTATCTTTTCAGGAATTTGCCGTTTATCGGCATCATGAGCCGGCCGCCGTCTTTGGTGACGAGGCGATAGGCGCCACTCGAGTAGACTGTCTCTACCACGAATGGTCCCTCCCATTTGGGTTCGAATTTACCCTTCTTCTTGGAGTTAAGGATCATAGGCCGTTTTACAGCTAGAACCAAATCTCCTTCTTTGAAACTCCTTTGTCGAACCTTTTTGTCGAAGGCTCGAGAGATTCTAGCTTGGTAAAACTCAATATGCTGTTGAGCCACCAGGCGCTCTTCATCGAGCTTCTCGAGTTCTTCGAGGCGCTTCTGATGTTGTTCTTCGGTCGACATCTGGGTTGCGAGAGCGATCCGAAGAGATGGTATTTGGATCTCCAATGGAAGAACAGCTTCACATCCGTATACCAGCGAATACGGGGTCGCTCCTGTTGGTGTGCGCACCGTGGTCCGCTTTGACAAGAGTTTGATGATAGTCTTGTTGAAGGCTTCAGCTAATCCATTCGCTGTAGGATTATAAGCCGTCGACGAGATATCCTGAATTTTAAACTTTTCGCAGAACCTTATGAAGGCGTTGCTGACAAACTGAGGACCGTTGTCATGTATGATTCGTCTTGGAACACCATACCTATAGATGATGCGGTGCTTGATGAATCCAATGACGTTGCTCGTCTTAACTTCTCTGAGTGGAATTGCTTCGGCCCATTTGGAGAAGTAATCGGTAATTGCCAAGATGAACCGGTCGCCTTTGACTGACGGAATCGGTGATTGCCAGGATGAACCGGTCGCCTTTGACTGATGGGGGATTTATAGGACCAACAATGTCCATTCCCCAAGTCTCGAACGGCCATGACGTGACCGAAGGATGCAGATGCTCCGGAGGTCGATGCACATAATTCCCGTGCACTTGGCATGCATTACATTTTCGGGCATACGCAATCGCATCATTCATCATGGAAGGCCAAAAATACCCCATTCTTCTGATGCGGTCGTAAAGCTTAGGACCAGGTTGGTGTGCGCCGCACTCTCCTTCGTGCGCCTCCCTAAGGACCTCTTCAGCTTCTTTGGTTGATAGGCAACGTAATAGCAACCCATCGTACCCCCTGCGGTATAGCGTTCGATTCTCCGTATTGTAGTAGAATCTGGGTGCTCTTCGCCGGATTGACTCTCTTTCCTTCACATCTTCTGGCAAGATTCCATGCAAGACGTAGTCGATGATGGGGAAACGCCAATCTCGTGGTTCGAACTCGATTTGAGTAGCGTGTACCTCTTGAACTTCTTCTTCCTCGGCATCTTCACTGTAAAGCGGCACTAGGAGTTGGTGAGTTCTTACCGTAACAAACTGCTCTGTTTCGGGAGGCTGCGCTAGTGACACGGCCAATGCGGCCAACGCATCTGCATAGGTATTCTGTAGCCGTGGAATATGTTCGATGAAGAATCCTTCAAATGATTCCGCTATCTCCACTGCCATCTTATGGTATGGAATTAAATCCTGACTTCGGACTTCATATTCTCCTTGGACTTGCTTGACTATTAGTTGAGAATCGCCGAAGGCCTCGAGATACTCAACCCCCAGCTCCTTAGCGAAGTTGAGTCCTATAATCAATGCGTTATACTCTGCTACATTATTCGAGCATGGCTCGGTTAGCGAGTAGGCGCGAGGCATCACATGTTTTCCTGGGGAAACTAAGACTACTCCAACTCCGGAGGAGATTTTAGAACTTCCAGGAGCACTTGCAACATTAGTTGCTCGCGAAGCGCCATCGAAGTATAAGCGCCATATTTGTTGGTGAGAAGTTGCGTTGACTTCGTGGGCCTCATCGGGTAGATCGTCATATATCTCGGCAGGATCCGTAGTTGGATTAGCTGCGAGGAGATCACAGATGGCCTATCCTTTCACTGACTTCTGTTGTTTAAAGTGTAAGTCGTATTGGGATAGGAGTAAGGCCCATTTTGCTAATCGCCAGCTCATGGAAGCGGGTTGAGTCATGAATACTCGAACCGGATTAACTTTAGAGATGACGTAAATGGTCTGCCCGACCAAATAATGCCGCATCTTCTGAATGGCGAACACCAAGGCGAGGCATTCCCTCTCAATCATAGGATATCGAGACTCGGCGCCCACCATGGTTCGGCTCAAGTAATACACTGCCTGCTCGTGACCGTTATCGTCATCTTGTGCAAGCAATGCACTTAATGAGTGGCTCGTCGCCTTGACATAAATCAAGAACGGTTTGCCCGATTTCGGTGCAACGAGTACAGGAGGTTTCGAGAGATATTCTTTAATACTCTCGAATGCCTTCTGACAAGCTTCATCCCATACAAATGATACGCCCTTCTTTGCGAGCCTGGAGAATGGTTGGCATTTTCCTGAGAGGTTCGAAATGAACCGACGGATATAAGCCAATCGCCCCTGCAATCCTCTGAGCTCCCTGAGGTTTCTCGGAGGTTGTAATTCATTGATCGCCTTTACCTTATCAGGATCGATGTGGATACCTTTGGTGGTGACGACGAATCCCAGGAATTTTCCACTCGACATTCCGAGGAAAGACTTGGTAGGATTCATCTTCAACTGATGGGCTCGCATTAAGTCGAACATGGTCTTTAAGTCTTTGATGTGATCCTTTTTATCACGACTTTTCACGACCAGATCATCTACGTAGCATTCAACAGTCTTTCGGAGATGATCCTGAAAGATCTTTGACATAGCTCGTTGATATGTAGCACCTGCGTTCTTTAAGCCGAAGGGCATAACTGTGTAACAGAAGACACCGAGGGGCGTTCTGAATGCGGTGTGCTTTTCATCATCCGGATGCATCTTTATCTGGTTATAACCAGAGAAACCATCCATGAAAGACATCCTCTCGAACCCACACGTATTGTCGATGATGACATCCGTGATGGGGAGGGGAAAATCATCTTTTGGGCAAGCAGTGTTGAGATCCCGAAAGTCGATACAAATCCTGACTTTCCCGTTCTTCTTAAGGACTGGGACAATATTGGCTAGCCATTCTGGATGTTGCTCCTCTCGAACGAAGCCCGAGTCAATAAGCTTCTTGACCTCGGATTCGATCGCCTCCATCATTTGCGGACGAAACCGTCTTTGTTGTTGTTTGACTGGTTTGGCATCCATCTTGATATTGAGACGATGTACTGCTACGTTCGGGTCGAGTCCTGGCATGTCTTCATAATTCCAGGCGAACACGTCAATGTACTCCTTGATAAGAGAGATTAACTCTTCTTTCTCATCGGGTAGAAGACTATCGCTAATGAATATCGGTTTAGGATTTTCCTCAGTTCCCATATTCACCTGGAGTACTTGATCTTCGGTAGGAGGCTCTCTTTGCTCGAACCTATCACCATACTGCATGTTTAGGTGGTGAACCCAAGGATCTTCCCATGTTGGCATCTGGTCGTCTTCCTCTATTGCGGTAGGATCGACCGTGACCATATTTGACATCAACCTTTTGAACGTCTCGCCAAGGCTAGTGTCGGAACCCCCAGCCGAAGAGTCGGAAGAGTACCCGTTTCTAGCCTTGTTAGCGATCTGATCAATGATTTGCCAGCAACATTCGTCGTCGGACGAGGAGACGTAGCCGAGACCTCTTTTATAGCGATAATAATCGTCGGGTTTTCCCTTCGGTACATAGGCCATTCGAGGTGGAACTCGTGGGCCTCGACCAAAGAAAAGACCTTCTCCGAGTGTGAAGTCATACCCATACTTTTCCATCATATCGCGCGCTTTTGCGTCATATCTGAATAGATGAGGAGCAGGTTTATCTTCGTCTTCTTCTTCCTCTAAGAAGTGATCGGGTGTCGGATCTTCTTTTCCTTTGCCGTAGACGACTTCTTTTCCACTCCATTTTCCCGCGGGGATGACAAGCGTCGCTCCGCATGGATCTTGTACCTGCTTTTTCGTCAGACAAAATGACTGAAGAGGCATATGTAGGTCAGGATTATCACAAAGCTCTTTAGTGACGTCATCCAGACACATCAAATACTCTAAATCATCGTTTATTGATAGTTCTTCGGCAAGTTGCCAGTTACAACTATTCTCCGATGATTCATCATCGTCAAGATTGATTACAATGGGTACAATGTCATTAAGAACAAAACCACCATCATAATCAAGCCCTGGTTCGGTATCAGCTTCATCTCCGCTGTCCGTTCCTTGGGCCGATGGTTCAGTATCGGATTCAGCGCCGTATAAAAGGGAATCGGTGAAGTAATTCTCCAATCCCTTAAACGGTTGCTTATCCGCGACCACCGTCTTGACTTCATTGTTTGTGTCTACATATTTGAGACACTGATGTAGAGTTGACGGGACTATAAGGTTACCGTGGATCCAAGGTCGACCCAACAGTAAGTTATAGGATGTTTCCGCGTCAATCACATAACAAGTGACCTCCGACCTCAAATCCCCAATCTGGCACTTGACTCGGATCTTCCCCAAGGGCCTAGACCCGCTGGTGTTGAATCCATAAATCGTAGTGCCAGTGGATGCTAATTTGCTAGTCGGGATTCCGAGATGATGCATCAATCGGAATGGCATGATGCTAACAGCGGAACCCGGATCGACTTGGATCCGGTTGACAACGCTGGAGCCAATGTGACCGGTAAAGTACAACGGTCGGTCATGCTTTGAATTCTTCGTCTGCATATCTTCTTTAGTGAAGGAGATGCAGGGAAAGTGTTGCGCCGCCAGGTTGCATTGTTGAACTGACGGCTCTGGTCCTTCTGGAGATGGCTTGATCCGAGTCAGAAAAGCTTCAGAGTCACTTAAGGCTTCTTGCAGCGCTTTCCTTGTGTCCTTTGAAAGGCGCAACAGCTCGTATAGAGTTATGCGAGCTGGGATGTTGGCCAACTGCGCCATGATGTCGAAATGAGGCGGTGAGCTCGTATTTCCCGGTTTGTCTCTACCAATCGGATGATTGAATCGAGACTGCCTCGGGTTCTGGGCTTCTTGCCGCGGAGGCTCTTTCCCCTTCTCCTTTTGCTGGACTTTCTCCGCAGATGCGGGTGTTGGGGGAATTGCTGAGATTCCTAATTCTGCCAACGTTTTGGAAGGAGGGGTTTTGGTGCCCAATTGCTCGGAAGCGTCTGGGTACTTGTAGTGATACTCGTTCCCGCTTCGGGTTGCAAAGACCTCCTGTTCGTCTTCAGACAGTGGAAAGGTTGGGATTTTGTCGTCCTCTTCTCCTGGAATGGCAGAAGCTCCATAACAAGATTTCCCTTTTCCTTTTGACTTTCTTTTTGATGATGATCCGGTCCATTGCTCATCTGTGATCAAGTCCGGATGAACCCACAGAATCTCACCATTTGGGGTTGTGTGTGGCACGAGCCCTTTCTGGCGCTGTTGGTGAGGATCATCATTCACCGTCTTCACTGCTGCATTGATCACCGGCTCGTGTTGGAACCAACTCGAGGGAACAGTCCCGAAACTAATGGATACCATGTTTGCACCCACTTTCTTCTCTTTGGGCTGCTTCATGGTGATAACCCCAACATCGATTAGGGCCTGAATCTTATCTTTGAGAGCGTAGCATACCTTGGTGGGATGGTGCACCGCTCGGTGGAATGCACAGTATTTCGGATCGTTGACCCTCTTGGCATCTTCTTGATCCTGAATCGGTGGCAACTTGATCTTGTTGTTCTGAACGAGGTATTTGAAGATACCCGGGATTTCATCCTCCTTGAACGAGTAGGTCTTTGGGAACCTCGGCTCCGCGGCCTTTTGCCTTTGGGGCTGTTGTTGCCATCTCGATTGTTGAGGCGCCCTCTGTTGCTGCTGTGGCTGTTGCGGCTGTGCTTGCACCTCAAACACTTGATTCGCATCTACAGCATTTGCTTGTGTTTTCCCCTTACCCCTAGGGGTAAAGTTCTTCTGTTGTGGGACACTGTTTGGTATTTGGCCCCTTTCAGCCTTCTTCCTTTTGAGGAGTCGCTCGGCTCTTTCCCCTCTCACCTTCAAGTCTTTCCAGGTCGTTGGCGGTGCCGTTCCCATGGCTTCAAGGATGTCCAATGTTAAATTGTTGTGGCAAGTTTCGAGGATGAATTCCTCGCTGACCGGGTCCCTGCAATTCATAGCTTTGTTCCGGAATCTCTTCACGAAGTTTTCAACCGTCTCGCCATTCTTCTGTTTTTCATCGAACAGCGTGCCGATCGAAACCTCGGTGTCATCATCAAAGAAATTGGTCAAGAACATGTCCTCCATGTCATCCCAGCCGTTGATACTTCCGGGCTTGAGACGGCGGTACCAGTCGAAGGCAGCTCCGCGAAGAGTGCCGACGAATGACCGCACCATGAGGGGCTCATTTCCGGAAATAATTCCTAAATGAGACTTGAAGTAGATTAAATGTTGGGTAGGGGAACCCTTTCCATCAAACGGCGTAAAGTTAATGAGATTAAACTTTGCCGGATATGGAATGGATTCCCACTCCCTCGGATATGGACACGGTATACCTGACCTTTTTACCTCTTGAGCATTCATCAATGCATTGATTTTGCTCTCCAAGTCTTTCATCTTTTTGTCTTCACTCGTTTCTATTTTCGAGTGGTTTTGGGGAGAGGTAATGTGGTCTTCTTTGGCATTATCATCTACCGGACCACTTCCGTTGTCGTTGTTGACAGGAGGAATAATGACATTATTCCCTTCCCGTTCATTCTCTTCTTGGTTCTGATGATTGGGTCGAGTGGGCTCCTCTTGATGAGTTGTCAAAGCTGCGAGTTGCTGATCGTGCATCTCCCTCATCCGCTGTAGGGTCATTTCCATCTCGAATTTGAAAGCTTCTTTCTGCCGAGTTAGGGCGTCTTCAAGCATTTTGTTCATTTGTTCGGCACTGATCATGAGTGATTCGTACGGCTGGCCCGCACTTGAAGCCGTGTCATCTGATGCGACGGCGGAGCAGGTATCTGAATCAGCATCTGATTCTTCTTCTTCCAGAGAGAGGCCCTTTGGTACTCTTTGGTAGCCCTTCCGGCCGCTGGTTCCGGGCCGCATCCGTGCTATACACCGGGATACCTCAGCGAGCTGTTCTATGCTGAAGTGTGGTGTTGATTCCCCTCGGCCGGTCATGTTGACCGACACTCTTGAATACTCGTCTTTTTGGCGGAGCAATTTCTTCTTGTGGAAATGCCTCGGCTTGGAGAGTCTCTCGAACACCGAGATTCTTCTTGGGGGACTGTTGCAGCGGCATTCCGACAGCACCGTCTTGATGATACTTGCACACGGGCATTGGGACTTCATATCCTGCACATATCTCTTTCGAGATTTACCCACACCCCCAGCTCTGTAGTACAACTCATCAGCTTGATAGCTGGAGCACCCTACAGAGTGTTGGTGGGTGTCCCTTAGTATAACACTCTCATCTTCAGATGAGTGTGCTTCCCCTTGGGAATGCAACACTTGGTTAGTTTTATCAAGAGTGGCCCGTTCAATCTTACGCTTTTGTGAGCGTATGAACTGAACGGGCTCTTTTAATTCGACTCGCAATCCGATGCGGTCGGTGATAGGGGCTTTCCCTTTGTTTTCTTTATTGGGGGGATTAAATCGACCCCCAGTCTGATTTGAAACTTGGGGACCTTTCAATGGTCCCAGTCGTTCTTTGACGGGTACTCTACCTCGATTCGCCGGTAAGGGACCGAGGTGACCTGTCAAAGGAACCTGGGATCTTGAATGATCCCCTTTCTTACTTGGCGCCGTTGAAGGTGCCGGGATAGTAGAAACATGACCTGATTTGGAGGAGCTTTGGGCGATGGTTTCACCCTTCTTTGCTGGAAGTGTTGGTTTCGATTTGGGAACCCACACCCGTTTGCTTGTGGTCGGCGCTTTGACCGCCGTTTCTTGCTGCATTTCTTCCGCCTTCTTTAGGAGGAGTCGGGCATGCGCAAGTAAAGCACGGCGCTTCTTGATTCGCTCCTCGAGCGTGGAGCGGTTCCTCTTGACACGGATCCACTCACTCGCTTCTGTTTTGGAGGGGAGGTTGATTGCTTGCCGTTGCTCTTGTCGCTGCCTTGACTTCAAGTCCTCTGCATAGCGCACTCCATCTTTTGACTCCCTGGCCTTGGCGAGTTGTTGAGCAAGGCGTTGACGACGCCTTTGGAGTGCCCTTTTGGACAGAATCGGAGTTGCATCATCCATCGCCTTTGAGGTTGATGGGAGAGCTGGATTTGCTGTCTTGACCATGCTGAGCAACATGGGGACGTTGCGTGGTGCAAAGGCAGCGGAGGGCTCTTGGTTCTTTGAGTTGGAAGTCCCACGAACGTTCTTGGAAGCGGATGTCTTCTTGCGCCGGTTCGGGGAGGCAGATCTGGAGGAGGAAGAGGAGAGGTATTCTTCGAACTTCTTCTGGTCGAACTCGTATTCGACCTCTTCATTCACCCGGATCTTGAAGGCCGGTTGCGTCACGACGATCTCGGGGGCGAGATCGTTGGCTCCCACTGTGGTCGCCAGCTTGTTTTCGGTGAAAGTTGCTGTTTTCATTGCTTTTGAATCTGTTACAACTTTAAACGTTACAACAAGAATCGATAAAAAGTCGGTCTTTTTATAAGACCTCCTTGTGCAACAAAACAAAGATTACAACTTTTCGAAAATAAACACGAGATCCCGTTTTGGTGCGGTCTCGCTTGCGTGGGTCTTTGGCCTGTGACGGGGACGTCAATATCCGTGGACCACCGGTAGATCAGATCCGTTCCGAGAAAATCGGGCAGAGCTTCGTCTATCCGCGAAGGGACGTGAGATCTAGAAACTTCTAATCCAGAAATATCGGACAGAGCTTCGTCGATCCGCGTGAGATCTAGAAGCTATAAGCATATACCTCGGCTAAAACGAGGTATTAGCTCTTCTTAGTATCAACGCTAAAGGCTAATACTAAGGAAAGAGGGGGGAAAAAGGGTGATGAAGACTGATGTCGACCTCTCCTCCTTGGTTGAAGCGCTCGGTCACTCTTTGCTGCAGCAGGGCTTCGCCATGGCCGAGACACCCCTGGGGTGTCTAGGCTTTTCCTAGACATCCCCGGGGTATTTCGACATGCTGGGACTTCGTTTAGGTGTATTTCGTTGGTTTCCCCGAGACACCCTTGGGGTGTCTCGGCCATGGCCGAGACACCCCTGGGGTGTCTAGGCTTTTCCTAGACATCCCCGGGGTATTTCGACATGCTGGGACTTCGTTTAGGTGTATTTCGTTGGTTTCCCTGTAGATTCTTCGTCCAAACTCGGATTTGAGTGATTCCGGGTGCGCTGGATGCTTGACGAAGAGTTCGATCCGCTCTGGTGATTGGATTATCTGTAGAGTGGTCGAGGCGCGAGGGGCGTTGTCCTTTTTGTGAACAGTGCCGGGTTCCCGATCGGTCCGGGTCTTCGTTGTTCCGAAATCCTATCCGCTCATGTAGCTCGTCGATTCACTTCAGTCGTTCGTCGACGTCAATTGAACTCCTGTGGATCGGATGGTGATGTTCATCATCGCTTTCTAACACTGAACCGTTCGTGGAGACCTATAGGCAATTTTCGATGCCTACATCAATAACCATAACAAAAAAACCTGTAACCATAACAACAAACCCGTAACCTTAACATCAAACCCGTAACCTTAACAATAAACACGTAACCTTAACAACAAATCAATAACTATAACAAAAAAACCCTTAACCTAAACAACAAACCCGTAATCTTAACATCAAACCCGTAACCTTAACATAAAACATGTAACCTTATTAACATAGGAGGAACCCTAACAAGTAACTTATTACAACTTCAGTCGTTACAACAAGTTCAAAAAAAGATCGGTCTTTTTATAAGACCTTTACACAATGAAATTAAAATTACAATCTCCTTCAAATAAATGCAACGGGTGTTAATCGCCCGCTGCTTACGTGGGATCTTAGCCTGTGACAGGGACGTTGATATCCGTGGACCACTAAACGATCAGATCAGATCCGGAGCTTCGTTGATCCGCGAAGGAATTAAGAAACTAAAGCAATTATCTCGGTAACAGCGAGATAATCACTCTTCTCGAGATCACCGCAATGGGGCAATCTCAAGAGAAGGAACCGAGAACTTTAGATTTGACGAGCTCCTCTTCTTTATGCCGAAAAACTCAATCTGATCTCCTCCTCTTTTCTGAAATTCGTGCTCCTTCAGTCTTCAATTCTGCAGGACTTCGCCAATGCTCGAGAATTCCAGATCTAAAAAATGAAGGCCCTAGGGCTGTATTTATAGGCTTCGGGACCCCTGTTTTCGGATAAGAATGGCCGATTCCCTCTTATCCTCAGTTGTAACCACTTAATCACATTCATGGATGATATTTTATCACTTGGAGCAAATCCAAGCGGTTAACGATCGAAAAACCGCCAAAATAGCCAAAATCAGCTTTTTTCGGGTTGCTGACACCCGTGGGTGCCTCGGCAAAGCCGAGACACCTATGGGTGTCTTGGTTTGGCTCGGGGCTTAGTTTCGTGTATTCTGTCCGTTTTCGCTGTATTTTCATCATCCGAACTCGGAATTACACGATTCAATATGTGTTGGAAAGCCGATGAGGAGATCTATGAGCTTCCATGATTGAATCACATGTGGAGTAAACAGGACACAAGGGGTGTTTCGTGTTTTGTAAGTGACACGGAGCTCCCGGTTAGTTCATGTTTTCGTTATTCCATTGTTTCGTTGTTTCGCGTGGTCCGTCAGCTCACTTCATGCATTTGTCATCATCAAATGAGCTTCTGTGACTCGAATAGCGATGTTCATCATCTTCTCTCTATCTCTATCCACGTACGGGGACCTATAGGCAATTTTTGACGCCTACAGATACCCTCTCCAAAGTGTTTCAGTCGCGTTTCTTTTATAGATGAGCCTAAAATACTTTGGATATGATCGGTCCAACCTTCAGTTGGTGTAAAAGGACCTGTAGTTAGCCTTGATTCTTGACTCCTTCGATTTTCAATCTATTCGATATTTTGACGAATAGCTAAAGTTCTCCCGGCACTGCGTTTATCGTCTGTCCGTCGTCGAAATCTCGAATCAAAACTGGTGAGTTGATTTTGGCTCATATTGTTGAGTTAACTTTGAACTGACCATCTCTATCACGATATATTGACTTGTGTTGACTGGCGTTGACCTAGGGATACGCGTTGATCGACGTTGACTTTTCTTCACAACGCGTTGACTGGCGTTGACCTAAGGTTACGCATTGACCGGTATTAACCTAAGGTTTCGGATCTCCTGACGTTGACTTTTTCATCGCAACGCATTGCTTGGCGTTGACCTAGGGTTACGCGTAGACCAACATTGATCTAGGGTTTCGGCTCACCCGACGTTGACTTTTCATGGCAACGCGTTGACTGGCGTTGACCTAGGGTTACGCGTTGACCAGCATTGACCTAGGGTTTCGGATCATCTGGTATTGACTTTTTTATCGTAACGCATGGTAGTCTCAAGGGTTGAGGTTGCAGGACCAACTATTAAAGTTGATTCATCTACAGGTATGGATCTTATCCTGAAGTTGTTGGATGCTCAAGTCACGAGACCAACTAATGAAGCTGGTGTGTTAATGACTCTCACATGCATAGGATTTTTAGCAAACCCTCAGCCATCAATGGGTTTGATGACCCTTTACCGACTACCGTTTGAGTCGGGCTAGCATGTGAATTGTTTAAGTCCGTTCCGCATGTAACGTTATGCTAAAAGAGTTAATTCTTTTAGTGCTACGATTTTGAATACGTAGACTTCGTCTTTTTCAAGGGAATAGACTATCCGGCCGCATGTATCAGATACAGACTCAAGATTTTTAGCAAATCCTTAGCCATCAATGGATTTGATGTGCCTTTACCGATTACCGTTTGAATCGGGTTTGTATACGGATTGTTTAAGTCCGTTCCGCATGTGACGTTATGCTAAAAGTGTTAACTCTTTTAGTACTACGATATTGAATACGTAGACTTCGTCTTTCTTACGGGAATAGACTACCCGACAACGCGTGTTAGGCGTTGACTTATCCATTCTTAGGATTCAGGATAAAAGTCCCAATACTTGTATTCTGGTGTCTTCTTCAATCGGTGAAAGACTAAACCGGCAACGCGTGTTAGGTGTTGACTTATCTTTTCTTAGGATTTGGGATAAAATTCCCCACGCATGTAAGGCATGGATTATGGTGTTATGAATAACAACCTGCCATAATGTTAAATATGTGGGCTTTTGTTCTTTTTACAGTCAAGAACTAACCGGCAATGCGTATTAGGCGCTGACTTATCCCTACTTAGGCTTTGGGATAAAAGTCCTCGGACTCGGATTCTGGTGTCTTTTTCAATCAGTGAAAGACTAAGCCGACAATGCGTGTTAGGCGCTGACTTATTCCTTCTTAGGCTTCGGGATAAAATTCCCCAGACTTGGATTCTGGTGTCTTCTTCAATCGGTAAAAGACTAAACCAGCAACGCGTGTTAGGCGTTGACTTATCCCTTCTTAGGATTTGTGATAAAATTCCCCATACGTGTAAGGCACGGATTATGGTGTTATGAATAACAACCTTCCATAATGTTGAATATGTGGGATTTTGTTCTTTTTACGGTCAAGAACTAACCGGCAATGCGTGTTAGGCGCTGACTTATCCCTACTTAGGCTTCGGGATAAAAGTCCCCAGACTCGGATTCTGGTGTCTTTTTCAATCGATGAAAGACTAAACCAGCAACGCATGTTAGACGTTGACTTATCCCTACTTAGGATTCGGGATAAAATTCCTCGTACGTATAAGGTACGGATTTTAGTGTTTGAAAAGTAATGTCTTCTCTTAGGGAAAAGACGAACCCGATACTGGAGAGGAAGAATTTTATATTCTATCTCCAGTTGTAAAGGAAACTCAAAGTGAGATTTCAACTTAGAGAATCTGAAGAGTGAAACTAAGAGTGGGATCTCCACTCCGAGAATCGAAAGGATTCGGATAATCCTAACTGTCTGAAGGTTTGATTACCGAACTAAAGAAGAATTTCTTGTTTATCGAGAGTGAATTGTGATTTTGGCCCTAACTATAGGAAGGTTTGACCAAGCAGGAGTTTTAGGTGACCCTAACTATAGGATGGTTTAATCACTCGATTTGAAAGTGGACCTCTCATTCATGGAAGGAATCGAGAGGGGATTTTGGTTTTGGCCCTAACTGTAGGAAGGTTTGACCGAGTGGGAGGTTTGAGATGATCCTAACTGTAGGAAGGTTTGATCGCTCGATTCGTGGGCCTCTCGTTTATTGGAGAAATCGAGAGGGGATTTTGGTTGTGGCCCTAACTATAGGAAGGTTTGACCAAGTGAACAGTAAGAGTGGGAGTACAAATTATAGTAGGAGTGTTGATTCGTACAAATCACTCAAAAGGGGTTCCTGGTGTTAAGTGGCAAATACATAACACGGAGGGGTTTGATAATCGTCAATGATCAGGAGATTAAAATTCTGAATACTATGTCCGGACTCTAACAATGAGAATGTTGAGTGCACATACGTAGCGGGAGTTTGTGTGGGAGTTTCTTATTCATCACCTTCTTGTAGTGACCGGGTTATCCCTAAAAATACACTATGTAGAATTCTTTCGGGAACTTCCCGTTACATGAATTACCCACCCCCAGCTTTTTTTTTGTAAAACTGGGTCTAATATTAAACTCAGTTGGATGATCGGGTTATCCTTAAGAATATTATGTATAAAATTCTACAGGAACTTCCCGTTGAAGGTAGGAAATAGTTTAGACTCATATACCTATTGGAGTACCGGGGATCAGTTTAACCTCATATACCGCTTGGAGGATTGAGAAGCAGTTTATACTCGTATACTCTTTGGAGTGTCGTCATTCTCATTTGGCTTATCCCAGCGTTATGACGCCGGCTTCAACCAATGTTTGGATGCTATTCTTGAGAGCGAAGCAAGCCTTGGTGGGGTGAATGATCCTCCTGTGGTACGCATAGTACTTCAGATCTGTAGTATTGTCAGCTTTCTCCTGATTTGCGATAGGTGGCAGCTTGATCTTGTTATTTTCAAGGAGGGATTCGAAAATGGCTGGAACGTCTTCGTCCTTGAAGGAGTACTCTTTTTGGAGTCTCGGACCTGAAGTCTTTTGCTGTCTTCGGGGTTGTTGTTGTGACGTCGGATTAACATCAACAACTGCTGCAAGTGCATTCCCTTACCACGGGAGACGAAGCTTGAGTTCGGAGGATTAGCCATCGGTTGGCTTCTCTTGGGTTGCTTCCTTCTAAGGAAGCGTTCGACCCGCTCTCTGCGCACTTTCAACTCTTTCCAGGTGTTGGATAGTGCTACTCCCATAACGTCCAACACGTCCAAAGAGAGGTTATTATGATAGGTTTGGGGGATGAAGTCCTCTGTGATTGGATCTTGGTAGTTCATCGCCTTATTTCGGAAGCGCTTGACGAAGTCATTGACTATCTCGTCGTCTTCTTGTTTCTCATCAAAGAGTGACCTGATTGACACCTCGGCGTTATCATCAAAGAAGTGAGCAAGGAATAGGCTCTCTAGGTCTTCCCAGCTATTGATACTTCTGGGTTTGAGACGACGGTACCAATCGAAGGCAGGTCCGCGAAGGGTGCCAACGAATGACCAAACCATCAGGGCTTCATTACCGGAGATCATGCCCAAGTAGGACTTATAGTAGATCAGATGCTGAGTGGGTGAGTCTTTCCCATCGAAAGGTATGAAGTTGATCAGGTTGAACTTTGTCGGGTACGGGATCGACTCCCATTCTCTCGGGTAGGGACACGGAATGCCTCACCTCTCGAGTAGACATCAGAGTGTTGATTTTGCTCTCGAGGTCTTTCATCTTTTCATCCTCTATCGTATCCTTCCTTGGTCAATTTTGAGGAGGAACAATGGGGCCACCCCCAGTGTTTTGGTCAACAGGAGGGTTCTCAGCATTGATACGTTCATTCACATCTGAATCGCTACCTACTTGGTTAGCAAGGTTGCGACGACTGGATTCAGTGAATTGATTGGACAGAGCCCGAATTTGTTAGTCATGCTCTTCCTTCATCCGTATCATGGCCATTTCCAATTAGAACTTAAAGTTCTCTTTTTGCGTAGCCAAAGCGTCCTCGATGATTTTGGTCATTTGCTCGGTATTAACCATAAATGTCTCGCGGGATTGTCCTATGCTGGACACTGTATTATCAGAAGTGATGGCAGAGTTCACATCTGATGCTTCATCATCCGAGGATAATCCGCTATTCATCCTCTGATAGTCCCTATGCCTAGTAGTTCCCACGCGTAACCGAGTTATACGTTGGGATATGTCTGAAAAATGTCGAGGATTAAAACTTTGCGTTGACTTCTCCTTATCAACCATATTGATGGTGACCTTTGGGAGTTCATCATCTTGCGCAGCTGATCTTTTTCTATAGAAACGCCTTGGCTTAGACTTGGACGTTCTGGTAGAGATCCTTTCAAATACCGAGACCCTCTGTAGAGCGGTCTTGGGGCAGCTACACGCTGATAATACTACCCTGATAAGTTTGGTACACGGACAGTGAAAGTCCACTTCCCGGGTACTTCTCTTTTGAGATTTATTAGTACCCCTAGCCCAATAGTACAACTCATTGACGTTGCGGTCAGAGTAACCTATCGGCTGTTGGTTTGATTCCTCAAGTGGAACACTATCGTCTGCTCGGCGCGTCTTCTTTTGAATAGGTAGCGCTTTATTAGCTTTAGCAGGAGTCACATGTTTGGAATCACACCCGTGTGAGGATGAAATTTTAACGGGCTCCTGGTTTTGTGCAGGCATCTCCACACAGGTAGTTACGGGAATCAACTTGTTGGGATGTCACGTACGACCCCCAGTCTGGATGGTTGCTCGGGGTTCCTTCAACGGTCCTAAACGTTCCTTAACGGGCGCTTTGCTTTGATCTTTGTGTAAAGGACCCGGGCGACCCTTTAACGGAATTCTAAATTTGGAGAGGTCCACATCGCCGTAGGGTTTCATCGAAGGTTTGGTGGAAGAAGGAGCGGGATCCGAAGTTCACGAAGGCTGGGGAGTAACATTGCTTGCTTTTGCCTTAGGCGTTGATTTGGTCTTTGGCATCCAAACTTGTTTGGATCTCTGCGATCTCTCAACCGCCTCTTCCTTTTGCATTTCTTGTGCTTTTCGCACAAGGATTTGGGCATGCGCAGGAAGTGCGCGACGCTTCTGAATGCGCTCCTCAAGAGCGGAACGGTTTTATTTGACACGAACCCATTTATTAGTAGGTGTTTGGGAGGAGGTTCGCGAAGCTTGCTGTGGAGATGGCTTAGCCACTTGGTGCTTTCTGAACTCCTGATCCGCTTGGTAACGGAGTCCGTCCACTTGATCTAAAGCCTTAGGCAATTGCCGGGCAAGACGTTGGCGTTGCCTTTGACGTGCTTGTTTTCATCGAAAGTTGCTTTTATTGTTGAATCCAATAAAACTTCAGTCGCTTACAACGAATTACAATGAAAAAATAAGAAAATTACAACTTTCTAGAAAATAACATAAAAATCGTTTATCGATTTCTTCTTTTGTGGGACTTTGCCTGTGCCGGGAGTACGTTGGCTCGTGGACCACCGATTCAAAGATCCTGATCGAATTATGAAGATTTTGGGTATTCTTCCTTCGTTTAGAAGCAAAAATGAAATCAGTGAATATCTTATCAATGTAAGATGAACACTCTTCTCAAGATTAAGTCAAAGCTCAAATCTTAAGGAATCACCAAAAAGGCTCAAGTTTTTTGTTCTATCTGCTCTCTGTGCTCGTATATATGTCAATAATGGTCCTAGGGGGGTATTTATAGCCCTCAGGAGAGTTTTAACTGAAAATATAGCATTATGGGGGGGTGTTGCCTAAGAGACAGTTGTGACTATCTCGGCGACCAAGACAGTTGTGACTGTCTCGGCTTCCGAGACAGCCATGACTGTCTCAGAAAGCCTGAACTGCCCAGTTCTTTTTCTATAACCACCTTCCCACGTTCTAAACTCCGTTATTTTGGTAGTTATCAATGTGATTCTCGCCCACAATGTCTCCCATGTTCCTGAACAGTTGATGGCCACGTGTCCTGCAGTTATTTCAGCAGTTTCTAAACACTTCAGAGCTGTTTCGCGTGCGAGACAGTCAACACTGTCTCGCGTGTAAGACAATCGACACTGTCTCTCGTGGCGAGACAGCCAACACTGTCTCACGTACAAGACAGTCAACACTGTCTCGCGTGTGAGACAGTCCACACTGTCTCGATCTTTTTGAGACAGCATAAGGCCATTTCTTGTGATCTTTGGATGATCTTCTCTTTGCCTTAAGCTGTATTTGGATATCTATCAGCATTTCTAGACACCTACAGATACCCCCTCCAAAGTATTTTAGACTCATTCCTTTATAGATGAGTCTGGGACACTTTGGATAAGACAGGTCTTACTTGCAATCCCTTTAATACTTGGTTGAGTAGATCATGTAGAAGGACCCGTGAATGGCTTCAACTCTTGACCCCTTCATCTTTTAGTCTATTCAGTGCTTTGTAGAATAGCTAAGATTCTTCCGGTACTGCATTTATCGCTTGACCGTTGTCGAGATCTTGAACTGAAGCTGGAATCTTGACTTGTGAGTTCAGCTTTTGTTGCTAAATTGATATTGGATTGATTATCAATGCATCAGTTTTCATAAGAACACAGTTTATACTCATACGTTGACTGGCGTCTACACAGTTTAAACTCTTAAGATGTTGGAGTGTTGAGAATCAGTTTACACTCATGTACTCTTCGGAGTTTTCGGGAAATAGTTTAACCTCGTATACCCGTTGGGAGGTTTAAGGAGATGCAGTTTATACTCATATACTCATCAGAGTGTTCATACATGGATCGAGGTTGAAAACACCACCAAATTAAACATTTTACCCGAGACAATCATCACAGTCTTATACAGCGAGACAGTATAGACTGTCTCAC
>NC_033803.1:46280911-46326671 GCF_001876935.1 Asparagus officinalis | reverse complement strand
TTGCGAGACAGTTAATACTGTCTCGCATGGCGAGACAGTGAATGCTGTCTCGCTGTCCGAGACAGTCGAAACTGTCTCGGACAGTCGAGTCGGGGGTATAAAACCCCGACTTAGGGTTTTTCCGAGGGTTTTTATGTTGAATTTTTAGCGATTTTTCAGCGGCTTTTTGACGATTTTTTGGTGATTTTCAGCAAGTTCCCGACCTCTTCTTCCTCTCTTCATCCTTGATTTGGGTAGGGCTCTTGTTTGGAGAGAGATTTCTCTCAAGATCCGAAGGATTTTCTTAGTTTTGTTCTCCCTCTAATTTTGTTCTAAAATTTTAATTTTCTTTACTTTTCTCCATGCATGTAGTCCTTTGGGCGTATTTGGTGATCTTTTTGTCGATTCTGACCTCAAAACCCTAACTTTCTTGTAGGATTTTGATGGAGATTATATCTTCATCATGTCGCTGAGGAGATCTCGAGTTTCCCGAGGCTGTTCGGCTTCCCAGACTACCGAGGGGGTTGATCCCGATGTCGCTTCTTACGGGGGTACATTTCTTTCACCCTTCTTCGGCTTTTAAAAATAATGTGTTATCAGCTTTATATGTATTTATCCACCTTTGTATGTAAAACCTTGTTTGTCATCCTTTGAGATGCATTCGGGAAGAGCTGGTATCCTCCTTTGAGGGGATCGACGCTGGAAAGTGTTTGTTTTGCTTGGACAAAACACACTTCAGAGTATTCAGGGGGATTTCATATTATCCCACGTATTTTGAAAGGTTCTGATATGCCGTTATAATGCTCGTGCATAGTAATGCATATCTCTTTTATACGTGTGGTAAATGAAAATCATCACACCTGTTACGAGATGGTGATTTTATCTTATGGAATAAGATACACAGCCTTCTCTAAAATTTTAGGACTATTCTTATACAATTTATGTGTATTTTTCTTTTCAGTCCATTTTCCTTCTGTAATTTTCCCTGCTAGTGAGGTCACGGGTCAAAGTAGTGTCACCCATTCTTATTACGAGGGGATTCTGTTAGTCGAGTCAGCTCCTCAATTTAACTCAGACTATAATGAGGAAACAGTGGAGATTCTGCGACAAGGTGATTGTCGTGTTCTCTGATGGTTGATCACGGACGTGGCTTTAATTTCAGCGTAGGACCCAAACCAATGTGTAAGGAAGCCAGATTTCCTGTTTGGTGATTCTGTGAAGGACCCAGAGGTTATTTCTTGCAGATCTGCACAATGGTTGCATGGGAGTGGGTCGACATTCTTGTATCTACCTTGGATTCCTCGGGATCATTCCCTTTTGATATTCAGAAATCTGTCAGTCAATCGGGAGATGTTTTGGAGATTGACGGAAAACCACGAGCGTGTTCATTATGGTTTTATTGGTAGAGAGGCCACCCCAGGTTCTAGCGACAGAGCTTTTGTGTGAGGACTTCACCCCGGTATCTTAGGTCAAGATAATCTACCTCAAAATGAGAAGGCGGTGCAGGCAAACACTGTAAAGAATAGGTTAGCTGTGTTGGGAAGAGAACTCCCTATTAAGAAGTTCAGTTGTTTTAGATGGGTTCACTATTTCGGAGACAAGTGGTGGACGAAAATGACTCGATACGTATTGAATCGTTGGGGGCGAGAATTAGCAGAATTAGGGTTAGCAGTTCCTATCCGCGCCAGCATGTATGGTCTACAGATCAGTGTGGATCATTTCTTTACTTTGTTCAAAATTTATAATCCTGACACCAATACTTTCTTCACTAAGAATGGGGAGCTTGGACTGCCATTACATGAGATGATGAAGGTATCGGGACTACCTATAGGTGATGTTCCGTATCAAGAATTCTTCCCAACGGTCAGTCAGTTAAACAGGATGAAGGATCGGTCGGCCGTGACCTATGACACCTTATGGGAGCTGACATGCCATTGTAGGCATATAAAATTGCTTATAGGTCCTTTAGCTCAGCTCGGCACAAACCGACGAACCAACGAGGCGACGAGATCGACGAATCGCACGCAAGTAACGAAATACGTCCATTCGCGTGTGGGATCAAGCCAAGTGTTTGAAGAGTCAACGAGTCATCCAACCAAGGGGAAACTCAGACGAATCACGATCGAAGCAAGATCAATTTCGGACTCGAACTCAGAAGCGGATTTACTGCCAAATCAGGAATCCAATTTACTGCCAAATCAGATCATCAAATCAGAGTCTCAGGTCAACCGAAACACGGACAAACGAGACAACGGAAAACGACTCGAAAAAGTCGGAAAACACCGCCCGCGGGGGCTCGGCCAAAGCCAAGCCACCTCAAGGTGGCTCGGCCACGATCGAATCAAGATCAATTTCGGACTCGAACTCAGAAGCGGATTTACTGCCAAATCAGGAATCCAATTTACTGCCAAATCAGATCATCAAATCAGAGTCTCAGGTCAACCGAAACACGGACAAACGAGACAACGGAAAACGACTCGAAAAAGTCGGAAAACACCGCCCGGCTCGGCCATGAGCCGAGCCACCCCAAGGTGGCTAGGCACAGTGTCGGCCACCCCGAGGTGGCCGACAGTGGCCCGAGGTGGCCGACAGTGGCCAGAGGGGGCCGACAATTCCCTTTTTGCAGCCACTGTCCTGAGAGCCTATAAATAGGCCTAGAGATGTTCATTTTCAGAGGTCGAACTTTCAAGAGCCGAAACTCTGCCGGATTGAAGAGTGAACTCGGAGCTTGAAGACCAGAAGACTTGCACATTCAGATCTGATCCTCGGCGACCATCCACGTCAGAAAAGGCAGGATCTCGAGAGGAAGAAAGAACAGATCTGAGATCTACACGAGACTACACTCCAGATCTAAGCTTGGTCTTAGATCTCGAGATCTGAGCGATTATTCCCTTGGTGGATTAATCCCTCCCGGCTATTATTCCCTTCGTGGAATAATACCCGCATACTCGTGTAGATCCGACCGGATCTAGATCGCGCGGTGGTCCACGGATTAACCCCGGCGTTGGCAAAGAACCCACACAAGCAAGCAACCGCAAAACAGGAGCTTGCGATTTGTTCACAAGAGGAAAGTTGTAATTTTTATTTTTTTCTTTGATTTAGTTGTAACCGGATCTATAAAAGACCGGATCTTTGTAACCCAAGATGACAATCATATCAATGAAAAAGAAAACAGTTTTCCACGCGAACAATTAGGCGACCACAGTGGGAGCCGACGATCTCGCCAACGAGATCGATGCGTCGCAGCCGCGGATTGCAATCCCGGTCGTGGAGGAGGTCGAGTACGAGTTCGACCAAGCCAAGTTCGAGGAGTACGTGTCCTCGTCCGGCTCTATCTCCCCCCGCAAGTCCAAGAAGTTCTCCTCCGGGAGAAAAGCTCGTTGGTTTGAAGCTGCTCGGGAAGCCCACGAAGCTCTCAACCCAACTGACGCCGAAGTTGCGTCAAATGAAGTTCCACCGACCTCCAATCAGGTCAACCCAACTCCCGCCAACGCCTCCACTGTTCAGGGCGTTGTGACTCTCTCAAAGAGAGCCCGCCAGAGGCGTCGTCAACGCCTTGCGCGGCAATTCGCTAAGGCGATGGAGTCTACGGACGGATTCCGCTACCACGCGGAGTTGAAGAACAGAAGAGGCAAACAGCCTCAACCACCAATGAATGGCGACTCTTCCAAGCCGCCAAAGAAAGAATGGGTCCGCGTCAAACGGAACCGTTCAACGCTCGAAGAGCGCATTCGCAAGCGCCGGGCGATGTCAGCGCAGGCACGGGCTCAAGCTCAGGAAGCCCGTAGAAAGCTGCAAAAGGAGGTGGAGAAGAAGCCACCACCAACACGACAAGTCTGGAAGCCTAAGTCTGAAGTGGCGACTCAGGCCAAAAAGCAACCAGTGCAGCCTTCTAAGGAAGGTCAAACTCCGGCGAGTCAACCAAAGTCGCCGTCAATCCCAATAACTTCTCCGGGAGATCATGCAGAGTCATCCCGCAAGAAGAAACCAATTTTGGAGCGCCTCGGTCCAATTCCTGACGTGAGAGGCAAAGCTCCAATTCACGAGCGTTTGGGCCCGATGAAGAAGCCCAGAACGACTCAACATACTGGGGGTCGCCATCACCTCCAGCATGACAAAGACCTCAAGGCAGCTGCGCGCACCAATTTGCGCATTGAAGTCCAAGATCACGCCGAAAATTCACGCCCAAAAAGGCATGTTTTGAGGCGGGTAACCTTTGAAAGCCCAAAGAAGGCAAGTCAACCTCAGATGGAAACATTATCATCTGATAATGATTGTGTTGTACCTGAGAAGGCGTGCCCGCACACGATAGGTTACTCTGACTGTCAAAATGACGAGTTGTACTATCGTGCTGGGGGTACGAATAGAACCAGGAAGAGGAGTCCCCGAGAACGGGAAATTCAATGTCCCTGTTCCAAACTCATTCGGGCGGTATTGTCGGAATGCAATTGCATTAAGGCGGTCCCCGAAAGAGTTTCAGTTTTTGAAAGACTTAATGCGGAAACGCCAAAACCAAGGCCTAGGCGCTTCCAACGAAGAAGAAGGGTGATTGAAGACGGAGAATTTCCGAGGGTCACCACCAACATGACGAGCAAAGGGACATCGGCACGAGAAGATTTCGAGTCGATTCTGAAAGCTTCCCGACCTAGAACCCGTCTGCAGTCCGGAACCATAGAGCGAGCAACTTATGGTAGGATTCGGACAAGACGCCCTTCAGAAGATGAAGAATCTGATGCCGGCTCCGCGGTGGCATCAGATAATACAGTATCCAGCGAGGGACAACCCCGCGAGGCCCTGATGATAAGTGCGGAGCAGATGGCCAAGATGCTTGAAGACGCTTTGGCTAAGCAGAAAGAAAGTTTCAAATTTGAGATGGAGATGGCCATGCAGCAGATGAGAGAAATGCATGACCAACAGATCCAAGCATTGGCGAACCAACAAGGCGAGCAGAATCATCGTAACCCGATTAATGTGGAAGATGAGGATACAAATGCTCGTAACACCAATGATCCTCCCGTCAACGCAGGGGGTGGTAATGAGAATGCTGGCGAAGAAACCGGCGAAAACCTGAAGATCAAGAACCTCGAGAGCAAAATCAACACACTAATTTCCGCTCAAGAGACGAAGAAAACAGGCATTCCTTGCCCATACCCAAGAGAATGGGAATCGATCCCATATCCGGCGAAGTTTAATCTAATTAACTTCACGCCGTTTAATGGGATGGGTTCACCTACCCAGCATTTGATTTACTTCAAATCGCATTTGGGGGTGATCTCTGGTAATGAGCCTCTGATGGTGCGGTCATTCGTCGGCACTCTTCGCGGAGCCGCCTTCGATTGGTATCGCCGCCTCAAGCCAGGCAGCGTAAACAGCTGGGATGACATGGAGACCAAGTTCCTGGCCAACTTCTTCGACGACGACACCGAGATATCTATCGGATCGTTGCTCGATGAGAAGCAGAAGGACGGAGAGTTAGTCGATACCTTCGTCAAAAGATTCCGGAACAAGGCGATGAATTGCCGGGACCCGATCACAGAGGAATTCATCCTCCAAACTTGCCACAACAACCTTGCGTTGGACGTGTTGGAAGCAATGGGAACAGCACCGTCTGACACTTGGAAGGATCTGAAGGCCCGAGGGGAGCAGGCTGAGCGATTCCTTAGAAGGAAGAAGGCCGAGAGGAACCAACCGACGGTTAATCCGCTGGACTCAAATTTCGCCTCTCGTGGTAAGGGCAAAACACCTGCAGCTACTGGTGGTGCTAATCAAGCGTCACAACAGCAATCCCGAAGGCAGCAAAAGACTTCGGGTCCGAGACTCCAAAGAGAGTATTCCTTCAAGGACGAAGACGTTCCAGCCATCTTCGAATCCCTCCTTGAAGGTAACAAGATCAAGCTACCACCTATCACAAATCAGGAGGAAGCTGACAACACTACGGACCCAAAGTACTGTGCATACCACAGGAGGGTCGTTCATCCCACCAAGGATTGCTTTGCTCTCAAGAATAGCATTCAGACCTTGGTTGAAGCCGGCGTCATAACGCTAAGGTAAGCCAATTGAGAACGGCAAAACTCCAAAGAGTATACGAGTATAAACTGTTTCTCAATCCTCCGACCGGTATAAGAGGTTAAACTACTCCCTGATACTCCAATAGGTATATGAGTCTAAACTGTTTCCCCACTTTTGACGGGAAGTTCCTGGAGAATATTAAGCTAATATTCTTAAGGATAACCCGGTTAGTTAACTGATAATAATGTCCGAACCAGTTCCGCAGAGGAAACTGGGGGTGGACGATTTATGTAACGGGAAGTTCCCAAAACCACAGCAATGTAATGAATAAGAACTCCCATTCTCACCATGTCTATGCACTCAACACTCTCTCTGTTAGAGTCTGGACGTAAAGTACCCACTTGGTCAAACCTTCTTACAGTTAGGACCACAGTCAAAATCCCCTCTCGATTCCCCCAATGAACGAGAGGTCCACAAATTGAGCGATCAAACCTTCCTACAGTTAGGATTGTCTCAAAACACCCACTTGGTCAAACCTTCTTACAGTTAGGACCACAGTCAAAATCCCCTCTCGATTCCCCCAATGAACGAGAGGTCCACAAATTGAGCGATCAAACCTTCCTACAGTTAGGATTGTCTCAAAACACCCACTTGGTCAAACCTTCTTACAGTTAGGACCACAGTCAAAATCCCCTCTCGATTCCCCCAATGAACGAGAGGTCCACAAATTGAGCGATCAAACCTTCCTACAGTTAGGATTGTCTCAAAACACCCACTTGGTCAAACCTTCTTACAGTTAGGACCACAGTCAAAATCCCCTCTCGATTCCCCCAATGAACGAGAGGTCCACAAATTGAGCGATCAAACCTTCCTACAGTTAGGATTGTCTCAAAACACCCACTTGGTCAAACCTTCTTACAGTTAGGACCACAGTCAAAATCCCCTCTCGATTCCCCCAATGAACGAGAGGTCCACAAATTGAGCGATCAAACCTTCCTACAGTTAGGATTGTCTCAAAACACCCACTTGGTCAAACCTTCTTACAGTTAGGACCACAGTCAAAATCCCCTCTCGATTCCCCCAATGAACGAGAGGTCCACAAATTGAGCGATCAAACCTTCCTACAGTTAGGATTGTCTCAAAACACCCACTTGGTCAAACCTTCTTACAGTTAGGACCACAGTCAAAATCCCCTCTCGATTCCCCCAATGAACGAGAGGTCCACAAATTGAGCGATCAAACCTTCCTACAGTTAGGATTGTCTCAAAACACCCACTTGGTCAAACCTTCTTACAGTTAGGACCACAGTCAAAATCCCCTCTCGATTCCCCCAATGAACGAGAGGTCCACAAATTGAGCGATCAAACCTTCCTACAGTTAGGATTGTCTCAAAACACCCACTTGGTCAAACCTTCTTAAGAGGAAGATGCATACCGCCCGAATGAGGTTTGGGAACAGGGAACATTGAAATTTCCCCGCGTTTCGGGGGACTCTCTTCCTGTTGCTATTCGTACCCCCCAGCACGATAGTACAACTTGTTCATTTTGACCAGTCAGAGTAACCTATCGTGTGGCGGGGCACGCCTTCTCAGGTACAACACAATCATTATCAAATATAATGTTTCCACCTCTTGAGGTTGACTGCCTTCTTTGGGTCTTTCATCAAAGTTACCCGCCTCAAAACATGCTCTTTTTTGGGCAGTGAAGTTTTCGGCGTGCTCTTGGACTTCAAATGTCGCAAATTGGTGCGCGCAGCTGCCTTAGCTCCATTCGTCCATGTTGGAGGTAGCGTGACCCCCAGCGTGTTGATTTCGTTCGGGGTTTTCTTAGTGGGCCCAAAAGTTCTTGATCGGAGCTTTGCTTCGCTCATCGGGAATCTGACCGGGAGGCGCTCCAGAAGACTGGCTTTCTTCTTCGGACGGATTCTGGCATGATCTCCCGGAGTAAGCTATTGGAATTCTCGGTGACTTAAGCTGGGTTCGCCGGAGGTTGAATTTTGGTTGGAGCTGCAGTTGACTTGCTTTTTGGTCCTGAATCGCGCTTGCAGACTTCGCCTCCAAACTTTGCGAGTTGGTGACGCTTCTTGGCCACTCTTTCTGCAACTTTCTACGGGGCTTCTTCGGCTTGAAGGCCCGTGCCTGCGCTGATAGTGCGCGGGCGTTTGCGGATGCGTTCTTACCAAGCGTCGAACGGCTTCTAGTTTGACTAGCGGACGCCATCCAATTTGTCGGCGGCTTTGGAAGAGGCCGCCGTTCACTGTTGTATGAGGCTGTTTGCCTCTCTGTTCTTCAACCCCAGTCGTTGTAGCGGACTCCGTCGGTGACTCCATCGTTTTGGCGAATTGTTTGCCAAGCGTTGGGTTGCCTTTGCGGGCTCTCTTTGAGAGAGTCACCGCTCCTTTGTGACGGAGGCAATTTGGTTGGAACCAGCTTGATCCGGTTGGTAGATTGGTGGATGCCTCATCTGACGGCACTTTGGCGTCAATGCGAGATGGAGGTCGTCGTTGTAGCTTCAACTTTCTTTCGTACCCAACGCACCTTTCTGTGGAAGAGAACTTGGGACTTCTTGGACTTGCGGGGAGGTTGAATCTTAGACGAGGATGCAAAGAGTATTCCATTCGAACTTGTCTGATTCGAACTCAGTATTCGACTCCTGCCACGACTGGGATCTGAATCACAGCGGCTGGCGACGCTCCGATCTCGGCAGCGAGCATCGTGGCTCCCACTGTGGTGCGGCACAGATGGCCGAGCCACCCCCTGGGGTGGCCGAGCCACCTCAGGGTGGCTCGGCATGAGCCGAGCCACCTTGAGGTGGCCGACGGCTTGAGTTCTGGCCACACGTGCACACGGGCACGGGCACAGTAACGAGAGCCTATAAATAGGCCAAGGGGTTCTTCATTTCAAAAGGTTGGAAATTTTGGAGAGAGGCGAAGCCCTGCTGGATTGGAGACTCGGAACTTAAAAAAGATTGGCCGACAATTCCCTTTTTGCAGCCACTGTCCTGAGAGCCTATAAATAGGCCAAGGGGTTCTTCATTTCAAAAGGTTGGAAATTTTGGAGAGAGGCGAAGCCCTGCTGGATTGGAGACTCGGAACTTAAAAAAGATTGAAACTTTGGGACTTCGGGGACTCACTCCTTCAGATCTGGTGCTCGGCGATCATCAACGTCAAATAAGGCAGGTGTTCGAGAGGATCAGATCTCAGATCTACGCAGGCATACTCCGGATCTAAGCTTGGTCTTAGATCCCGAGACTTGGACGATTGTTTCCTTGGTGAAACAATCCTCCCCGGCTATTATTTCCTTGGTGAAATAATACCCGTCGTACTGCGTAGATCCGACCGGATCTAGATCTCGCGGTGGTCCACGGCAAATAACCCCGGCGCAGGCAAAGAACCCACCAAGCGAGCGACCGCAAAACAGGAGCTCGCGATTCGTTCGACACAAAAGGAGAAAAGTTGTAATCTTTGTTTATTTTTATTTGATTTTCATTGTAACCGGATCTTATAAAAAGACCGGATCTTTTGTAACTCAAAAAGTTGTAACTCAAGATGACAATGGAATCAATAACAAAGAAAGACACGAATTTTCCAGCGAACAGCCATTACCATATAGCTATGGTTGAAATGGAGACTAAAGCTAAGAAGAGAACTCCCCAGATCAGCTTGAAGCAATTCGCGGATTATCTGTTTAAGAATCTTGAGAGTCGTTCGGAAGCTGTGTGTGAACTATCTCCTTTGACTCTGAATGAGATCAACCGATTGTTGGAGAGAACAAATGCACAGTCTTACACCTCCCGTTAAGAAGACGGCTTTCCTCACGGTACCAAATTCCGTACTTATTTGTGGCAGGCTGGTGAGGCTGGTGTTTCGATCAACCTAACCACTCTACTAGCTGGCTTTTTGGCCATATGGCTGAAGAGGTATGTCGTCCCCCACCAACCCTCCGATGCTATGCCGATTGAAATGTTATATCCGGCCGTTCAATTAGCCACAGGTCATAGGTTATCCTTACTTCCTGCAATGGTAGCTGATATTCACAGTGGATTACGACAATTAGCCTCCGTGTTTACTCAAGAGGGGAAGAAGCCCTCCACTGGAATATCGGTACCGAAGCTGGAATTACAGTATACTTATTTGATGACTTGGTTGGTACTTCACCGTCCAGATTTGATGCAAGCTCCTGAGATGGTGGATCCAAGTCTTCCGCTACTGCAGACTCTTGAAGGCTGTAAGTGGGTCAAACATCGGTGGCTGGATATATCTAGGCAATTTAAAGTCCATAAATGTTGGGAGTTCTTTCCTTGTTTCCCTCAATTCTCCGGGACTTACAACACGACTTTATTCGATACTGAAGAACCAAGACAGGACCGCATGGTTTTGGACGTCGGCTGCTTCAGATGGCTGATGAACATCCGACATGGTTATCTGGTATTCAGGGTGAAGGATGTCTATCATATCGAGCCTTACTTTCCATGCCGGTTTGTTCGTCAATTCAGCTATGATCAACTGTATTCAGGGCGGACTTATAGATGGGGCAAGAGCCTGGTTTTGGAGCATCATCGGTTGCACGAATGCTGAGTTTGATCTCCCTTTGGAGACGCCTCCTCTACAAATGACCTTCCTTTACTGTAAGTGGCTGATAGCTACCAATGCTGTTACTCGAAAGAGGAGGATATCTTAATTAGAGGAAGAAATAGCCTCTCAGCGTGCAACAGAAATAGTCCATGAAACTGTGCTCTCAAATCGAGGGAAAGAAGCCGCCGAGTCTTCCAGAAAGGGGAAAGAACCTGCCCGTCTAGCTGATAGTGAAGAAGAGTTTAGGACTGATGAGACCAAAACTTCTGAGGGGCGGATGAGACTGGATCAAGTTCTAAAGAAACGGAAGAAGAGGTTAGCGAGAAAAATAAAGAAGCAACTGTTAGACCCTAGAGGGGAGGTGATTAGGGTCTTATGCTAATCTAATCCGATTTTATGCCAATTAAAACTAATAACAAGTTATCCTAGCAAATATGAAATACAACAAGATATATGAGCTAGGATAAGCAATATGAACAAAGAGATATATCCTAGCAATGAGATATACTATAAGATATATGCAAGGATATACAACTTAACACAAGGGTGAAATAAACATAAACAAAACAAGAGTGATAGTGTGCAAATAAACAATGCAAACACACAATATGATCATGGAGTTCGGACCTTCCATCCTACGTCTCCGTTCCCCACTCCCGGGGAGAAATCCACTATCACAACCGGGTTTTCTACACTTACCTGAACAACGTTTACACCTCACACTCGGTTTTCTAGCTAACCGAAAACTTTACAATCTCACACTCTTGCAATCCTACTTTACACCCTCTTAAGTGTTGGTATCTAGTCTGTGTCTTCCTCAAGTGTTAGGAATTACAACCTCTCTCTAGGAATTACCACCTACTACACTCCTCTTGGGACGACCCCGTCTGTCACCACACACTTCTCTCGGTGTACAAGTGTATTATAAAGTGATCTTCACAAATAAGCTCACAATACAACAAATGATTTGTTCTCTACAATAGATGAGAACACAATTAAGCTCACTCTCAATTGTTACAACTCCCCACAACCCAATTATACAATGTATACAAATACAATAAGCTCAATGGTTGTGTGTGTAAGCAATGAGGAAATCAATCATAAACTCAATGTAAACCCTAGCTTAATGAAAATGATAAACAAAAAGGAATTAATACAAAGCTAGTATTAAGTTTAGAAATTCTTCTCCGAAAAACAAGATGGAGAGATGGATTTAAAATGAATCCCAAGGAATGTAGATGATCTCCTCCACTTGTGAAAAACTTCTTCAGAGACAAAACTCTTTTAAACAAACACTAAACAAACTTTAAAACCAAACTAAACTTGTTTTAAAAACTTTCTTAGATGATATTGGTAGTTGGGGTTTGAGGGGTTTATACAGGAAGAGAAACCAACAACAAAACCCCCAACCAAATCCTCCAAAAACCCAGAAAAAGATTTTTCAGATTCTGTACAAAAAGAGCCGTTGGGCATACGGCGGTCGACCGTGAAATTCTCGCGGTCGACCGCGAGTAAGGGTGTTAACGGAGCGGATACGGCTCGGATATGGCACTTACCATATCCATATCCGCTTACCCATCTCGGATACGGATACGGATACGGATATACGTCGGTAAGAAAAATTCATATCCATATCCGCCAAAATCGGATACGGTTACGGATATAGATGCGGATATATAAACGGATATGCATGCGGATACAAAAAAGATATGAGAAAACTAGATAGTATTCAGAAAAATATAGTCATGTGATACAAAAAGAGTTCGTTAATATGTTCATTATGATTGAAAAGCTAAGATTAGACATCTTGATCATCAAAATTAACCACAAATCCATAATCTAAGAATCGAAACTATCGTAAGAGTATTACCAATATGTATTCGGATTTTTTCGGATACGGATACAGATATTTCACTACAAAACCATATCCGCAACCATATCCTATCGGTAATAGATTTGAGTAACCATATTCGTATCCTAACGGATACGGTTACGGATATTTCCTCGGATACGGATACGGTTTGGCACCCCTAACCGCGAGCTATGTTAGAGACTGAGAAAATTTTCAGAAACATCTGCGGTTGACCGTGGGAATTTTCAGCTTGACGGTCGACCGTCACGGTCGACCATCACGATCGACCGCGAAAATCTCTGCTGGCTCCACAGGGTAAATCAAAGGCGCGGTCGGCCGTGGCGGTCGACCGCAAACAGATATATGAAAATGACAATTTTGTAAGCAGTTTTTCTGATTTAAAATCCTGTTTAAAAATATCAAATAAATTCCAAAAAAATAAAACTTTGGGAAATGATTGTAGACATAATAATACACATGCTAAAAAAACTGGTTTTTAGAAAGGACCTCCCAAGTGAAAATATCATCATTTTGCAAAATAGTCAAAAACATGAAAAATGTAAACACATGAGTTTTAATATTTTAGCTTAACCATGTTTTAAAACATTACAAAATAATTTTATAGACTTGAAGAAAGATGTAAACTATTGTTATGAAGTCTATAAACATTGAATATAGTATTTTATCAAAATACACATATAATGCACTAAAACATGATTTCATTGAACTAAATAAAATTAATATTGATGAAATCATATATATACATGTAAGTATAAAACAAAAATATGTTTTCTAATTATATTCAATTGTTTCATATTAAAAGTTGAAAACTATCAAACCAAAATATATATGTATATATATAACTATATATACAAAACCAAAACGTGTATGTGTGTATATATGATTGAGCTTAAAGTACTAACACACATAATATAAAACCTAAAACTAAATTTACCCAAGCTTGATCTTGATCTTCAATAGCTTGACTTGGTAATCTTACGGATGAAGCTTGAACTTGGATCTTGATCTTGAATTGCATTGCTTCAACCACTATATCCGCCAACCTCCATTTGATATGATCGTTATGGCGCAATCCATCCAACCTCTAATACGTTGTTTGTCTATAATAAATAGAAATATACAAACACTAGACAAACAACATTAGTGGTAAATTGTTTTTTAAACATCATCAAAACAAAGAGGCCAACAACAACGACCGGTCTCCCCGATTCTTTCTTCAAAAGAGGATATGTAAACCCTTCCGTTGCTCGCAGAGCTCACCATGCTGATCCAGCTCGACCACATGACACTCCGAAAAGAAGGAGGGAGAGGGTCGTTATGACACATCCTAATCGAATGACGGTAGAAGTCCTTAGTGGAGAGGAAGAGGAAGAAGAAGATACAATGCCTCTTGCTCAAAGGCAAAGATCTCAATCCTTAACTCAAGCTCAAACTCAAATTCCTTCAAGAACTGAGTTGCGCACCAAGTATCACCATGAAAAATCTGGGGCTCAAGGTGAAGTGCGTCCACTGAAAAGAAGGAAGAAGGTCACATCTCGACCACGTGTTCCTCTTCCTGCTTTAGAGGAAACATCTGCCTACAGTGTTCCTTTAGACGAACAATGTAACAATTCATCTTTATTTTCATTTTACTATTCTTATATTTCTTAACACTTGAACTTATCTCGCACTCAATTTCTGTAGGGGGTCAAGAAGAAGGAGAATTTTAGGCTGACACTGCTTCTCCCGGTGGTATGAAAACTGAGGAACCCAGCTTCGTTCAACAAATGCATGACGCGCTTAATGATGAAACTGCTGGTGTTCAAACAACTTCTGACGTTGATCCATCAGCTCCCAGCGCAGGTACGGGTATTTCTCTATTTGGAGGGCAATTTCGAAAGATGAATGAGTCGGAATGCGTACCTCTTCTAATGACCTGTGCACTTTATCTTCTCTTAGTTGAACTAAAAGAAGAGGGTACAAGTAGTGGAGACATCGAATCCATCCCAGTCAATGAAGGTAAGACTAATCTCCATTTTGTACAAGTTCATATAAATATATATGTTATTTATGATTCAGCACATTCTGTAGATACCACAATGAATGAACCAGCTGGAGGAGAAACCACTCATGCTACTGAGGTCGAGGATTTTAACGAGCACAACCTCAATCTTGATCTCTCAGAGGACGACCATCAGTATATCTCCGATTTATTATCGGGGAAAACTCCTGGTGCAGCTACAGGACCAACTGTTAGAGTTGGTTCAGCTGAAGCGGGTTCCTCTGAAGGTAAAGGCTTTTATTCTATAATCTTCATTATCTCTTTATCGTTTAACTTTGAATAATCATATAAGTGTTTGAATTATAGGACCAGTTGTCGAAACTGATGTTGCTATAATTATTGGAACATCTGATCAACCCGAGGGTCGTGATTCTTGTCGTCGGTAGGAACCGAAGTCGACATTCAATCATCAATTCTGGAATCTCAACCTCTCACTCCTTTAGACCCGATGATGATAGAAGCTACTGCCACCCCCCAAATTAGTCCCGTCATAACAAAAGCGAGACCAACCGAAGAAGTTGGTACATCAACAGCTGTTGTATCTAGAGTTGGTGAGTTTTATCAATTGTTTGTTTTAAACTTCTGATCAATATTCCAGCATACTCATTGTATATATTTTTTTTATTTCTTGCAGAATCTTTAGTCCTTCCCCCCGGAAACTTCATAGATTCAGATCCGACTTTGACGAAAGTCTCGACTGTACTTCCAACTGATGTAGCGGGTATGTCGATGGCTGCTACTCTTGAGTCAACTTCAGTTGCTCAAGAAGCCGGATTGACATCCTTGGGGAGAGAAGGCCATGCTGAAGGCTCTACTGTTAAACTAGGTACGCTTCGGTTCACCATTGCTCTTGGATTTTAAGTTTCGAGCATTAATTCAAGTATTCGTTCGAGCACATATTTCCTTTCATCTTACTGTAGTGCCTCCTTCAACATTACTTGAGTCTATCAAAGCTTTGACGTCTGATGAGGATCTGGATAAACTGTTTATCTGTTCAGATATCCAAAGTTTTGTTTATTTCCTAAACCTCATGATTGATCAAATTCTTCATAACGGGTGATCCTTCAACAGTTTTAGGAGGTCACTTGATCGACATGTAGCAGGAATTAGAGAAGATGGATATCCTAAATTGGCTGATTCCATTGAAGCCTACTTTGTCCAGCTGAAACAACAAGTTGAACACCTGAGGGATCTTAAGATCAGCGGCGTTTCTTCTTATGTATCAACTCAAATAGATCTCAAACTGCAAGAGTGGCATGCCTCACAAAAATCGGCAGAGCTCGAGCTTCAAAAGTTAAGAAATCATGTAACCCAGATGAGATTGGGTATCGCCAAGAAAGTGCAGGCTAAGGCTGGTTTACTCCAATCCTTAGAACTACGTCAAGCTCATATAGCCCGCTTGGAAAAGGAGTTTGTAGAGGCTAAAGATGCTGAGAGTATCCTAAAACTCGGTCTGGTTGAAGCTGAGCGTGTCGAAACAGATTTATTTCAACACATGGAACTTCAGGATAAAAGGCTTACCGAGACGGAACAAGAAGTCCTTCAAGCTCGGAACACCAGCGAAGAATCCTTAAGAGCTAACCTGAAAGCTGAATTTGAATAAGCTTATACATAAACGCTCTCAAAACTTGAAGGGAAAATTTGTAATTACAAGTTATGCTTAGATTAAAAGAAAACTTTTCTCTTGTAATGACACTTTTCTCGTATTAAAAGTTCTTCTTATGAATAAAGTGAACTCTTTTGCTTATTGAGATTTTATTATGATTATTCATTCTTGTCTAGAATAAATAAACATAATACTCATAGGATTTTTGGCAAACCCTCAGTCATCAACGGATTTGATGTGCCTTTACCGACTACGTTTGAATCGGGCTAGTATATGAATTATATAGGTCCGTTTCACATATAACGTTAGACTAAAAGAATTAAACTCTTTTAGGCTTTAAACTACAATGTTGAATATGTAGGCTACATGTATTAGATATAGGCTTATCTCTAATAAGGGATTAAGATAACATCCCCCATGCGTGAATGGCATGGATTTTGAAATGTAAGCAGGTTACATTTTCTTGGTAGGAAAATAAACTTAAAATCGGAGAGGAAGAATTTTATATTCTATCTCCTGTTATCTTGTTTGTTGGTAGAGATGAACCCAAAATCGGAGAGGAAGAATTTTATATTCTATCTCCTGTTATCTTGTTTGTTGGTAGAGATGAACCCAAAATCGGAGAGGAAGAATTTTATATTCTATCTCCTGGTCTCTTGTTTGTTGGTAGAGATGAACCCAAAATCGGAGAGGAAGAATTTTATATTCTGTCTCCTGGTCTCTTGTTTGTTGGTAGAGATGAACCCAAAATTAGAGAGGAAGAATTTTATATTCTGTCTCCTGGTCTCTTGTTTGTTGGTAGAGATGAACCCAAAATCGAAGAGGAAGAATTTTATATTCTGTCTCCTGGTCTCTTGTTTGTTAGTAGAGATGAACCCAAAATCGGAGAGGAAGAATTTTATATTCTGTCTCCTGGTCTCTTGTTTGTTGGTAGGAGAGGAAGAATTTTATATTCTGTCTCCTGGTCTCTTGTTTGTTGGTAGAGATGAACCCAAAATCGAAGAGGAAGAATTTTATATTCTGTCTCCTGGTCTCTTGTTTGTTAGTAGAGATGAACCCAAAATCGGAGAGGAAGAATTTTATATTCTGTCTCCTGGTCTCTTGTTTGTTGGTAGAGATGAACCCAAAATCGAAGAGGAAGAATTTTATATTCTGTCTCCTGATGCAAAAGAAACTCAAAGTAGGATTTCCACTTAGAGAATCTGGATGGGTTTGAATAATCCTAACTGTCATAAGGTTTGATTAGTCAACTTGAAAGTGGACCTCTCGTTCGTGGAATGAATCGAGAGGAGATTTTGGTTTTGGTCCTAACTGTAAGAAGGTCTGGCCAAGTGGGAGTTGAGACAATTTTACCTTTAATAGGCTAAATTGTTCAAATGGAATTAAGGCCCTTTCGTTTGTCGAAAAGGAATCTCAGTTTTGAAAGTGAACCTCTCGTTCATGAAAGAAATCGAGAGGGGATTTTGGCTTTGATCCTAACTGTAGGAAGGTTTGACCAAATAAGAAATGGGAGCAGGGTACAAGTAACGATGGGAATGTTGACTTGTACATATCACTCGGTGGGAGCTTTTAATGTCAAACAAAAGGATTTAACATAGAAGGATTCGGTGATTACTATGAATTAGTAAATTAAACTTTTTTGAATACTGTATCATAATTTCAACATTAGGACTGTTAAAGATTAGATACAATGGGAGTTTGAAGGATTTTAATTCATGACGGATTTTGGTGGACCCACCATCAATTAATCCAATCGGTGAGGGATTTTGTGATGCGAGGTTGTGAATCATCGAGTCCCCTCCGCAATTGAACTGTGGGGGTTTTGTGAGGAAAGATCAATTGTCTTTTATCATTGAATCTCATCTCACAAAATGCTTAGAAAGCCACAGCGTGAGGTTCTTAATCATTTTTTGAAATAATTAGACAACTACCGTGAGAGAGTCTTAATCATTTTCATAACAATTAAGAACGAATTATCCAAATGATCAGTTTCCATCATAAAACAATCAACTGATCTCGGGTTATCCTAAAAATATCTTGTACAGGATTCTCTAGGAACTTCCCGTTTTAAATAGGTTATCCTGAATACACTAAGGGGTGTAATTCTTCAGGAGCTTCCTATTTATCGGCATCATAAGTTTATTGCCGTCTTGAATGATCAAGCGATATGCACCGTTTGAATAGACTGTTTCTATTACAAACGGTCCTTCCCATTTGGATTGAAATTTTCCTTTCTTCTTAGAATTGAGAATCATGGGTCTCCGAATGGCAAGAACCAGGTCTCCTTCCTTAAAACTTCGTTGTCAGACTTTTTTATCAAAAGCCCGAGAAATTCTAGCCTAATAAAACTCAATTTGTTGCTGAGCTTCCAAGCGCTTCTCATCTAACATCTCTAATTCTTTGAGGCATTTTTTATGTTGTTCTTCCGTCATCATTCCCGTTGCGAGAGCGTTGCGGAGAGAGGGAATTTGTATTTCTAAAGGGAGGATAGCTTCACACCCATATATTAAAGAATATGGGGTTGTTCCAGTTGGCGTACGGATAGTAGTACTATAAGCCCACAGAGCTTCACCAAGTTTGTCGTCCCAGCCTCCCTTATTGACTTTTACAAGTTTTGGCAAAATCTTAATAATCGTCTTATTGAAAGCTTCAGCCAATCTGTTAGCTGTGGGATTATAAGCAGTCGATGAAACATCTTGAATTCCAAATTTACCGCAGAATTTGATGAATGTGTTGCTGACGAATTGAGGGCCATTGTCGTGTATTATTCGCCTCGGGACACCATATCGATATATGATATGGTGTCTAATGAATTTGATAACATCACTCATCTTTACTTCTTTAAGCGGGACTACTTCGGCCCATTTTGAGAAGTAATCGGTGATCACCAGAATGAAACAGTCACCTTTGACTGAAGGCGGGAAAATAGGACCTATAATGTCCATTCCCCATGTTTCGAATGGCCATGATGTCGCTGATGGGTGTAAATGCTCCGGAGGCTGGTGCATATAATTTGCATGTACTTGACACGCATGACACCGTCGGGCATAGTCAACTGCATCATTTACCATGGTTGGCCAGTAATATCCTATTCTCCTGAGTCGATCGCAGAGTTTGGGACTGGGTTGATGGGCACCACATGTTCCATCGTGCACTTCTTTAAGTGCATCTTCCGCCTCTCTACTAGATAGACAACGGAGTAATAGACCATCATACGAACGTCTATACAATATTTGTGTCATAGTGTTGTAGTAAAATCTCGGTGCTCTTCGCCGAATCGAATCTCTTTCTTTTACATCCTCAGGTAAAATGCCATGTAGGACATAATCGATGATAGGGAAATACCAATCTCGAACATCGAGTTCAACTCTCGTTGAATGTGCTTCTTTAACAGTCGAATCGTAGATTGTTACAATGAGCTGGTGAGTTCTCACTGTAACTAATTGTTCTGTCTCGGGAGGCTGTGCCAAAGATATCGACAATGTCGCCAATGCATCTACATATGCATTTTGAAGACATGGAATGTATTCGATGAAAAATTCCTTAAACGAACTTGCCATCTCGATGGTTGCGTGGTGGTATGGGATCAGGTCTTGATTTCTGACCTTATACTCTCCTCGTATTAGGTTGACTACTAGTTGAGAATCACCAAAAGCTTTGAGGTATTCGACCCCCAGATCTTTAGCAAAATTAAATCCAATTATTAATGCATTGTACTCAGCCATATTATTGGAGCATGGTTCGGTCAACGAGTACGCTCTGGGCAATACGTGTTTTTCCGTGGAAACTAAAACGACTCTCACTCCTGAAGAAATTTTAGAAAATCCGGGCGTACTCGCTACGTTATTTGCTCGGGAAGCCCTGTCAAAGTATAATTGCCACACTTGTTGATGTGATGTGGTGTTAACTTCGTGAGTTTCATCCGACAGATCATCGTAAAATTCGGCTGTATCTTTTGTAGGGCTTACCGCTAAAAGATCGCAAATAGCTTGTCCCTTAATTGATTTTTGATGTTTAAAATGCAAATCATATTGGGATAAGAGTAAAGCCCACCTGGCTAAATGCTAATTCATAGAGGCCGGTTGGGTCATGAATACTCGAATCGGGTTTACGTTGGAAATGACATAAATTGTCTGTCCAACTAAATAATGTCGCATTTTTTGGATCGCGAATACCAAGGCGAGGCATTCTTTCTCGATCATCGGATAGCGAGATTCAGCTCCTACCAGAGTACGACTTAGATAATACACAGCTTGCTCGTGACCGTTATCATCGTCTTGTGCAAGCAATGCACTTAACGAATGGCTCGTCGCTTTGACATAAATCAGAAACGGTCTGCCCGATTTCAGTGTGACGAGAATAGGCGGATTCGCTAGATAGAATGCTTTTTGACAGGCTTCATCCCAGATGAATGACACGTCTTTCTTTGTGAGTTTATAGAACGACTAACATTTTCCGAAAAGGTTCGATATGAACCGACGAATATACGCCAATCGACCTTGCAGCCCTCTAAGTTCTTTAAGATTTCTCGGGGGTTGCAATTCATGTATCGCCTTCACTTTATCAGGATCGATATGAATACCTTTTGTAGTGAAGACAAATCTAAGAAATTTACCGCTAGACATTCTAAGGAAGGATTTAGTCGGGTTCATCTTCAACTGATGACTCCTCATAAGATCGAACATCATCTTTAGATCGTTAATGTGGTTGTTCTTATCACGGCTTTTAACAACCAAATCATCAACATAGCATTCAACGGTCTTCCGAAGGTGTTCCTGAAAGATTTACGTCATCGCTCGTTGGTATGTAGCACCGGCGTTCTTCAAACCAAAAGGCATAACGGTATAACAGAAGACACCAAGAGGTGTTCTAAATGCAGTATGCTTTTCATCATCCGGGTGCATCTTGATTTGATTATATCCAGAAAATCCATCCATAAATGACATTCTCTCGAATCCACATGTGTTGTCAATAATGACATCTGTAATTGGTAGAGGGAAGTCGTCTTTAAGACAAGCGGTATTCAGATCTCTGAAGTCAATACAGATTCTGATTTTTTCGTTCTTTTTAAGTACTGGAACGATATTTGCCAACCAATCAAGATGTTGTTCTTATCTGACGAAGCCTGAATTAATCAATTTCTTGACTTCAGCTTCTATCGCCTCCACAATTTGCGGACGAAATCGTCTTTGTTGTTTTTTGACAGGTTTGACATCCGGTTCAATGTTAAGGCTGTGCATCGCCATATTTGGATCAAATCCCGGCATATCTTCGTAATGAGGGCGATTAGTTCCTCTTTCTCATCCGACGGAAGATTGTTGCTAATAAATATAGGTTTCGGATTGATTTCGTCACCCATATTAATCTGGACTACTCTATCTTCAGTAGGAGATTCTCTTTGTTCGAATCGATCGCCATATTGAATATTCATGTAATGTATCCAGGGATCTTCCCAAGTGGGCAATTGATCATCTTCTTCAGTAGTAGAAGAATCAACTGTGGTCATGTTCGACATTAACCCTTTGAACATTTCTTCGATGCTAGTGTCAGAATCCCAACTTGAAGAATCAGATGAATACCCATTTTTATTTGTTAACTAGTTGATGATTTGCCAGTAACATTCGTCATCAGATGACGAAACATAACCCAGACCTCTCCTATGGCTGTAGTAATTATCAGCTCTTCCTTTCAGTACGTAGGTAGGACGGGGTGAAACCCTGACACCTTGACCAAAATGGAGACCTTCACCGCGCGTAAGGTCATATCCTTATTTCCTCATGTAGTCGCTTGCTTGTGAACTATACCTAGAGAAATACCGTCTGTGCTCTTCATCATCTGAATTAGTGTCCAAGAAGAGATCAGGGGTTGGGGATGACTCTCCTTTTCCAAAGATTATTTCTTTTTCATCCCCTATCTTCGCAGGTAGGATTACAGTCGTTTCGGATGAATCTTGGATGTACTTCGTCGTCGTGCAAGACGAACGAAGTGGCATGTGTAGATCAAGGCTGTCATACAATTTTTGCATTATATTATCGAGACAACGCGAGTATTCTAAATCATCATTTATTATTTCATCAGCAAGTTGATAGTTACAACTTTCATCCGACGATTCACCACCGTCAAGATCGATTACAAGAGGTTCAATGACATTTAGTACAAGACCTTCACTATAATCGAGCCCAGTTTCGGTATCAGCTTCTTCTTCGCTGTCCGTACCATTGGTCAATGGTTCAATATCGGATTCGGCACCATAAAGAAGGGAGTCAGTAAAATAATTTTCTAACCCCTTAAATGATTGCTTATCTGCAACCACCGTCTTGACCTTGTTGTTAGTGTCAACATATTTCAGACACAGATGGAGGGTGGAGGGAACTATAACATTACTGTGGATCCAAGAGCGACCCAGCAGTAAGTTATAAGAAGTCTCTGCATCAATTACATAACAAGTGACTTCTGACTTCAAGTCTCCAAGTTGACACTTCACCCGGATTTTTTCCAATGGCCTAGACCCACTAGTATTGAATCCGTAGATAACGGTTCCTGTGGAGGCTAGCTTGTTGGCGGGAATTCCGAGGTGGTACATCAACCTAAGTGGCATGATGCTAACAGCGGAACCCGGATCAACTTAAATCCCGTTAACAACGCTTGAGCCAATATATCCGGTGAAATATAAAGGCCTATCATGCTTTAAATTTTTCACTTGCATATCTTCTTTGGTGAAAGCAATGCAAGGGAACTTCGTGGCTCCGATGACTCTGGCTCTTTAGGGGTTGGCTTAATCTGAGTAAGAAATACTTCAGAATCGGCCAATGCTTCTTGCAAAGCTTCTCTGGTATCCTTTGAAAGGCGCAGCAACTCATACAGCATGATCCTTGCTGGGATATTAGCTAATTGAGTCATGACGTCGAAACGGTATAGAGCGTTCAAACTTTCTGGTTTATCTCTTCCAATCGGTCGATTGAAATGAGACTGCTTTGGAATTTGAACTTCCTTATGTTGGGGTTCTTTCTCCTTTTGTTTAGCTGCCTTTTGAGATTTTTCGGTTGCTACGGGCGGAGTTATAACTACCCCCAGCTCTGTCAAGGTTTTAGAAGGTGCGGCTTTTACCACCCCCTACTCAGCTAATTGCTCAGATGCACTTGGGTAATTAAAGTGGTATTCATTTCCACTCCTAGTAGCAAAAGATTCTTGCTCCTCCTCAGAAAGCGGTAGAGCTGGGATTTCTTCATTATTTTCTTCAGGAATTGCCGAGGCTCCGAAACAGGATTTCTTTTTTCCTATGCCCTTTAATTTCTTCTTAGACATGGAAGTCGTCCACTGTTCATCTTCAAGCAAATCAGGATGAACCCAAAGGATTTCTCCATTTGGGGTCGTATGTGCCACAAGTCCCTTTTGGCGCTGTCTATGAGGGTCATCATTGACGATTTGCATTTTAACCTTTGATATACGTTCGAGTTGAAACCAGGATAAAGGAATTGAACCGAAGCTAATAGATACTGCATTTGCACCAACTTTCTTCTCTTTTGTCTTTATAGTGATAATACCCACATCGATCAAGGTTTGTATTTTGTCTTTTAAGACATAACACGCCTTGGTAGGATGATGGACCCTTCTGTGATAGGCATAATATTTCGGGTCATTCGTCTTCTTGGCTTCTTCCTGATTCGTGACCGGTGGAAGCTTGATCTTGTTATTGTCCAAAAGATACTTAAAGATGACTGGTACTTCATCATTCTTGAAAGAGTATTCTTTCGGGAACCTGGGTTCTGGAGTCTTGGGCTGTCTCGTAGGTTGCTGATTCTGATGTTGTGCCAGCTGGAATGATGATTGTTGTGGTTGTTGCTGGGGCGATTGTTGTGACGTTTGATGAGCATCAACAATAGTCGCAGGTCCCTTTCCCCTACCTCGAGAATTAAAATTATGCTTTTGAGAGTTGGCTGGTGGTTGACCTCTCTCTAGCTTCTTCCTCTTGAGGAATCTTTCGGCTTGTTCACCCCTCACCTTCAATTCTTTTCATGTTTTAGAAGGTACAACCCCCATGACTTCTAGAACATCTAATGATAAGTTTTTATGACATGTTTGAAGGATGAACTCCTCAGTGAGTGGATCTCGGTAATTCACCGCTTTGTTCCAGAACCGCTTGACAAAAACATCAACTGACTCCCCATCTTTCTGCTTCTCATCCAACAAAGTGCCAATGGAGACCTCGGTATCATCGTCGAAGAAATTGGTAAGAAACAATCCTTCCATATCCTCCAAGCTATTGATACTCTCTGGCTTAAGATGTCGGTACCAATCGAAGGTAGGCCCACGAAGGGTTCTTACGAATGACCGGACCATCAAAGCTTCATTTTTGGATATTGCGCCAAGATGAGACTTGAAATAAATCAAGTGCTGAGTGGGTGAACCCCTGCCATCAAAAGGAGTAAAGTTAATTAGACTAAATTTCGGAGGATAAGGAATCAAGTCCCATTCTCTCGGGTACGGATATGGGATGCCCATTTTCTTTACTTTCTGAGCTTTCATCAGAGCATTGACTTTGTTCTCAAGATCTTGCATCTTCTTATCTTCCTCCATATTCTTCTTCAAATAAATTTGAGAAGGTTGAGTAGACGACTTAACCGGGCCATTCTCCGAATTGTCTTTATTAGGAAGAGGATCAGCGAAGATAGTTTCATCCACTTTAGGGTCACTATCAACCTCAGTTATACGCACAGGTATGGTATCAAGCCGGCTAGATTCAGCCTTTTGACTTGATTCCGGCTGTTGTTGATGTTGTTGCACTTGCAAATCCCTCATCTGTTGCATTGTCAACTCCATCTCAGTCTTGATTTCAGCTCTGATTTCTTTGTGTTGTTTAACTAACGCTTCCTGCAATATCTGAGCTAGTTGATCCAGTGTAATTGCAAATGATTCTCTGGCTTGTCCAACACTGGATACTGTATCATCTGAGGAAACTACAGAACAAGTATCTGATAGTTCCTCGTCTGAAGATAACCCTTCATGCATTTTCCTATATTCTCGGCGTCGATTGGCTCTTCGTTGGAGCCGTGACATTCTTTGAGAGAGGCCCTGCTCAACTCTCCCTCCTGGAGAGAAATCAGGGTCAAGGTTGACTGAACATCGCTTTCCTCTGTCGGTCATATTGATAGTGACCTCTGGAAGTTCATCTTCTTGCACAATGGGTTTCTTCTTCTTAAAACGTCTCATATTGGGTTTTGACGTCTTAGTGGAAAGTCTCTGAAACACGAAAACTCTTGGTGATTCAGCTTTGGAACAACCGCATTCCGACAATACTGCCTTAATAAGCCTCTCGCATGTGCAATGAGAATCTGTTTCTCGAACAAATCTTTTTCGTGACTTGTTAATTCGATAGTACAGCTCATCATTACCATGATTCGTGCAACCTATCTTTTGTTTTTGAACCTTGTTAACATGCACAGGACGATTTGTCGTCGCCTCTGAGCGATCCAAGGTTGAATACTTAAATCCACCCCGTTGCGGGCGGGAGTCTTCATAGGCCCTAAACGAGAGTGAATTGGTATTTTTTTTCTCGTTTTAGGTTTGTTTTATTCTGATCGGAGGATACTTACGACCCCCAGTATGAGGATTCACTTGGGGTTCATTTACCGGACCCAAGCGTTCCTTAACCGGAGCTTTGCCTCGATTGTCAGATGAGAAATTAAGACGATCTTCCATCGTAATCTTGAATTTTGATAGGTCCGGACTGACCCAGGGCTTCACTGGTGACATAGCAGATGTTGACACGGTAGATGGACCTAGAATGGATGTTGGTGGCGTCGAAAGAGACGTCTTAGAAGTTTTTCTTTGGCCGAAACAACTGTCATTGTCTCGGGTAAAGCTCTTTTGTCCGAGACAGTTGCAAGTGTCTCGGATGAAGGATTTATCTCGGTGACTTGATTTTTGTGCAAGTTCAGACTTCGGGATCCAAACTTTACGATTCTTCGGCGGCTCTTTAGACACCATTTCTTTCTTTCCTTCTTGCGTCTGTTGACGAAGGGCATGGGCGCGAGCGGCATTCTCCCAACGCTTCTGTATACGTTCTTTGAGGGTCGAATGAGCCCACTTGACAAGAGTCCATTCCTCCATCATGAGTTGTGCAGAAATATGATTGGTTTGCCGTTGAGGCAACTAGACCATTTTATGCTTCCTCGACTCTAGGTCCGTCTGTTTGTGGATGAAAGGCCATGCTCTTCTTTAATCTAGTGTCCATCAGACTCCACAAAGAATCTCAAAAATGCCCGAGAAACCGGCTGTCCCGATCCGAAATGATCGAACTCGGCAACCCAAAATGCTTCCACACATGCTCGAAGAACAATTGTGCTGCACCCGCTACCGTCACGGTCTTCTTACAAGGAATCAAAAACACCATCTTACTGAACCGGTCCACCACAACGTACAAATAGTCATGCCCACGCTTGGTAGTCGGCAATCCTCCTAGAAAGTCCATAGATATGCTCTCCCACGGCCTAGAAGGAACCGATAGTGGTAGGTACAATCCCCTCTTTCTGTTAGAAGGTTTCGAAATACAGCATAACTTACACCCTCCAACATACTTGGTCACATCATCAAGCATCCGTGGCCTAAACACATGTCGTCGTAGATTGAGAAGCGTCTTTTGAATTCCAAAATGCCCTTGCACACGTGAGGTATGTGCTTCCCGAATCCATTGCAACCTATCACCATCCTCCGGAATACATAGTGATGTTCCACGATACAACAAGCCATCTTCTCCAAGTGCATACTCCCCCTTTTGACCAGCCTTCACCTGCTCAAACACACTACCGAAGTCTCTACTGGATGCATACAGCTGTACATACTCCAAAGGAACCAAGGGCTGAATACGCGTCGCCACCAATAAAGCCCTTACCGGCGGACGAGATAACATAGCGGCCAACTTGTTTGTCGCCCCCTTCTTGTACCTAATAATGATGTTGAAAGCCATCAAATACGACATCCACTTCATGTGTCGTGCCTGCTGTAGCTTCGTCTGGGCATGTAAGAACTCCAACGGCTTGTGATCCGAGTGCACAACCACCTCCTTCCCTAACAAGTACATCCTCCAATGCTTAATCGCTTGATACAATGCATAGAACTCCTTGTCATAGGTCGGGTAGTTCGCAATAGCACCCGAAAACAACTCAGAATGATATTCCACCGGCTTCCCATCCTGAATCAACAGCGCGCCCATCGCATAACTAGATGCGTCGGTCTCCACCTTGAAAGTCCGCTGCAAATTCGGCAATGCCAATACCGGTGCCTCTGAGATCTTTCTCTTTAGCAACTGAAAAGCCTCCTCATGCGTCCTTCCCCACTCGAACTGAACCTTAGCCTTTGTGAGGCCATGTAACGGTGCCGCATAAGTCGAGAAATGTCGAATGAACTTGCGCAAATACTGGCAAGCCCCCATGAAGCTTCTCACTTCAGTCACTGTCTTCGGCGTCGGCCACTTCATGATCACCGCCACCTTACCCGGATCTATCCTCCTCGGACCCTTCCCCACGATAAAGTCGAGATACACCAACTCGTCCTTCCCAAACTCGCACTTCTTCCCGTTAAGCTTCAACTGTCCATCCTGTAATACTCTAAACACTTTTTCTACATGAACAAGATGCTCCTCCCAGGTCCTGCTGTACACCAAAATATCATCAAGGTACACAATCACAAAATCCTCTATGAAAGGTCGCAACAAATCATTCATGAGCCTCATAAAAGTCACCGGAGCATTGCATAATCCAAACGGTATCACCAACCACTCGAACAGGCCCTGTTTGGTCTTGAACGCCGTCTTCCAAGTGTCTTCCTCCCGAATCCTTACCTGATGATAGCCAGACTTCAGATCCAACTTCGTGAAGAACCTCGCTCCCTCTAACTGGTCCATAAGATCATCGATCCGTGGTAGTGGGTAACGATTCTTGATAGTTATCTTGTTGAGCGCCCGGTAATCCACGCACATGCGCCAACCTCCATCCTTTTTGGGCACCAATAACACCAGCGACCCGCAAGGTGAACAACTTGGCACTATCACTCCCGTCTCCAAGAGCTCCTGAACTTGCTTCTTGATCTCTTCGGACTCCTGTATCGATGTGCGGTATAGGCCTATGTTTGGCAAGGAACTCTCGCCAGTCAACATAATCTCGTGCTCTACACCTCGCCGTGGTGGTAGTCCCGTGATTTCCGAAAACAAGTCCGCATACTTGGCCTTCAAACTGTCAAGATCTCCCTCCTGAAGCTTGCTCAATGTGGACAAGCATATCCTACTCAGCTGTTCTTCATAAGGCCGAATGAACAATAACACGAACCTCCTGCCCGCATTCACCAACCTCTTAGCCTGAGTCACCATCACCAAACTTGTCTCCTGCGGAAGAGATGCCGAACGAAAAATAAATTGCGCGCCATCTTTGGTGAACGTATACTTTTGGGCCCACCAATCATATACCGCGTGTCTATCCCACAGGTAAGGATTGCCCAAAATAACCTGGCAAACATCCAACGGAATCACGTCGCATGTGACCTCATCAATATACGACTCATGGAGTACAAATCAGAACGTACACTAGTTCACCACACTCAATCCCGCTTCCTTCTGAATCCACCCTAATGGATAGGGCTTCGGATGCCTCACCGTCTTCAATCCTAGCTTTTGTACCAACGCTTCCGATATCAGGTTCTTCTGACTCTCCAAGCTAGTCTTGACCTGCAACTTCAGAACAAAGAGTTGCTCTCTCGGGTCGTTGTCTTCTTTTGTGGCCTGTTTCCCCGCCATAAGGTTGAGGCTGTTGTTGGGCTCTGTCATCCCGGGAACCTCTTTCGGACCCTGTGCTATCACGTACGCCTTTTTCTCCTCCTTCTTCTTCAACCCTTTCGGCTTCAGATGAGGGTACTTATCCCAGCAACGATCAATCACGTGCCCTGTCTGTTTGTAGTGATTACATGTCAATCCTGCCTTTCCTGAATCACCCTTCTTCTTCTCTTCCTTATGTTGAGAGCTACTAGACTTGCCTCCCGACTGTTTGGAATCACTCTTCGTTTCGTTGCCCTTCTCCTGTTTGCCCTCAATGGCTATTGCCTTCACGCTCGCTTCTGCAATCGTCTCGACCGTGAACAGCTTTATCTCCTTACAGATGTAATCATTTAGTCCCACCATGTACTTCATGAAGATGGAGTACTCGTCCGTTGCGATGTTTAGAACCATCGCCTGCTGCTGGAACTCCGTCGTGTACTCTTGAATGGTCTGATTGAACCTTTGGCGCAATCCGTACCACTTGTACCAACGCTCCTCAAGGAACCCCACCGAATAGAACTGTTTCCTGAGTAGCTCCTTGAATTTGTTCCACGACGCTGCCTTCTTCTCCTATTTGCAATAGGATTTCCACCACGTCAACACGTGTCCTGAAAGCTTCAATGTTGCAAACACAATCTTCTCCTTGGATGAATATCCGTAGAGGGTGAAATACATCTCCATATGCTCAATCCAATCATCAAGCTTCTCTACATTGACACTCCCATCATAGACAGGAATCTCCACTTTGAAATCTATCTTTAAATTTTGGTAATTATTTTTACCCCCTTGATGTCCAGCAGCCCTAACAACCTCGGTTCCCCCGTCCGAATCAGACTTCTCGCTCTCTTCATCGGACTCGATGATTTTCTTCTTACCCTTCGAAGAAGATTCCTCTCTTTTGTCCCCTTTGTTAATGAGACCCACGAGCTGACTGAGCGTCGAACCGATCGTTTCGATCTGCTTCTCCATGGCATCAAGTCTTGTTGAGTTATCTGTTTCAGTCATATTCTCCTTCCTTAACTCTTGGGCTCCTTCCAAGGAAGTAAGGATCTCGCCAAGCTTCTTGTATTGCGATCGAGTCAGGACCATGCACAGGATGCCCCCTTCGTAGGATCTGATCGCTCTGATACCAACTTGATACGAGTTGTCGTGCGAGCACCTTTGATCGCGGAATTATCAAAGGTGGGTTGAGGAGAAAATAATAAGAATACAAGAATAACTCAGATTTTGGGCGAAGAAAAATACCTTCTCTAGATTATGAGTATGCAATTTACAATCTCTCACAATCTCACTCTAGAATTGAAGAACAAGCTCTCCAAATCTCAATTACAAGTTAATCTCTCTTGATTTAACTCTCTGATTGTTTAGAAACCCTAAAACAATCCCTTATATAGGTGTACAAACGTGGATGGCAATTTGGTAAATAACATCAGCCGATAGTACCAGCTTCAAGAGCAGTTGCTCCACATTACGCCTGGTAGGGCCTCCTTTGGGGGGAGCTATACTACTGGCACCCTCGGCCTCGGGTTTGTTAAAAAACCTGGTCCAAATCCTATTTTTCCTATCCCAGTTGTGGTCAACAAGAAGCCCCTCATTGGAGAACCATGTATGCTCCATTACCCACTCAAGGTCGAATGAGCAGGCGATCTCTTCTCCATCATTCCTATTAGTGAAGATGAATTTCTTCCTTTTCTTGTCCCACTGACTCAAAATGTGCTCAAAGGTGGGAAGATCGACACCAGGTGGGCCAAAATGGACGTAGTGTCTGAATACACTATCTTCATAGTCCGCAAAGTGCCTTGGCTCCATATGCTACACCAAACTCCGCATGAAGTCATGATAGGCACTGAAGCTGGCGGTGGGCCGTAGCGTAATAGTTGGCTTTGCCCTTTTTCTACATAACAAAAACACAAGACATAAGCATTTTTGAGTATAATCAGTAAACATAACTATGCTGTAAACTTTGCGGATAAACCAACAACCTTAACAACAACCTCATGACCTTAACAACCAAAACCTAACCTTAACAACCAAAGCCTAACCTCAACAACCAAACAATAACCTCGACAATAAAAGCATGAACCTTACATGTTAACAGTAACCTCAACAGCTAACAGACACCCGTAATTTTGGACCTTCCCACCAGACTAGGAGCATTATCAATCAAACCATAACCTTAACAACATAAAACTTGTGGTAAAAATTACCTTTTGGGTGCTACCACGTGCTTCTCTTTTTCTCCTCTCTGTAGACCAAGGAGCGATCTAGTGGCATCGTTGGACGTGACGGTAGTGCTGGTGCTGCCCTCTAGACCTCCACAGGGGCCTACACTTAAATTTTGAGGTGGACTTCTGGGTTGAGAATGGCTGGTTGCGATGTCCTCTAGAATATTAGCAATCACAACTTCAGCATCAGATTCAGTACGCACTGTAGTTGTCTGGGCTCTTTCTGATATTTCGAACTGCTGGGCGTCATCGCTTTCGTTGTGGTCGGCATGGAGGCTTGCTTTGGGGGTTGAATAGCCGTCCATTTTAATCCCTTTGTTTTGGTTTAGTTTGTGTTGGAGTCGGTTGATTTAGGGCTAGGGTTTTGAATTGGGTTTCTGGAGTCGGTTTGCTTACAGAAGAGAGATGACAGGGTACGGACGAGGAGGTAACTCATAACGGGGAATTTTAAATGGAAGGGTATTTTGGGCATTTCGAGAGGGGTTTAAACGGAGTTACGTCTGGGGTTTCGTTTTGGGGGCTGGAAGAAAATCGCGGGCGATTTTGGGGACAAAGCACTCGTTGAAAAAGTCTTGGGCGGGAAGCACATTTTCTTGTGTTTTGGGGGCTGGAAGCATTTTTCCCTAAAAATTATTGTAGATATTCTCTTGGCATCATAGCTCAAAACCATCAACAGTTAAAAAATAAAACAAAAACCACTATTAATAGAGGATGTATAAATTCACATCAGATTCAAATTTGTAAGTAACAGATTGAATCCAAAATATTTCAAACAGTGTGTGTGTGTGTGTGTGTGTGTGTGTGTGTGTGTGTGTGTGTGTGTTGTGTGTGTGTGAAGCCTAACTGGATAGGATGATATTTTCTTTTCAATTTCTGTTAGGATTCTATCTTAAAATTTGTTAATATCCCTTTTAAATTGGATTCTATCTCTTACTAATTGTGTGTGTGTGTGTGTGTGTGTGTGTGTGTGTGTTGTGTGTGTGTGTGTGTGTGTGTGTGTGTATAAAGTATCAGATTGAAAATTTTATTGACATTCACTTCAGTTTTTAACTTGCAAGAATGATAATTAAAATTATCACGCACATATGTAAGCTCAGAACTTGAACATAATCAATAGTTACAGCCATCCAATACATGAGTGTCCATGTAGTGCTTGATGTGTAAGAGCTTGATCAATATCATTATAGATAGTCATGCCAATACATGAGAGTTCATGTAGATTGCTAAATCATAAATATTGCTCAAAATCGTGATGCACATCTACGACATACATGAGTCTCAAAGCGGTCGGGTTGCATATCACAATTTTTTTTTTATCATCATAGCTTGATGTCTTAGATAGTATGAATGCATGAAAGCATCATGTTGTATAAGGAAAACAAGTATATTGGCAATCATTGAAATTTTCAAAATCAAGTGAGTGATCAGAAAATGACCAACAATCTACAAAGATAGCTATACCAGTACACGATGTGTAAATGTAGGTTGCTATACTTTGAAATTGGTCAAACATCATAGCAATGACTCATGTCGATAGGTAAGAAATCCAATACTTGTTGCTTCCATTAGAGGATCCTGCAACAATGAGCCATGAATATTAGATAAGAGATTAAAATTTATAGCCCAATTTCCATACACATGTTTAGATATAACTCAAGCAGTTTAAGATATAGTTAATTAGTGCATCATCATTGATTAATATAAAAAAATAAAATGGAAAAGATAAGTAAGCATCGACATATATGAATGTGTTAAACATATACCAATACAAAGCATGCAACATAGTCACACATTATGTTATGAAGTCATAGATATCATACACATATGAGCGGCTGGAAATTTAAATTTATGAGCATCCATCATGCTCAAATACATCACACAAATTAGGCATATTGTTTAACTTAAAATTAGCATAACTACAAAAAGAAGTCAAAAGTATAAATGTATATATCAGTTAGTACCCAAAAATGCCACCAAAATAAAACTAATGTCAATCTAGACTTGCTTCTTCATAAACTTGTCTAACAAATCCTTTTGTCCAAAGTCAGACTTTCCAATAAATTGCCTCCCGTCAAGTTCACTTTCAATAAGTGTGTCATAAAACCTCTCAAGCATTTCAATAGGATAGTTTTCTTTGTTGGCAAAGACTGTTATGGACAACTTTTTAGTCCAGTGCATGTTAACATTCTTGATAGATGATGTAATTTCTTTTATCTGATATATCATATGTTGGATAAACTCATTATTAGTATCAGAGTTTCCACTACCCTTTCCCTTATTAGTCCTTCCCTTGCCATTCTTTTCATTTTGCAAATTAGTTGTAGGTTTAGCTTTTTTGGGAATAGAGGTTTCCTTAACTTGAGTTGGCGAATCATCTTCATCTAGATTATGAATGTGAGGTGAGTGTTGATTGGGTAGAGGACTGTCATCATCATCTCTAATATTAATAGGAGGACTACAACCAAAATGTGTGTTAAAATCCTTGTCGTAATTTCCTTTAGCTTGAACTTCACTGATAATAATTGCAAGGTCCTCATAGTGAACTAGTGGCTTGTTGATGTATTTTTTAAGCTTGGAACTACTCAAATTTTTATCCTACATAATACAATATGTATTAAACTCTAATATAGCAAAAGATGACATTGTAATAAAATGAAAGCAAGATAGTGTGTAAAGTTTAGAAATACCTCACTCCATCTATCGAAACAGTCTTTATCCATGATGATAGTACTTGTTGATTCATCCTATCTAGCCCCACTTAGATTGTGACAGAATTGCATATCATGAAATCTTGTTCGAAGACTTTCCATATGGTTGATAACATGTTAGGTAGTAAAACCATCATCAAAGTGTTCATTCATATGAGCGACTGCCATATTGAAAGCGGTCTTCTTGAAATTTTTGTTAGATTTTTGTCTAGACTTTGCCATTTTTGCAAGAAATAGAATCAATATATCATCATGTTTACTTAGCCAAAATCTGTGTGAGCCACTTTACCTTTAGTAGTAGGATCACTTTTTCCCTTTGAAGCAACCTTCTTCCTTTTTCTTTTTGGATTTGGAGAAGGATTGTCATCACATGTAGCAGTGATCATTGTCTTGCTACCCCTTAGTTCTAAAATGGTTCCCCCTTCAGTGTGTGGAATGATATGAATCCCACTAGAGAATGGAATATGGCATTGTTGCTGCATGGAGGTGGGACCGCTAAGCATGTGAGTAGATGATATTGGTGGATGTGTCATAGGAAAGTAACTACCATCATAATTGGCCATACTATAAAATAATTTGCAGTATTACCAGATAGTGGTGACTGGTAGGGCATGAACCCCATATTAAAACTACTAGTGGCTGGAATATTTGGAGTTCTAGATGATGGGGATGGTGTGGTTGGATTGCTCTTGTCAATCCCTTCAAACTTAAGATTCTCAGCCATTCCTATAGAAAATTAGAGAAATAAATAATATAAAATATGAAAATAAAGCATTTCTATGAGATAAGCTAAAAATAAGGAAATTCAGGCAATACTTAAAATGTATTAATCAAATATATCCTACAACACTTGTAGCATTGCATAAAGTAATCGCGACATATGAACATAAATAATTATACAATCAAGAGTAACAAACTACATTAACCCTCAGAATTAATAACAAAAAGAAAGTACTTGACCAAAACATCACTAGAAAGATTTCCTAATTAAGTTCACATGTCAATTTCAGTGGTGTTCCCACCATGGTGGCATTCACAGTAGTTAACCCACATCTCCCAAGCTATTTGATCTCTATGATCCTTCCATTCGGTTCTTGATTCTATTTGCTCTCTTTGGGTTTGAGTTTGAGAGAAGTCAATAATATTGTCCTCATCTTCATTTGCCATTTCATTATCCTCCTCTTCAATTTGTACGAGTTCATTGAGGATGTCATCGTTTAGCTCAACAGTGCAATATAATTATGAAGAATTGTGCATGCCAAGACAATATCAACATGTGTCCCCATTGGATAATTAGGTTTAGTGAAAAGAATCTTGAAATGATTTTTTAATATTTCGAAGGTGGATTCAATCTTAGATCTTAAAGATGAATGTCTAATATTGACTAGCTCCCTTCTATTATTAGGTATTTTTCCAATTTGTTCTTTTAAATGATATCGAACACCACGGTAAGGGGAGATGAAACCTGACATGGTTGTGTAACTCGTAGCACAAAAGTAGTATTTGCCTACAATTATGATGATAAAAATATATACATTAGATCATGTTTATTTTAGTTACAAAGTTGACGAAGTTACCATCAAAGACTCTCAAACCATGAGGATGTGGTCTAGATAATGCATCCTATAGGATCCTATAGTCGTTTGCAGAACCTTACCACCCAACTAAAATATATGTGAATAATTTATTAAGGGTACAAGCTGCCAAAATATTTTGTGTGACTCCTTTGTGACCACAAAAATGTGCAACAAGTCTAGCCGGAAGCATGGAATCAATATGGGTCCCATCTATCATACCAATACAATCCTAGAAAGTATATCATCAAATAAATATAAAATCATTTCAAATATAGAGTTAAATGAATATGTACTTTTTTATAAACTATTAATGATATACCTTAAAATAAGGGTAGTATCGATTGTTGTTAAGGGTCTCCTTCGGTACTTTATTTGGCACTTGTCTCCTATACCATCCACATATGTGATAAATTGCTTCAAGTACTTTGTTGAAATATCTACTTACGCTCTCCCCCGATCTAATAAAATGTGACCTTACGATGCGATTTTTTGTTTTATGACCCAAAATATTCGATGTCATGGTGAGTTGTTCTTCTACCGTAACATGCCTTGAATCTTTTAAAAGTTCATTTGACCTCATGATCCTTGCAAGATTGTTAAAAACCCCATTCTGCATGCTCTATGTAGTGCATGTGACAAAACCTCCTTTTTTAATTAATTTTTTAATAATTGGACCACTACGTGTTATTCTACGTCTACTTGCACTCTACGCATGAATGTAACTAAGATCAATATGATAGATAGAGTAGCCCCAAAGACTGCACACTATCATTTCTTCATCAACACATTCACCACATATCTACAATACCCACATTAAATCAATTAAGAGCTTGAAAGAAAAATAAAATAGTTATCATCCAACACATATTTATAATATACTATATGATCTAAAGATTAAAATGTAGCATTAATAAACAAGTTTTTGCTATAAAAGCGAAACAACTGCTAAAAAATCTTATACAGAAAGATAACTTTATATTCGTGGCTTGAACCAAATTCATGGGTACAACCAATAACTAACTTTTAGTTGACAAATTATGCAAATGGACTCCAAGAAACTGACTGTTATACATGCAATTATGCTTCTCAAAGAAAAGGGTAGACCATAATATAAATTCAAAGTCAAAATACAATATCAAGAACAAGAAATTACTGCAATTTTAAACTATAGAAAGCTAACTTTATATTCATGGCGTGAACTAAATTCATAGCTGAAACCAATAATTAAGCTCATACATGTTTATCCAATAGGAATAAGATAATCAGCAAGCAATTAATTTGGCCTTTTTAACAAGAAATTTTAAGTTATGATTCCACAAGCTTATTCAAATAATGGTATAGATAAAAACCATGATGTCCGAAGATATAAGTTGTCAAGCTACCTTTATAATTTTCAATATATGAAAATGAAAATTTTAGTAATTAATCAAGTGAAAGCATAAGGGTGTTGAACTTAAATGAACAAGTTCTAGATCTGCAAGATAGTTAGGAAGCACTATTCTCCACCCAAATGAGAAAACATATTTATCTATTCAAAATACTAACTTATATCCAGCCTAAATAGAAGATTATTGATTATATAAGTATTAAGGATTATGTCAAATTATCTTCACCTGGCATTGACAAGTCAATTTACCTAGTAATAAACAACCTACATAAAAGTCTTAATAAAATTACATACATTAATGTTGTTATTTGAAATTTAATATTAAATTGTATCGAAAAGCTAATATCATAGTAAAATAGCATTCATTAGTAAAATTTATAGCAATGCAACTATCATTTATTAAACAATTGCAAGGGAATATAAAATAATGTAGCTCTTGTGATACAACTATCCAAGCAACAGTTTAAAAGTCTCAAGTACAAATCACTATTAGCAATAATTTACAAAAGGAGATTAATACATACTTGAGAAAGCAATATTACTACTTTCCAATACATTAAAAGCAATAACTTTTATATTAGTTGCATAATAATGGAAAACTAGTAAATAAAATAATGCATGTTTTTCCTGTTGGTCCACTCCGGGAATTTCAAACAGAAGAATTTTATCTTTTTACAAATAATTATTTTGGTTATTAAAAAGAAGTATTATAAAACATTTCAAGGACAAGCCATGCACATGCATCTAGATCACATTAATCATTTTCTTCATAAATAGAGGATTCTACATAAAAATTAGAGCACTAATCAAGTTATTTTTGTAAAATAGCACTAATCAGGTTTAGAAGAGCAGAGTTTGAAACCCAAAGCTGTCATCCTTGAGCATACCTCAAACTAAATATTCAGAGCAAGAAAAGAACAACTAAGGAACAATAAGCACAATGTGAAAGTATATTTGTGACGCCCCTGGTTTCACACAAAGCTGTAGTCCAAGGTGAACCCAATGATATCAAATCTGTCATGCACCAACACTGTGCAACAACACATTTAACCATCACAGTTTTATCTCTCTAGTAGAATCAACAATAAGTAAGTGTAAGTACAAAGCAGATAGAGCAAGGTAATACTGTAATGAACATGATAAAGGAAAGAGATATTTAAATAGTCATAATCATGTCCTAACTGAATAAAATGAAGTACAACTAATAAATCTAAAATAATTGCAAAATATTCCAATACATAGAGTTAAATGAAATAGTACTAAGACACTCAGCCTTTACAAAATGAAATACAACTCTACATTTCTGAAAATGAATAATAAACTACTGTGGAGCAAAGTAAACTACTAGTAATATTAAACAATAACGATAGCTAAGTCGAGACTCTATCAACCTGCGACTCTCCGAACGCCTGGCTTACTGCCTAAAAATAGGGGAAACAACAAGCGTCAAGATGCTAGCGAGATCATCTCCACCACCCTCAGGGGAAAGAGGGTTAGGAGTATATATATGAAAATACATGTTAGTACATATAGATATAAAATTATTTATCCTGAACCAAGCAGAGATTGATGTTTAGAAATCCACAACATAAGAATAAGTACGTCGAATGAAATAATCCCAACAAGAAAATCGTCATGTATATACCTCATATCTCAAATTATGAATTGCTAAATACCAACTCCAAATCCTACGAGTAAAATAATAAATGAAAGACAGTATAATATCAAACCTCATCCAATGCTAATCGTGTCAAACATCTCACACTACCCTCAAGTAGATGGTGCAATCACAAATACAACATTCGATAAAATGAAGCTCGCATGAAATATGTCGTATAGGACAACCTCAGTAATATACCCTACTCTTGGGTAAGTAACATGGGAGCATGAATGCAATCTGTGTAATTCTCTATCAGAAACAACGATGCCCTTGTAAGGAGATCGTAATATCCTGTGGTAACAACCACCATAATCAATCGCTCTGCGGAAATAGACATATCCCCTATTCCTGAATGATGCATGTCAGATGATCGCCTTGTTGAGTATAGGCATATCAGCCTAATCCGAAAACCATGATGCATCATAGAGTATGGTCCATCCACGGTCTCATTATGGGATACTAACTAACTCACTCTGAGTATAGTCCATCCGCGATCTCGTTGCGGGATACCGACTAACCCACACAAGCATCCCTAACTAACATGATATGTAATATGCAATGAAACATACGTCACTTACTAATCATGACAAAATCAAAATGTTAGATTACGCACCTCAATAGCTTGTGCGTGCTTAAATCCAAATCCGTGTACCCTCATACACAATGCACGTATCTTGATGTGCGACTTGAAATTTCCCTAGGGGTGAATAGGGTATATGTAAATGTAATTCGATATTAATACCAATTAAAAACTTATTAACAAATATTCTAGCAAGTATAATATTCAACAACTTATATGTACAAGGATATGTAATTAACACAAGGGTGAAATAGACATGAAATAATATAAACAAGATAGTGGGTAAATAACCAATGCAAACACAAGAAAATGATCACGGAGTTTGGTCCTTCCGACCTACGTCTCTGCTCCCTACTCTCGAGGAGAACTCCACTATCTCAACCGTTTTTTAACACTAACCGAAAACATTTACAACTCCACTATTATTAATACACAATACACTCCTCTAAGTGTTGGCCCAGCCCGTGTTACCTTCCTCAAGTGCTTGGATTTACCACCTCTCCCTAGGCTTTACTACCAACGCCACTCCTCTTAGAATTTACCTCGTCTCTCACCAACCACTTGTGAAACCCCGATAATTTTTAAATGATACATTAATATGAGATTAATTATGATATATAGATATTTAGTATGATAAATATCATTAAATGGTATATGAATATAATACCATGTGTTTTGAGTATGAATGAGTTCATACATAAGAGAGGAATTAATGTGTTTTTCCCAGCTTTTGAGCTTTGTGATGTGACTGCGGAATTTCGAGGACGAAATCCTCTTAGGGGGGTTGAATGTGAAACCCCAATAATTTTTAAATGATACATTAATATTAGATTAATTATGATATATAGATATTTAGTATGATAAAAATCATTAAATGGTATATGAATATAATACCATGTGTTTTGAGTATGAATGAGTTCATACATAAGAGAGGAAAGAGTCGAAACATGCACAATGGCCAATCACATGAGAAAATTGGAAAATCCCAGTACGGTCGACCGCCACGGTCGACCGCGAAACCTGCAGACTGTTTTAAAACCTGTTTTGAGTTGGTTTCGGATTTCTAAACCCATATTCGTTTTCCCTGATATATATATGAGTTTTTCACGTTTTTCTCAGTTTTCCTAAGAACCCTAACAGCAACCAAAACCCCCAACTCCTAGTTTGATTTCTTGGAGAAGATTGGAGACTTTCAAGTTGGGTTTTTGTTGATTTTTGGCTTTTGGAGTGGAGATCTCCTTCGACGTTGCTTCTAACACGTTTTCCTACAACCCCAGGCGAGTATCATCTCTGCTAATCCCCTTCCCAGTTTTTAAAAAGGTTTTTAAAGAGATTTAAACATGTTTTGTAGAGCCTAAACGACTAGATTATGTATAAAAGACAACTCTTTTGTATTATATGTATAAAGATTAGGTCTTTTCATGCTAAAAAGGTTGAGAACGTTTTTACAGATGTGATTTAAGATCTGAAGATGATTTTAAAACGTTGTTAATCTAAAGAAAGAAGTTTGATTTAACGTTTTGAGCTTTTATGCATGTTTTAGGGTTTTGAATATAAATCTAATGCATAAAATCATGATTATATGTGTTAAATTTGTTTCCAGATGTTCCTATCTGCTGTAGCATGTTTGTATGCAAGATTCATGAAGTTTCTATCATGTTTGAATCACATAAATACAACTGTACACGACACATATTTAAAAATCTGAGAAACTAGAAATCTGGATCACGGTCGACCGCGTGTGTCCACGGTCAACCGCCAGGTCGACCGCGTGCAGGACAGAGACACTGTTAGCCCCTGGAACCCGTCGCGGTCGACCGACGCATATGTGCGGTCGACCGTCACACAGATTTTGGCCTGTGCATGTTGTTTGGATTTTTTTTGGGGTTTTAAGAGAATTCCTCGATCTCGTACTGATATATTACAGTGTTTAAGAGTTGTTTAACACCTAGGATGATGGTGAATTCCAGATGTGGACACGCACACCGAGATATGTGAATTTATGTTGAGTTTGTGTTGGATTGACACACTTATGACACAAGATTAACAGATAAACACATATGAATAATGTTGTTTTATACGTATCCGGAAATAGGGAGATGAAACCTATTTAACGCAGAATGATTGAGTAAGAATATTACAATAGTATCGTTATTTCATGTATCCAGAATAGGGAGATAATAAATCCTATTGCCGCAGAGCGATTGAGTAAGAACATTACAAAAGTATCGCTATCGTACAAGATGATGCACACATAGATAATTGATCAGTTGCAAGTTTTACTTTCATGATAGACTACCTGTGAGTAGGGTATTTCCTTTGAGTTTTGGCACACCCGTTATGAACGGTAGTTATATTCGTTTTGGTTGGCATCCTCTTATATTAGAGCAGGTTACTCGGATGTAATTCGAGAAGAAGTATTTATTCTTTATGTTGGAGTTTTGCGTATGTTTCCTTGACTATTTGTTTTTCATCGAGAGCTATATGAATAATTTGATATATGCATGTCCTAACTCTATTTTCTTATATGCTCCTACCCCTTCCCCTGGGGAGAGGTAGTAATGATCTCGCTAGCGCTTTGACGCTCGTTGTTTCCCCTCTTTCAGGCAGCGAGTCCGGCGCACGGGGAGTCGCAGGTTGATGGGACATCTTAGTTATCTGTTTAGCTATTTATTATATTTTGTAGTTATTGCAGAACTCCACATATAGTTGATTATTTTCAGACTCTAGATTGGTATTTTATTTTAGAGTTGAGAACTCTTGTGAGACTTTGTTTATTTGACTCATTGTATTTGAGACTCAGTTCAGACTCAGTGATATTTCTACTTCATTCCAGTTGGGCTCATTATTAATATTTCTTATACTTCTTTTGTGTACATTTTCAGTGTTGTTCAAATTTTGATTTTTTTTACTTGTCTATACCTTCATCTATTTATTGTTTCCACTAGAGAGATAGTGATTGTGATAGTGAAACATATCGTAGCATGGTGTTGGTGCTTGGCAGGTTTGACAATCCGGATTTTACCTAGGACTGCAGCCTTGTGTGAACCCTGAGGCGTCACACCACTTCTCTAAGTGTCCTTGTGTATTATAATATGTTCTTAACAATGAAGTGCAAGTACAAAGAGTTTGTTCTCTAATACAATGTGAGAACAAAATTAAGCTCACTCTCAATGATTCAACCCACAACCTAAATTACTATGTGTGAAAATTCTTAAGTTCAAGGGTGTGTATGTAAACAATGAGTATAATGAAACCAAAATTAAACTCAAATCAATCTAGCATAAATATGAGAATTAAAACAATAGATAGCTAGAAGATGAGTTTAGAAAAACTTCTCTAAAACAAGAGAGATGGAGATATGAAGCTTGAAGCTCAAACTGAGATGATCTCCTCTTCTTGTGAAACTCTCTTAACAAAACCAAAACACACTTTTGATCTTTGAAAACTTGAAACAAACTTGCAAAAACTTATTTTAGAACCTTTTTTTTTTGTTTATAGTAAGTGTTAAGGACCAAAGGGTATTTATAGTTGCTCAAAACAATAGCCCAAAACCCAAGAAAAACACCAAAATCCAAAATTTGAAAAAACTAGACGTTATTGCAATGTATTACTATTCGGCCGATTGATGAACAGTGTTCGGTCGACCGTATTGTTCACCAACACTTTTCACAGAATCTGAAACCTAAAAATTCTGTGTAGCTGACTTTATAAAATCAATTAAAAATAGCAAACTAACTCCAAAAATTATAAAATTTTGAGGAAAGTTTCTAAACATGTAAATAAATACGTTAGAGAAAGAATTTCTAAAATATCATTTCTCATTTATGAGAAATCATTATTTTAAAATATATATTCCAGATTCTAAAAACTGCTGAACTACTTGAGTTTGTAAAATCAATTTAATATAGTAAATCAACTCCAAAAATGATAAATTTTGGGAAATATTTATAAACATATAATAGAACATGTTAGAAAAATAATTTCTCAATTTAAATTTCCTATTTGTGAAAATTTATTTATTTTGCAAACTGTTAAACAATATGAAATCATCAAAACTTGATTTTGATGAAATCAATACAAACAAGTTATGAAACAGTTTTTAATAGATTAATAGACTTGAGAAAAGATATAAAATAGTGTTAAAAAGTCTTTAATCTATAAAAAAAATTTCCAAATAAGGATGATAAACATGAACCTAGCATGTATGTTTGTAAATGTAACTATTTGTTTCATATTTATTTAATTTAACTTGAAAGAGATAAACCGAAAACGTGTATGTGTGTAATATTTGAGCTTTAAGCATAAACATACAAAGTATAATATCTAAACTAGAAACAATATACCCAAGCTAAGAGATCTTCGATATGCTCATCTTGGTTGCGGATGAAGCTAAGAGATCTTCGATATGCTCATCTTGGTTGCGGATGAAGCTTGAACTTGTACTTGACTTGAAATGCAAAGCTTCATTCCGATATTCCTTCCGAACTTGTACTTGACTTGAAATGCAAAGCTTCATTCCGATATTCCTTCCATCCTCCAATGGATATGATCATGTAGGTGTAAGTCCATCCTTCCTCCAATTTTGATGTTTGTCTAGAATACCTAATGAGCAAACTCAAATACTAGACAAACTATGTTAGGGATTATTTGTAAATCATCAAAACAAGATTAGATAATAGACTCATAAACATGAGACCTAACAATCTCCCCTTTTTTTATAATGACAAATAATCTACACAAAGAGTATATATAAAATATGCAATAAAGAAAAATACTCAGAATACTCACAAACTACTTGTTTCTCACCTTTTGTCAACATCAAAATGGGGAAAACAATTAGAGAGCGAAAGCTCCTCCCATAAATAAGCCCGGTGAGTATAAACAAATATAGAAAAAAAGCACCCTATCAAAAAGTCACAAAACATATATCAAATGATAACAATGATTCTATATGTGAGCAAAAAATATATACAAATCATAGCTCACACTCAAAGGAGGGATATTCAAATACTAGTGCTCAATCGCATAATATAATAGTACAAGCACTGGTCAACAATATAAGACGCTATATATACATCATGCAAGGCGAGACCTATATAGTAATAACGGCAAAACGGAGATAAGTCTGCGTGTTTATTTTCGTTAGAGTAATGACAAGTTGTAACTTTAATTGTGTTTGATCATTGATTTATCCTGTTTTACTGCAACTGATTGAAGTTGTAACAGATTCACTCAAAAGCAAGGATGAATGAACATAGCTATAGACTTTCACTGAGCTAAGAACATATAATCATAGAATTAAGTGCACTTGTATATATAGTATATATAGTAAGTAGTCCGGAATCTACGAAGACTCGCGGACCAAATCGGGGATAACTATATAATATATAGTATAGTACCATAATAATACTATAGTAGTACGTAGTAGGTACTATATATAGAAGTAGTCATACCCTGGCATAATTATATGTAAATACCTGTTAGCTAAGCTCAAAAAAGGACAACAGCCTCCGGTGCGCGTCGAGCCACCTCTAGCAAGAGCAATCGTGACAACATGCACTCAGAAGCGTGATATCGAATTTCCTATGTCAACGCTCCAGATAATAGTAGCGTGTGACCAACGCGATATACGTAGTATATATTATTATGATATATATACTAATAAGAGCTATAACCTGGTAGTAAATCACTCAATGCGAGCTTCTGTTATATAGCACTGAAGTAAATCTATATATCGAGGGGAATATCAATCAATAATACTCAGGTATAATCATTAGTACGTATATATATGTATATACGTATTAATATAGTATACTAAGTATATAGTATATAGTATACTATATAGTATAATATATAATAATATGTATATAGTATTATATATAGTATATATATGTATATATACATATATATTTATATACTATATATATATGATAATGTATATATATATTGTATAAAGTGTTATATGATGATACTGTATATGTATATATATATTGTATAGTATATATAGGTAGTATACTAGTATAATATATATATATATATATATATACATATAGACTATATATATATATGCCTATATAGTATATATATAGTTTACGTACGTATATAGTTAGTATATATTATAAATTACATATCTATATTATAAGCTATATAGTATATATATAGTATATATATAGTATATAATATATATATATTATATTATGATATATATCCCTATATATGCTATCTATAGTATATAATAAGTATAGTATACATATAGTAGTATATATATATATATATATATACTGATAGTATAATAATAGTAAATAGTATATATATATATATATATAGCATGTATATATATATATACTGACTACATATATATATAGCTATACTATCATAATATACTACTACTAATATATAGTATATATTATTCTATATATCATACTATGTATGTATGGCTATGTATGTATGTATGTATGTATGTATGTATGTATGTATGTATGGTATGCTATGTACTGTATGTATGCGTATGTATGTATGTATGTATGTATACTATATATATGAGTACCTATTATACTATATAGTATATATATATCATATAGGTTAGTATGACTATATACTATATATATACGTACTATGATATAGTATATATATAGTAATTATATATATATATATATATAGTATATATATGATGATATAGTATATGATATATATATGATATCATATATAGTTATGTAATGATATATATATGTCGTC
>NC_033803.1:46181690-46279911 GCF_001876935.1 Asparagus officinalis | reverse complement strand
AGTCGACTATATAACAGTCGCTAGGCACTGTAGCATGCTGAAAATCTGATTTTAAAAGTGCCCTTTAAAAATAACAAATAAATTCCAAAATTATAAAACTTTGGGAATCATTGTAAACATGTAAATGAACATGTTAGACAAAGGAAATTTTGGAATTGCACTTACAAAAAGTGAAAACTCATCATTTTATAAAACTAGTCCAAAACATAAAAGTAAACATACAATGTTTTTTGACATTTGACATAAACCATGTTTTGAAACTTTGTAAAATATTTGTATGGACATAATAAAAGATGTTTATGATGTATATATAGTCCAAAACATATTTTTCATAAAACACCTATATTTACGAAAATCATAAATATATATGTGTGTGTATTTGAGCTTATAGAATTAACACACATTATATAAAAACCTAAAACTACAAACATAATAAACTATATACCAGGCTAGATGAAGGTCTTCCAATGAGCTCAACTTGGTAAACAGGCAGATGAAGCTTGACTTGGATCTTTAACATGAATGCAATGCTTCAACCACTACTCCGCCAACCTCCATTTGATATGATCGTGAATGCGCAATTCCATCCATCCTCCAACCACGTGTTTGTCTACAATAAATACAAAAACACAAATACTAGACAAACAACATTAGTGGTAAATTGTTTGTTAAACATCATCAAAACAAGAAGGCCAACAAAGCCGTGTTGGGCCGGCTGGCCCAAAAGCTATTGTTTTTGGCATCGATGCCCGCATCGATGCCAGCATCGATGCCCGCATCGATACCGCCTAGCTGCTGCCTCAAAAACCGCACCCCTCCCTTTCTTCTTCCCCATTGTTTTCTCTTTCCATCTCTCCCCAAAAACCAAACCTGAAAATTTCCCCAAAACCGAACCCAAAAAAAATAAAATTTCTCAAGGGCATTTTGGAATTGGAGGGCTTCTTCTTCAAGTTCTCAGATCTTTTCTTCTTTCACCTCCACTCATTTACCAAGGTATTGTTTTTCTAACTTGATCTTGTATTTTTTTTATGAATTCATGAATAAATTGGTCATTGAATCTTAGGTAGTTATGAATGATTATCATATTTTGTGAGTTTTATGATCAATTTAACAAATTTAGGATCTACATTGGGGATTTTTGTTCAAAATCCGAAAATTGGAGGGGTTAAATAAAATCCGAAAAGTTAGGGGGGTGTTTGCAAATCCAAAAATTTCTTGGGGGTTTGAACTTAGGATATCTTGTTCAAAAATCTGAAAAAAAAAGAAAGAAAATTTTTTTTAGGGGTGTTTTGTGCAAAATCGAAAATTTCAAAAAAAAAGGGGTGTTTCATGCAAAATCCGAAAATTCTTAGGGTTTTTGTGTAAAAACACATAATTAGGTACGTGATTTCAAATTGAAAAAAAAAACAAATTGGGTGTTTTATGCAAATCCAAAAAAAAATAGGGGGGTTTTTGCAAAAAAAAAATGAATTTAGGGTGTTTTGTGCAAATATGAGTAATTTGTCAAATAAAAGTCTAATTGGATACTTCTCACGTTCGGAAATTTGTACTGGATATTTTATTCAACAATTGTAAGGTTTAGCTTATAATTGTCATTTCAACATGTATGTTTCACCGATCAAGTTATCAAAATTTTAACATTTTTGATTTCTCAAATAATAATTTTGAGGGAATTTATTGTCAAAAGAAATTCTGATAACTTGAAATTAACTCATGTTGAACAATTTGTAGCTAAATAAATAAATAAATAAATAAAAATTTATTAATTTTTTTCCTTTTTTCTTTTCTTTTCTTTTTCTGTAGATGCCTCCCAGAAAGAAATCTCGAGCAAGTTCATCATCCTCTGATCCATCTGATACCGACATAGATAGACCCACTATTTTAGCTAGAATTATGGGTCTTAACATTCATTTTGAGAGGGGATTTCAGATGAGTGCACTGCATACATATCATTCCACAGTCACCATGTTATCTGCAGTAGGTCTTAGGAGCATGATGACTAAACCCTTAGAAAAAGCCAACATTTCATTAGTGCATGAGTTCTATTCTGGATGGGAGATTGATCCAGATAGAGAATATTCAGCTTTTTCTATCGTGAGGGGTGTTAGGGTTATTTTCGATCTTTCCACTATCCGTGCTACCCTTGACCTTGCAGAGCCACCCACTGATGTACCAGATTACTTCCATTTAGCCTCCACTTTACAGCCTGGTACACCAGAATACAACAACATGTCTGCAACCTTGTGTGGGAGGGTCTTTACATCTAGTTTCGGTTCAGGAAATCTCAAACCAGAATATAGATTACTTAATCTTTTCCTGAACTTTGATTTGAAACCCACCACTGCATACTCCGTCATTACCCCACACGATATTCTCCTTCTCTTTTGGATAGCCACTGGTCAGCGATTTGATATAGCGAGGATTATATTTATATGGATGCGCTCATCAGTGGAGAATGTGTTAGATTGGGTCAGGACACAGTCTGCATCACGTACTCAGCTCATTTACCCCTATTTCATCACTAGACTCTGCCATAGATTTCATGTTCCAGTATTCGCAGAGGATAGGTTAGAAGCAGGGAAGGGGTTACTAAATGATCAGACTGTGAGGAGGAGCATTTCAGGGCGAGATCAGTCCGGTCCTTCAGGTAGAGAGCCTCCTCAGCACCAGCCAGCTACACATGACCCCACTCGAGAGGAGATGGATACAATGCGGAGTCGCATGGACAGGATGCAAATACAGATACACAGGATGCAGCGGCATATACACGAGATTCACGGTCAGATCAGCTACTCTACCGATACCCTGGCATATTTGGCGAGAGGATGGCAGAGAGAACATGGAGATACAGATGGACCTCCACCTGAGCTTTATAGTTATATCACACCATTTCAGCCAGATGATTTCCCAGGAGAGGATGAGGCGGGACCGAGTTCAGCAGCTGCCGCTGATGATGTGGATGACGATATATCAGGAGATGAGCAGTGAGGGATGTTCTTTCTACTTTACCCAGTCTTTGATTTTTTTTTGGCATGTACTTATTAAACTGTGATATTTTGGATATTATGTGCATTGAGGACATTGCAAAGTCTGGGTATGGGGGTGTAAGCTAGTTAAGCTTTTGTTTTGCTAGTTAGTATTTTGTTTTAGTATTTTTTTTTCTCTCTCTCTCTCTCTCAGCATTTATCTTTTGTTAGTAAAAAAAAAAAAAAAAAGATTCACTTGCCAAATTAATAGAGTTAAGTAATAATTGATCAAATTGATAGATTTTAAATTTTCTAATTCTTAGTTAGTGACATATTCAAGTTCACCTTTTATGATAACTCTAAATAAAATTCTTAAGAAATGATTTTTCAACTAGTATACTTTACTTAAGTCTTACCTTAGATTTTTAATTAAAAATAATGAAATTTTTGCATGCTTAACTTAGATTTGAAAATATTTTTTTAAGTTATCTTGATTTACACAAATTTTTTTTTAAAGACTATATATACTTACACATATATATATATAAAAAAAACTAACTTTATAAAAGAAGAGTGCGAAAAATGGGCACCACCAAAAAAAAAACTCTTAAATTTAAGGTGATTCTATCTTATAAAGCCTAAGTTGACTGAGCAATTAAGCCCAATGAGTATCTCTATACTTAATGACCTAAGCCCAAATGGGTTGGGATTCATTGGCCCAAAACTCGTTAAATGGTCACTTAGAAAGCCCGTTAAAATAGAAAACAATCACCAAGAATTAGAGAGTGGAAAAAATATACATATATATAACACTAACAATTGTTTTTATATATTGTTGTTTTGTATATATGGTCTTGAAAAATAATTTTTGATCAAGAGACTTGAAAGTTATTTAAAACAAAGAGTTGGCATGTTCTTTTCAAAACTTTTTAATTAAATTTCTAAGATTTGACTTGGTTTTGTATTGCTATAATGAAAATAATTTCTAGGGGATTTTACATTGGAGTTATATATAAAAACGTTTTCTTGATTATTAACTAGCTTCAATTAGAATGTTTAAATATATCAAGGAAAATCTTATTTACTGACTTTTTTTTAACTTGGCAAGTTGACCGAATTTTGTGGGTATATTCACTGCAAACCCTCACGAGACTATAACTCGTCCACTAGGGTAACCTAGGGGTTTAAAGGCTTGTTGTATGCGCTAAATACAACCGCGATTCCTGCGAAAGTGAGTTAGGATTTTCTTTTTCTTTCTTTGCTAAGAGGACTAGCAAAAGTTTAGGTGTGGGGGTATTTGATAATCACATTTTATTATAATTTTATACCCTCATTATCTATTTTATATGAATAAATATACCACTAATAATTGCTTTTATCTGTTAATTGCAGGTTAATGATGAATAAATCTCAAACTCCAATATCTCAACAAAAACCCCTTGATTTAATGAAGAAATGAAGCCCATGAAGCCAAAGGAATTCTTTCAAATATTTAATGAAGAAATAATTCAAAGCCCAATGGAAAATCAAGAGAAAATGCCAAGCCCAAAAGTCCAAGCCAAAGCCCAAGACACAAGCCCAAAAGCAAAATACAAGAGTTCTGCGGACAGCAACAGGAGAAGAGCAGGCATCGATGCCTGCATCGATGGGGGCATCGATCCCCGCATCGATGCCTGTATCGATGCCCGTAAGCTCATTGCTGGATTTTAAATGGGCTCAAGAATTGGATTTTGATTTTCTTTTGAAAATCAAATAAATCAAAGGTGGAGATTGTTGCTTGGGGCTCAAGACAAATCCAATGGCTCATATTCATTGAAGATTACTATAAATAGGGGTAGAGAGTGAGGGGTTAGAGGTGTGAAAATTTTGTAAACTCCTTTTGGAGAGGAGGGCTACTCTTAATTGAGAAGGCCTTCCAAAAATTGTAACTTTAGTTGCAATTAATAAAAATAATTTTTTCCTCTTTAAATTTGTTCTTTCTCCTCTTTGTTGAATGATGAGGATGGAGATGAAGAGCAATTTGAAGGTTTGCATTTCTTTTCTCTTTTATTTCTTTTTAGTAATTTCTTTATTATTGCTTATTAGTTAGATTTAAATTCATGCTTGTAGTGTAGATTTATTTTCTTGTCTTTTTTATTTCTTTTTGCACTTTAATTTGTAGAATAGATTTATTTTCTCGCATTTAATTTTTGTAATATATTTTGTAGTGTAGATTTTTATTTTCTTTGTAGTTAGATTTATTTCTTGTTCATAGTTTAGATTTTTCTTTTCTTTTTATTTTTGTAATTAGTTCTTTTTCTTGTTTTTATTTCTTAAAGATGTGAATTTAATTCTTGTAGGAAGTTTAGAATTATATGAAACTAGTCTAATTTCCTTTATATTGTATGAATTATTCTCTTGCACTTAAAATGTTCATGTTTAGGATAATCAACTAGAGAACTAATCGGTAGAAGAAGAATTTGATAATCTATGCTTATCTTAAATGGTTTGATAGGTTATGCTTATGAATTCTAGGATTATTATCATGTTGTTGTTCTTATCATGAATAGTAATTTTAACTTAGATGATAATTTGATAGGTTACACTTTCCTTAAATGGTTTGATAATCTATGCTTAATAAATCTAAGTTGAAATATGATAAAAAGAGAATAGTTTATATTTTGTAATTGAAATTGGTTAGTGGATTATATTCTAGATTTCTTACCTCTTTTGAATCCTTCATCTTAACTTTCTTAAATTTTCTTTTCATTTTTGGTTTTATTTCTTGATTTTATTAATTCATATTTCTTGCCTTGTGATTTCATTTATTCTTTAATTCTTCCTTCTCTCCTCTAAAATTCAATTTATTATCTTTTGCATATATTCATAACAATCACTCAACAAAATCACACTTATTCTTTATTCCTATTTGTCATGCACAAAACATAAGAACCATTTCTAATAATCTCTTAAATTCACCTTCCTCGTGGGATCGATATTTTTTATACTATAACTTGATAAATTGTGCACTTGCAATTTTGGTACATAATTATGACGCATCAAGTTTTTGGCGCCATTGCCGGGGAAGGTGCTAAAATAGGATTTTATTAACTTGATTCTTTAACTTGTGTATTTTCTTGTGAAGGAACCGCTTGGAGCTTGAAAATCTTGGATTGAAGATCAAGAATTTGGAGCATTGCTTTCGAGTAAGTCTTCTTTCTAGTTTTCAATTCTACCCTCTTTAGCTAGCTTCACAATTAGAGACAATTAGGATTTTAAAAAAAAAAAAAGATTTCATTTTTGTTGACCATAATAAAATCCATCTTTCACTTAGATATTAACTAACAAGATAATAAATTCAAACATGATCCCTCGGGGGAAAGGTAAGGCACATGCTAATGCAGTTGATGCTAATCAAACTTTTCAATTGCAACCTCAGCAACAGCCGCAGCAACAAGCGCCATAACAATCTCGGGGGCAATGGCAACAACGGCCTCAGAAGCAGAAATCTTCGGAGCCGAGGTTTCCTAAAGTATACTCCTTCAAGGATGATGAAGTTCCCGGCATCTTCAAGTACCTATTGGAGAACAACAAAATCCAGCTACCAGCGATCGTGGATCAAGAAGGGGCTAGCAAAGTGACGGATCCGAAGTATTGCGCATACCATAGAGCGGTCCATCACCCTACCAAGTCGTGCTACCACCTCAAAGACAAGATCCAGGCGCTAATTGATGTAGGCGTCATAACCTCGAAGCCGTCCAAGAATGTCGGAGCGAACGCAGTGTCAATCAGCTTTGGATCAGTGCCCACAACATGGTTCAAACCAGAGCGCATCACCAAAGTAGGAATGAAGACAGTAAACGATGACCCACATGGACAGCGCCAAAAAGGACTTTTGCCACACAAAGCCCCAAACGGCGAAATCCACTGGGTTCATCCCGATCTCATTGAAGACGAACAGTGGGCGACTTCCTCGAGAAGAAAGGGTAAAGGCAAGTCCTGCAATGCTTCATCCGCAATCTTCGAGGAGGATGGCGATGAGGCTCCTACTTTCCCGCTCTCTGAAGAAGAACAAGAAGTCTTCGCCACTAGAAGCGGAAATGAGTATCACTACAATTATCCACCACCTAGTGAGAAGGGGGTGAATAAACGGGGACCAGCCAAAACTCTCACGGAGATGGGGGTGATTACAAGTCCTACACCGGGCGAAGAGGCTCGACGACAGTCGGTGAATAAACCGAAAGAGAAGAATCCCCAGGAGGTTCAAAATCCGAAGCAGTCTCGTTTCAGTCGCCCGATTGGAAGAGACAAACCGGAAAGCTCGAAGACTCCACAAGTCTTCGATATAATGGCTCAACTAGCCAACATTCCAGCACGGATAACGCCATATGAGTTGTTGCGGTTGTCCAAGGAAACTAGGGAGGCCTTGCAAGAAGCTTTGGCCAATTCAGAGGTGTTTCTGACTCCTGTTATCTATGGATTCAACACTAGTGGGTCAAGACCCTTGGGTAAGATCCGGATAAAATGCCAAATGGGTGATTTGAAGACGGAAGTCACATGTTATTTGATTGACGCCGAGACTTCATATAACTTACTATTAGGTCGACCTTGGATCCACAGTAACGTTATAATTCCATCCACTCTCCATCAGTGTTTGAAATATGTCGACACTGATGGGGAGGTCAGGACGGTGGTCGCGGATAAGCAACCATTCAAAGGGTTTGAGAATTATTTTACTGATTCTCTCCTTTATGGTAACGAATCCGATACTGAACCATCGGCCCAGGGCACGAACAGCGGAGAAGAAGCTGATTCCGAAGCCGGATTTGATTACAATGGAGGTTTTGTTTTAAATGACATTGTACCCTTTGTAATCAACCTTGATGATGAACAATCATCAGAGGGCAGTTGTAACTGGCAACTTGCTAATAATGAAATAAATGATGATTTAGAGTACTCCCTGTCTCTGGATGATGTGATAAAAGAATTATATGATAATCCCGATTTGTATATGCCGCTTCGATCGTCCTATGTAGCAAAGGAACGCCTCCAGCATTCTTTCGGAATGACCATGGTCATCCCGAACAAAATAGGAGGTGCGAAAGAAGTGATTTATGGTAAAGGAAAAATCTCTCCATTACCGGATCATTTCTTAAGGGAAGATGAGAATGATGACAAACCTGGTCGGCATTTATCCAAGTATAGTCCAGAAGCTCGCAAGCTTATGGAAAAGCAGGGATACGATTTCACACTCGGAGAGGGTCTATACTTCGATCGAGGTCCCCGTATTCCAGCCAAAGCAGCGTATGTACCAAAAGGGAAACCAGAAGGGTATGAATCTTCTTCAGAAGACGAATGTTGATGGTTAATCAATAACCAATTATCTGAGCACTACAAAGATGGATATTCGTCAGATGCCTCGGAATGGGATTCCGATACAAGTCTGGGGGAAGCATTCAAAGCCCTAATGGCAAACATGGCTATAGTTGATCCGTCCACAATGGAGGACGACGAGCAAATGCCAACATGGGAAGACCCGTGGGTTCATCATCTGAATATGCAGTATGGTGATAGGTTTGAACAGAGGGAGCCCCCCACTGAAGATAAAATAGTTCAAATCAACATGGGTGACGAGGCTAACCCAAAGCCGATATTCATCAGCGATAGTCTCCCCTCAAATGAGAAGGAGGAATTAATCGCTCTCATCAGAGAATATATTGACGTCTTCGCATGGAACTATGAGGATATGCCAGGACTCGACCCTAATGTGGCAATGCACCTCCTCGATATCAAGTCGGATGCCAAACCTGTCAAACAACCGCAGAGACGGTTTTGTCCGCAGATTATGGAAGCCATTAAGGCAGAGGTTAAGAAACTGATCGACTCAGGATTTATCCGAGAGGAACAACATCCAGACTGGCTAGCTAATATTGTCCCAGTCATGAAGAAAAATGGTAAGATCAGGATATGCATCGACTTCAGGGACCTGAATGCGGCATGTCCGAAAGACGACTTTCCCCTCCCAATCACGGACGTCATCATCGACAATACGTGCGGATTTGAGAGGATGTCCTTCATGGATGGCTTTTCAGGATATAACCAAATCAAGATGCACCCAGATGACGAGAAGCATACAGCGTTCAGAACGACCCTCGATGTCTTTTGCTACACCGTAATGCCTTTCGGTCTAAAGAATGCAGGCGCCATGTACCAGTGAGCAATGACTAAGATTTTCCAAGAACATCTCAGGAAAACAGTCGAATGCTACGTTGATGATTTGGTTGTAAAAAGCCGCAACAAAGAAGATCACATCAAGGACTTAAAGACGATCTTCGATCTCATGTGAAGTCATCAATTGAAGATGAATCCCACCAAATCCTTCCTTGGAATATCCAGCGGAAAATTCCTTGGATTTGTCGTCACCACCAAAGGTATACATATCGATCCTGATAAGGTGAAGGCGATACACGAACTGCAACCTCCTAGAAATCTAAGGGAGCTCAGAGGATTGCAAGGGCGTTTAGCTTACATCCGGCGGTTCATCTCAAACCTTTCCGGGAAATGCCAACCATTCTCTAAGCTAAACAAGAAAGGTGTGTCATTTATTTGGGACGACGCCTGCCAAAAAGCATTCGAAGATATCAAAACATATCTGACGAATCCTCCTGTTCTCGTCGCACCAAAATCAGGTAGACCGTTCTTGATTTATCTCAAGGCAATGAACCACTCGATAAGTGCTTTACTAGCACAAGACGACAATAATGGTCATAAACATGCAGTCTATTACCTAAGTCGGACCTTGGTAGGCGCCGAGTCTCGATATCCGATGATTGAGAAAGAATGCCTCGCAATAGTTTTCGCAATGCAAAAGATGCGGCATTACTTGGTTGGACAGATGATTTACGTCATTTCCAATGTTAATCCAGTATGGGTATTTATGACGCAACCGGCTTCCATGAATTGGCGGTTAGCGAAGTGGGTCCTTCTTTTGTCTCAATATGATTTGCACTTCAAACAGCAGAAGTCGATCAAAGGACAGGCGATTTGTGATCTTTTGGCCGCAAACCCGACAACGGATACAGCAGAAGTATATGATGACTTGCCGGATGAAACCCACGAGGTTAACACTACATCGCACCAACAAGTATGGCAATTATACTTCGATGGTGCTTCGAGGGAAGTTAATAGGGCAATCACCCCCGGATGTCCCAAAGTCTCCTCTGGAGTTGGAGTAGTCTTGATTTCCCCGGGGAAGCATGTGATGCCTCGGGCTTATTCACTAACTAGTCCGTGTTCCAATAACGTGGCCGAGTACAACGCGCTTCTCATTGGACTCAGTTTTGCCAAAGAGCTGGGGGTCGAATATCTCGAAGCTTTTGGGGATTCTCAACTAATAGTTAACCAAGTCCGTGGAGAGTATGAAGTCAGGAGCCAAGACTTGATCCCGTACCACCAGGAGGCCATCAAAATGGCAGATTCTTTTAAAGAATTCTATATTGAATACATCCCCCGTCTGCAGAACGCTTATGCGGATGCACTGGCAGCACTAGCGGTATCACTTGCGCAGCCTCCCGAAACTGAACTATTAGTCACAGTAAGGACGCATCAACTCTGCATACCCATATACGATATGGATATTGAGGAGGTGAATTCAACTCAAATTGGGTCTGAGTCCCGAGATTGGCGTTTTCCTATCATTGACTACGTCCAATATGGTATTTTGCCAGAGGATATAAAAGAAAGAGAATCAATCCGCCGAAGAGCGCCAAGATTCTTCTACAATACTGAGACCTATACGTTATACCGTCGAGGGTACGATGGTTTGTTACTCCGATGCCTTTCAAACAAGGAAGCAGAAGAAGTTCTTAAGGAAGCACACGAAGGAGAATGTGGTGCGCATCAGCCCGGTCCCAAACTGTATGATCTCATCAGGAGAATGGGATATTATTGGCCAACAATGGTTCGTGATGCAATCGAATACGCCCGAGAATGTCATGCTTGTCAAATACATGCGAATTATATGCACCAACCACCAGAGCAGTTGCACACGTCAACCACGTCGTGGCCGTTCGAGACATGGGGCATGGACATTGTTGGTCCTATTTTTCCCCCCTCAGTCAAAGGTGATCGATTCATTCTTGCAATAACGGATTACTTTTCAAAGTGGGTTGAAGCAATTCCACTTAGAGAAGTGAAGACGAACAACGTCATCAATTTCATCAAGCATCATGTCATATATCGACACGGCGTGCCGAAACGGATCATTCATGACAACGGTCCACAGTTCATAAGCAACGCCTTCGTCAGATTTTGTGACAAGTTCAAAATTGAGGATGTTTCGTCAACAGCTTATTATCCCGCTGCGAATGGATTAGCTGAAGCGTTCAACAAGACGATCATTAAAATCTTGTCAAAACTCGTGAAGACTAATAAACGAGATTGGGACGATAAACTCGGTGAAGCACTCTGGGCTTATTGTACCACCATACGCACACCTACGGGAGCTACCCCATACTCATTGGTATACGGATGTGAAGCTGTAGTACCATTGAAGATCCAAATCCCCTCCCTTCGGATCGCTCTCGCCACGGAGATGACGACAGAAGAGAAACACCAGAACGCCTCGAAGAACTCGAGAGGTTGGATGAAAAACGTTTGGAAGCTCAACAACACATTGAGTTTTACCAAGCTAGAATGTCAAGGGCTTTTAACAAAAGAGTCCGACAGAGAAGCTTCAAGGAAGGAGATCTGGTCCTCGCTGCTCGCCGACCGATAATCCTCAATTCCAAGAAGAAAGGTAAATTCGAACCTAAATGGGAAGGGTCGTTTGTGATAGACACGGTCTACTCAAACGGCGCATATCGCCTCATTTCTATAGAGGGCGTCAGGCAATTAATGCCAATAAATAGGAAGTTCCTGAAAAAGTACTATCCCTAGTACATTTGGGATAACCTATTTATCGGGAAGTTCCTCGAAGAATATTACGCTTAATATTCTAGAGGATAACCCAAAATCTTTTTTACCACCAAAATCCCTCACTGATCAATTTCAATTGACAGTGAGTCCACCAAAAATGTCTTTTTGGCCCAAACTGCCAGCAATTTCCCCTCTTGATTCTTTTCACGAACAAGAGGTCCACTTTCAGTCCAGAGTCTCCTTTCGATAAACGAAAGAACTCCTTTCTCTTCTCTTTGGTTAAATCTTCTCACGGTTATAGCCAAAGTTGAAACTTCACTTCGATAAACGAAGAACTCTTTTTCCCAATTTAGATAATAGAATATAAAATTCTTCCTTTCCAGAATCAAGGAATAGAATATAAATTATTCTATTTTCCAGAATCAAGGAATAGAATATAAAATTCTTCCTTCCTTGTTTGGGGAACAGAATATAAAATTCTTCCTTCCCACACCAACTCTTTTCCAAGTATTTAGGATTTATCCTAGGAAGTTTATCCCGAATCCTAAGCAGGGATAAGTCTGTGCCTAACACGCGCTGCCGGTTTAGTCTTTCTCCGAAGAAGAAGACACCAGAGTTCGATTCTGGGGTATTCTATCCTGAAACCTAAGCAGGGATAAGTCTGTGCTTAACCCGCGCTGCCGGTTAGTTCTTAACCGTTAAAAAGAACACCCGTCCGCATATTCAACATTGTGGCAGGTTGTTATTAATAACACCAAAATCTATGCCTCACATGCATGGGGAATTTCATCCTGAATCCTAAGAAAGGATATGCCGGTGCCTAACACGCGTCGCCGGTTTAGTCTTTTTCCGTGGAAAAAGACACCAGAGTTCGATTCTGGGGTATTTTATCCCGAAGCCTAAGTAGGGATAAGTCAGCGTCTAATACACGTTGTTGGGTAGCCTATTCCCATAACAATGGCGAAGTCTACGTATTCGAAGTCGTAGCAACGAGTCTCAGAGAATTCACTCTGTTATTAATAACACCAAAATCTATGCCTCACATGCATGGGGAATTTCATCCTGAATCCTAAGAAAGGATATGCCGGTGCCTAACACGCGTCGCCGGTTTAGTCTTTCTCCGAAGAAAAAGACACCAGGGTTCGATTCTGGGGTATTTTATCCCGAAGCCTAAGTAGGGATAAGTCAGTGTCTAAAACACGTTGCTGGGTAGCCTATTCCCCTAATAATGGCGAAGTCTACGTATTCGAAGTCGTAGCAGCAAAGTCTAAGAGAATTCACTCTCTTAGTATAACGTTACATGCAGAACGGATTTAGACAATTCGCATGCTAGCCCGACTCAAACGGTAGTCGGTAAAGGCTAATCAAATCCGTTGAAGGCTGGGGGTTAGCTAAAAATCCTAAAGTCAACACCTAACACGTGTCGCCGGGTAGCCTATTCCCGTAACAATGGCGAAGTCTATGTATTCAACATCATAGCACAAAGTCTCAGAGAATTCACTCTCTTAGCACAATGTGATATGCGGAACGGATTTAGACAATCCGCATGCTAGCCCGACTCAAACGGTAGTCAGTAAAGGTTTATCAAACCCGTTGATGGCTGAGGGTTTGCCAAAAATCCTGTAAGTATTATGACCGTTGGGTTCACAATCAATAGAGAAACATAATAATAAAAAGAGGAGTGCGCTAAAGGAAAGACTTTGTTTTATTAATAAAATCAAACCAAGTGGAGATACAAGAAAACGTCTCAAATCAGATCTAACAAACTGAAGGAAGCAATTTTAGCCTTAACAGCGGCAAGTTTCTCGGCGTGTTTCGCTCGAACCCTCTCCTCTTCTTCCTTCTGAAGCTTGGCATAAGCAAGAATGGCGGCAGCGTCGGCAGTTACGTCTTCTCGGCGCAACGCGTGAAGAACCTCCAGCTCTCCTCTATAAACATTTTGAACTCTAGTGCTCTCGAGCTCAAAGTCTTTTAGAGTTCTCTCCCCTTGGACGGTCCTAATCCCCGTCCTATCAGCAATGTTGTTATAAGCATCCATCTTAGTCCGTAGACGACGTTGTCATTCGTACAAGTTCGCAATGATGATTTCTTGCTCCGATATGTGTCTCGCTCGGGCCTTACGCTCTTGCGTCCTCTGAATCTGAGCATCGATCATAAGCGGCGTGGCCTCATCATGTGGGTCGGAGTATATTAGCTCTTCCAAACGATACATGAGTTCCTCTAAGCAAGTCAACCTTGACTCACATCGTCTAGCTAGCTGGATGCCACCTATACGCCGAATGTCTTTAAGACTATCTGCTATGATAGGGAGCAAATCATAAAATCTTCCCCGTCCAAAACTAATGGCGGTGGCCGTTTGTTGCATAACTTTCTCTAATTTTTGGAGGATGCCCTGCACGGATTCGGAGACCGGGAGGACAGATTCTTGGCCAGGCATAATTGCAGCAATGGGATCCTCTTCCCCTTCATCGTCGGATATCAGGATGATTTCGGGTCTCACCATCCGGGAATTCAACCGAGAAAGTGGACCGATAGCCTGCCTGGCGGAAACCGAAGAGAAAACCTCCTCACCACGACCAGTAGTAACATGAGAAGAGAGACTGTCTGTGGGGAACCCGACTGCAACAAAACAAAGATAGAATCAGAAAAGCATAATGCAGCGTCAAAACGCCCCCTTTACTTATTATGAGATATGGTTTTGACCAAGCAAAACCCATCTTGAAAGCGTCGATCCTCACCAAGGAGAACAAAATGGGGAAAAGGACTAATTTGCAAATTTCTGAGAGGAAAAGGGCTAATTTGTAAATTTCCGAATATGCCAAAAATAGCTCACTAACGTACGAGGGCAGCGTGCCATCGGCCGACGCAGTAGGGGATTGATCTCTTGGGGTATACGACATGGTGACCTGCAAAGTAAATCAGAGGATCAGATCCAGAAAAAATTTCCCCTTTTTATTGCAATTTTACCCACTGAAAGAGGAGCTCGAGGCGCCAAATCATAATCCTAACCCTCACATGCGATCCCATAAGTTCATAAATTGAATTAAGCATGAAAAATGCTAAAATTATGGAGGATGTACCTGAAAGAAAGCTCGAGGATCCGACAAAAATCAGATCTTAAAAGAGGCTCGAACCACGTGCTCGAGGGGCCTGAGAGAAATTTTTATTTGGAGATTTTTGAGGGATTTTTCTGTCTAAGATCCAAAGGAAGGATGGATCTAGGGTATTTATGAAGATTTGAGGGAAAGAAAAGAGCTCTTTTTAATGTGAACCAGCCTTGAACCAGACCAGACCAGGTTGAACCAGACCAGACCAGTCCAAATCAGTTCAAAAGAGGCTGAACCAGACCAAACCAGACTGAACCAGGCCAAACCAGACTGAACCAGACCAGACCAGAATGAACCAGTCTGAACCAGTCTTGAACCAGTCCTGAACTAGTCTTGAACCAGGGTGAACCAGCCTTGAACCAGGGTGAACCAGTTTGAACCAGATTTGAACCAGAATTCAAATTGAAGCTGAATCGAGCATCAAAACAACTTCAAATCGACCGAGGGTTCAGTCCTTTGTTTATTCTTTCCTCTCCCACACATTCGAAAGGGTCGGAAGATTTTTTGAGCCTAATTACTGCCTTTTTTGGGTCATTATTAGGCCGGTTCGGCTCATTCGGACATGAAAAATACTCCAATAAGGTATACGAGTATAAACTATTCCCTATTTTTGGTTGAGAAGTTCCTAGAGAATATTTTTCATTTGAACCAGAATTCAAATTGAAGCTGAATCGAGCATCAAAACAACTTCAAATCAACCGAGGGTTCAATCCTTTGTTTAATTTTGCCCCTCCCACACATTCGGAAGGGTTGGAAGATTTTTTAAGCCTAATTACTGCCTTTTTTGGGTCAATATCATGCCGGTTCAGCTCATTATTAGGCCGGTTCAACTCATTCGAACAAGAAAAATACTCCAATGAGGTATACGAGTATAAACTCTTTCCTATTTTTGGTTGAGAAGTTTCTGGAGAATATTTTTCTAAAAAATATTCTTAAGGATAACTCAACAACACTACGTCGGACAACACGTCAACGATCGATGGTCAGTTCTATGTTGAACCAGCAAGCACGAGCTAAAGATCAGAAAATCAGGAATCGACTTCAAGTTCAAAATTCCGACAACGGTCAGACAATAAATGCAGCACCGAAAACCTTACAGACATTCGACAAAGCACCGAATAGCCTGAAGTTGAAATAACCAACTCGAGCTAAAAGTCAGAAAATCGAGAATCGACTTCAAATTCAAAATTCCGACAGACGGTCAGACAACAAATGCAGCACCGGAACCCTTACAGACATTCGACAAAGCACCGAACAGCCTGGGGGACTGAAGGAATCAAGAACAAAAGCCACTCCAAATATCCCGTCGTAACCAATCGAAGAATGGGACAATCATATCCAAAGTATTCCAGACTCTTCTATAAAAGAACGAGGCTGAAATACTTTGGAGGGGGTATCTGTAGGCGTATAAAACTACCTATATGTCCCTTAACACAGCTCGACGACGCCGATTAGACCATCGGACGACGTATCCAAACACGACTGTTAGTCCATAACACCGAAGCCAAGCGATACGCGACGAAGCGGATTAACGAGGCTACGAAGCTAATGAACCGCACGCAAACAACGGAATAAATCCACTCGCGTGCGGAATCAAGCTAACGGGTTGAAGAGTCAACGGGTCATCCAACCAAGGGCGGGCTCGGACGAATCACGATCGAATCAAGATCAGTTTCGGACTCGAACTCAGAAGTGGATTTACTACCAAATCAGGAATCGGATTTACTGCCAAATCAGGTCAACGAGTTGGAAATTTTGGAGAGAGGCGAAGCCCTGCTGGATTGGAGACTCGGAACTTAAAAAAGATTGAAACTTTGGGACTTCGGGGACTCACTCCTTCAGATCTGGTGCTCGGCGATCATCAACGTCAAATAAGGCAGGTGTTCGAGAGGATCAGATCTCAGATCTACGCGTACGAACTCCGGATCTAGGCTTGGTCTTAGATCCCGAGACTTGGACGATTGTTTCCTTGGTGAAACAATCCTCCCCGGCTATTATTTCCTTGGTGAAATAATACCCGTCGTACTGCGTAGATCCGACCGGATCTAGATCTCGCGGTGGTCCACGGCAAACAACCCCGGCGCAGGCAAAGAACCCACAAAAGCGAGCGACCGCAAAACAGGAGCTCGCGATTCGTTCGACAAACAAGGAAACAAAGTTGTAATTTTCATTTCTTTTCAATTTTGATTTTATTGTAACCGGATCTTATAAAAAGACCGGATCTTTGTAATCGATAAACTATTATAATAGTGTGCAATGGAATCAGTGAAGAAAGCAACGATTTTTCCCGCGAACAATCTGGTGACCACAGTGGGAGCCGCCGATCTCGCTGCCGAGATCGGAGCGTCGCAGTCGTGGATCTCAATCCCGGTCGTGGAGGAGGTCGAATACGAGTTCGACCAGCAGAAGTTCGAGGAGTACTTGTCGTCCTCGTCCGGATCAACCTCCCCCCGCAAGTACAAAAAATTCTCTTCCAGGAGAAAAACTCGTTGGTATGAAGACGTTGAAAACACCAACGAAGATCTCGCCCCGTTTGATGCCAAAGTCCCATCGGGAGAGATTCCTCTAATTCCCAACCAGGGCAGATCTGCTCTGGCCAACCCTTCTGCCGTAGAGGGCGTGGTGACTCTCTCGAAGAGAGCCCGCCAAAGGCAACGTCAACGCCTTGCGAAACAATTCGCAAAGGCCATGGAGTCAGTTGACGGGATCCGCTACAACGCGGATCTGAAGAACAAGAGAGGCAAACAGCCTCAACAACAGATGAACGGCTGGGTCCGTGTCAAACGGAATCGTTCGACGCTGGAAGAACGCATCCGCAAACGCCGCGCACTATCAGCGCAGGCGCGGGCTCAAGCCAAAGAAGCCCGTAGAAAGTTGCAGAAAGAGGTGGCCAAGAAGCCGCCATCAACCCGCAAAGTTTGGAGACCGAAGTCTGAAGCGGCGATTCAGACGAAGGAGCAACAACTGCAGCCTTCGAAAGTTCAACCTCCGGCGAATCAATCCAGACCGCCGATGATTTCCACAACTGCTCCGGGAGATTCAACAGGACCATCCCAGAAAAGGAAGTCAGTCTTGGAGCGCCTCGGTCCACTTCCCGAGGAGCGAAGCAAAGCTCCAATCCAAGGACGTTTGGGCCCACTAAGAAAGCCCCAAACGAATCAACATGCTGGGGGTCGCCGCAACCCTCAACATGATAAAGAAATCATGGCACCCAAGCGCACTACTTTGCGCATTGAAGTTCAGGAGCCCGTTGAGAATTCACGCCCACAAAGGCGCGTTTCGAGGCGCGTGACTCTCGAAAGTCCGAAGAAGATAATTCGCTCTCAGAAGGAAACGTTATCGTCTGATGATGATTGCGTTATACCTGAGAAATCGTGCCAACACACGATAGGGTTCTCCGATTTTCAAATGGAAGAGCTGCACTATCGTGCTGGGGGTACGAGCAAAGCCATAAAGAGAAGTCCTCGAAGGCTAGAAACTCAGTGCCCTTGTTCAAAGCTCATTCGAGCGGTATTGTCTGAGTGCAGTTGCATCGAAACGGTCCCCGAAAGGGTTTCGGTTTTCGAAAGACTCAGTACCGAAATGCCAAAACCAAGGCCTAGGCGTTTCCGACGAAGAAAAACGGTGGTTGAAGACGGAGAATTTCCGAGGGTCACCACCAATATGACCAGCAAGGGGACATCGATACGGTATAATCTTGAGTCGATTCTGAAAGCACCCCGACGTCTAACCCGTCTGCAGTCTGGAGCCATCCAGCGAGCAACCTATGGTAGGGTTCGGACAAGGGTACCTTCAGAAGATGAAGAATCGGATGCAGGCTCTGTAGTTGCATCAGATAATACGGTATCCAGCGAGGGACAACCCCGCGAGGCACTTATGATAAGTGCGGAGCAAGTGACCAAGATGCTTGAAGACGCCTTGGCTAAGCAACAGGAGAGCTTCAGGTTCGAAATGCAGATGGCCATGCAGAACATGAGAGAGATGCATGACCAACAAATCCAAGCATTGACGAACCAGCAAGCTGAGCCAAGTCGTCGTGGCTCATAATGCCAATAATCCTCCCGTCAACGCAGGGGGTGGTAACGAGAATGCTAGCGAAGACACAGGTGAAAGCCTGAAAATTAAAAACCTCGAGAGCAAAATCAATACATTGATTTCCGCTCAAGAGACGAAAAAGACGGGCATCCCTTGTCCATATCTAAGAGAGTGGGAATCAATCCCATATCCAGCGAAGTTCAGTCTAATTAACTTCACGCCATTTAACGGGATGGGTTCACCCACTCAGCATGTGATTTATTTCAAATCACACCTGGGGGTAATCTCCGGCAATGAGCCTCTGATGGTGCGGTCATTCGTCGGCACTCTTCGCGGAGCCGCCTTCGATTGGTATCGCCGCCTCAAGCCAGGTAGCGTGAACAGCTGGGACGATATGGAGACCATGTTCCTCACCAATTTCTTCGACGACGACACCGAGATATCTATTGGATCGTTGCTCGATGAGAAGCAGAAGGACGGGGAGTTAGTCGACACATTCGTCAAAAGGTTCCGGTACAAGGCGATGAATTGCCGGGACCCGATCACCGAGGAGTTCATTCTCCAAACTTGCCACAATAACCTCGCGTTGGACGTTTTGGAAGCAATGGGGACAACGCCATCCATAACATGGAAGGATCTGAAGGTCCGAGGGGAGCAAGCCGAGCGATTCCTCAGACCAGCACAGAATTTCAACCCAAGAGGGAAAGGTAAGGCACATGCTAATGCAGTTGATGCTAATCAAACTTTCCAATTGCAACCTCAGCAACAGCCGCAGCAACAAGCGCCACAACAATCTCGGGGGCAATGGCAACAACGGCCTCAGAAGCAGAAATCTTTGGAGCCGAGGTTTCCTAAAGTATACTCCTTCAAGGATGATGAAGTTCCCGGCATCTTCAAGTACCTATTGGAGAATAACAAAATCCAGCTACCAGCGATCGTGGATCAAGAAGGGGCTAGCAAAGTGACGGATCCGAAGTATTGCGCATACCATAGAGCGGTCCATCACCCTACCAAGTCGTGCTACCACCTCAAAGACAAGATCCAGGCGCTAATTGATGTAGGCGTCATAACCCCAAAGCCGTCCAAGAATGTCGGAGCTAATGTGGTGTCAATCAGCTTTGGATCAGTGCCCACAACATGGTTCAAACCAGAGCGCATCACCAAAGTAGGAATGAAGACAGTGAACGATGACCCACATGGACAGCGCCAAAAAGGACTTGTGCCACACACAGCCCCAAACGGCGAAATCCGCTGGGTTCATCCCGATCTCATTGAAGACGAGCAGTGGGCGATTTCCCCAAGAAGAAAGGGCAAAGGAAAATCCTGCAATGCTACATCCGCAATCTTCGAGGAGGATGGCGATGAAGCTCCTACTTTCCCGCTCTCCGAAGAAGAACAAGAAGTCTTCGCCACTAGAAGCGGAAATGAGTATCACTACAATTATCCACCCTAGTGAGCAGGGGGTGACTAAACGGGGACCAGCCAAAACTCTCGCGGAGATGGGGGTGATTACGAGTCCTACAACGGGCGAAGAGGCTCGAAGACAGCCGGTGAATAAACCGAAAGAGAAGAATCCCCAGGAGGTTCAGAATCTGAAGCAGTCTCGTTTCAGTCGCCCGGTTGGAAGAGACAAACCGGAAAGCTCGAAGACTCCACAAGTCTTCGATATAATGGCTCAACTAGCCAACATTCCAGCACGGATAACGCTGTATGAGCTGCTGCGGTTGTCCAAGGAAACCAGGGAGGCCTTGCAAGAAGCTTTGGCCAATTCAGAGGTGTTTCTGACTCAAATCAAGCCGGTGCCTGAAGAGCCAGAACCGCTGAGTCAACACTGCAATATAGCGACTAAGAACCTTCCCTGCATTACTTTCACCAAAGAGGATATGCTCCAATTAGCAAGTTGGCGGCCACAGGCACTGTTATCTACGGATTCAATACTAGTGGGTCAAGACCCTTGGGTAAGATCCGGATAAAATGCCAAATGGGTGATTTGAAGACGGAAGTCACATGTTATGTGATTGACGCCGAGACTTCATATAACTTACTATTGGGTCGACCTTGGATCCACAGTAACGTTATAATTCCATCCACTCTCCATCAGTGTTTGAAATATGTCGACACTGATGGGGAGGTCAGGACGGTGGTCACGGATAAGCAACCATTCAAAGGGTTTGAGAATTATTTTACTGATTCTCTCCTTTATGGTAACGAATCCGATACTGAACCATCGGCCCAGGGCACGAACAGCGGAGAAGAAGCTGATTCCGAAGCCGGATTTGATTACAATGGAGGTTTTGTTTTAAATGACATTGTACCCTTTGTAATCAACCTTGATGATGAACAATCATCAGAGGACAGTTGTAACTGGCAACTTGCCAATAATGAAATAAATGATGATTTAGAGTACTCCCTGTCTCTTGATGATGTGATAAAAGAATTGTATGATAATCCTGATTTGTATATGCCGCTTCGATCGTCCTATGTAGCAAAGGAACGCCTCCAGCATTCTTTCGGAACGACCATGGTCATCCCGAACAAAATAGGAGGTGCGAAAGAAGTGATTTATGGTAAAGGAAAAATCTCTCCATTACCTGATCATTTCTTAAGGGAAGATGAGAATGATGACAAACCTGGTCGGCATTTATCCAAGTATAGTCCAAAATCTCGCAAGCTTATGGAAAAGCAGGGATACGATTTCACACTCGGAGAGGGTCTATACTTCGATCGAGGTCCCCGTATTCCAGCCAAAGCAGCGTATGTACCAAAAGGGAAACCAGACGACTATTATAAATACCATCGAGGGTTAGGGTATGAATCTTCTTCAGAAGATGAGTGTTACTGGTTAATCAATAACCAATCATCGAAGCAATACAAAGATGGGTACTCGTCAGATGCCTCGGAATGGGATTCCGATACAAGTCTGGGGGAAGCATTCAAAGCCCTAATGGCAAACATGGCTACAGTTGATCCGTCCACAATGGAGGACGACGAGCAAATGCCAACATGGAAAGACCCGTGGGTTCATCATCTGAACATGCAGTATGGTGATAGGTTTGAACAGAGGGAGCCCCCCATTGAAGATAAAATAGTTCAAATCAACATGGGTGATGAGGCTAACCCAAAGCCGATATTCATCAGCGATAGTCTCCCCTCAAATGAGAAGGAGGAATTAATCACTCTCATCAGAGAATATATTGACGTCTTCGCATGGAACTATGAGGATATGCCAGGACTCGACCCTAATGTGGCAATACACCGCCTCGATATCAAGTCGGATGCCAAACCTGTCAAACAACAGCAGAGATGGTTTCGTCCGCAGATTATGGAAGGCATTGAGGCAGAGGGTAAGAAACTGATCGACTCAGGATTTATCCGAGAGGAACAACATCCAGACTGGCTAGCTAATATTGTCCCAGTCATGAAGAAAAATGGTAAGATCAGGATATGCATCGACTTCAGGGACCTGAATGCGGCATGTCCGAAAGACGACTTTCCCCTCCTAATCACGGACGTCATCATCGACAATACGTGCGGATTTGAGAGGATGTCCTTCATGGATGGCTTTTCAGGATATAACCAAATCAAGATGCACCCAGATGACGAGAAGCATACAGCGTTCAGAACGCCCCTCGGTGTCTTTTGCTACACCGTAATGCCTTTCTGTCTAAAGAATACAGGCGCCACGTACCAGCGAGCAATGACTAAGATTTTTCAAGAACATCTCAGGAAAACAGTCGAATGCTACGTTGATGATTTGGTTGTAAAAAGCCGTAACAAAGAAGATCACATCAAGGACTTAAAGACGATGTTCGATCTCATGCGAAGTCATCAATTGAAGATGAATCCCACCAAATCCTTCCTTGGAATGTCCAGCGGAAAATTCCTTGGATTCATCGTCACCACCAAAGGTATACATATCGATCCTGATAAGGTGAAGGCGATACACGAACTGCAACCTCCTAGAAATCTAAGGGAGCTCAGAGGATTGCAAGGGCGTTTAGCTTACATCCGGCGGTTCATCTCAAACCTTTCCGGGAAATGCCAACCATTCTCTAAACTGAACAAGAAAGGGGTGTTATTTATTTGGGACGACGCCTGCCAAAAAGCATTCGAAGATATCAAAACATATCTGACGAATCCTCCTGTTCTCGTCACACCAAAATCAGGTAGACCGTTCTTGATTTATCTCAAGGCAATGAACCACTCGATAAGTGCTTTACTAGCACAAGACGACAATAATGGTCACGAACAGGCAGTCTATTACCTAAGTCGGACCTTGGTAGGCGCCGAGTCTCGATATCTGATGATTGAGAAAGAATGCCTCGCATTAGTTTTCGCAATGCAAAAAATACGGCATTACTTGGTTGGACAGACGATTTACGTCATTTCCAACATTAATCCAGTACGGGTATTTATGACGCAACCGGCTTCCATGAATTGGCGGTTAGCGAAGTGGGCCCTTCTCTTGTCTCAATATGATTTGCACTTCAAACAGCAGAAGTCGATCAAAGGACAGGTGATTTGTGATCTTTTGGCCGCAAACCCGACAACGAATACAGCAGAAGTATATGATGACTTGCCGGATGAAACCCACGAGGTTAACACTACATCGCACCAACAAGTATGGCAATTATACTTCGATGGTGCTTCGAGGGCAGTTAATAGGGCAATCACCCCCGGATGTCCCAAAGTCTCCTCTGGAGTTGGAGTAGTCTTGATTTCCCAGGGAAAGCATGTGATGCCTCGGGCTTATTTGCTAACTAGTCGTTCCAATAACGTGGCCGAGTACAACGCGCTTCTCATTGGACTCAGTTTTGCCAAAGAGCTGGGGGTCGAATATCTCAAAGCTTTTGGGGATTCTCAACTAATAGTTAACCAAGTCCGTGGAGAGTATAAAGTCAGGAACCAAGACCTGATCCCGTACCACCAGGAGGCCATCAAAATGACAGATTCTTTTGAAGAATTCTATATTGAATACACCCCCCGTCTCCAGAACGCTTATGCGGATGCACTGGCAGCACTAGCGGTATCACTTGCGCAGCCTCCCGAAACTGAACTATTAGTCACAGTAAGGACGCATCAACTCTGCATACCCATATACCATATGGATATTGAAGAGGAAGATGATAGAAACATGAACGCCAAGGAGGTGAATTCAACCCAAATTGGATCTGAGTCCCGAGATTGGCGTTTTTCTATCATTGACTACGTCCAATATGGTATTTTGCCAGAGGATATAAAAGAAAGAGAATCAATCCGCCGAAGAGCGCCAAGATTCTTCTACAATACTGAGACCCATACGTTATACCGTCGAGGGTACGATGGTTTGTTACTCTGATGCCTTTCGAACAAGGAAGCAGAAGAAGTTCTTAAGGAAGCACACAAAGGAGAATATGGTGTGCATCAGCCCGGTCCCAAACTGTATGATCGCATCAGGAGAATGGGATATTATTGGCCAACAATGGTTCGTGATGCAATCGAATACGCCCGAGAATGTCATGCTTGTCAAATACATGCGAATTATATGCACCAACTACCAGAGCAGTTGCTCACGTCAACCACGTCGTGGCCGTTCGAGACATGGGGCATGGACATTGTTGGTCCTATTTTTCCCCCTCAGTCAAAGGTGATCGATTCATTCTTGCAATAACGGATTACTTTTCAAAATGGGCTGAAGCAATTCCACTTAGAGAAGTGAAGACGAACAACATCATCAATTTCATCAAGCATCATGTCATATACCGACACGGCGTGCCGAAACGGATCATTCATGACAACGGTCCATAGTTCATAAGCAACGCCTTCGTCAGATTTTGTGAAAAGTTCAAAATTGAGGATGTTTCGTCAACAGCTTATTATCCCGCTGCGAATGGATTAGCTGAAGCATTCAACAAGACGATCATTAAAATCTTGTCAAAACTCGAGAAGACCAATAAACGAGATTGGGACGATAAACTCGGTGAAGCACTCTGGGCTTATCGTACCACCATACGCACACCTACGGGAGCTCCCCCATATTCGTTGGTATACGGATGTGAAGCTGTACTACCATTGGAGATCCAAATCCCCTCCCTTCGGATCGCTCTCGCCACGGAGATGATGACAGAAGAGCAACACCAGAAACGCCTCGAAGAACTCGAGAGGTTGGATGAAAAACGTTTGGAAGCTCAACAACACATTGAGTTTTACCAAGCCAGAATGTCAAGGGCTTTTAACAAAAGAGTCCGACAAAGAAGCTTCAAGGAAGGAGATTTGGTCCTCGCTGCTCGCCGACCGATAATCCTTAATTCCAAGAAGAAAGGTAAATTCGAACCTAAATGGGAAGGGCCGTTTGTGATAGACACGGTCTACTCAAACTGCGCATATCGCCTCATTTCTATAGAGGGCGTCAGGCAATTAATGCCAATAAATGGGAAGTTCCTGAAAAAGTATTATCCCTAGTACATTCGGGATAACCCATTTATCGGGAAGTTCCTCGAAGAATATTACGCTTAATATTCTAGAGGATAACCCAAAATCTTTTTTACCACCAAAATCCCTCACTGATCAATTTCAATTGACAATGAGTCCACCAAAAATGTCTTTTTGGCCCAAACTGCCAGCAATTTCCCCTCTTGATTCTTTTCACGAACAAGATGTCCACTTTCAGTCCAGAGTCTCCTTTCGATAAACGAAAGAACTCCCTTCTTTTTCTCTTTGGTTAAGCCTTCTCATGGTTATAACCAAAGTTGAAATTTCATTTCGATAAACGAAAAACTCATCTAGATAACCAATCCTATAAAAGGTAAGCTTATTTAGATCTTCCGGATTCTCGGAGTGGAGATCCCACTTCTAGTTTCTTTCTCGCACTGGAAATAGAATATAAAATTCTTCCTTTCCAGAATCAAGGAATAGAATATAAAATTCTTCCTTCCTTGTTTGGGGAACAGGATATAAAATTCTTCCTTCCCACACCAACTCTTTTCCAAGTATTTAGGATTTATCCTAGGAAGTTTATCCTGAATCCTAAGCAGGGATAAGTCTGCGCCTAACACGCGCTGCCGGTTTAGTCTTTTTCCGTAGAAAAAGACACCAGTGTTCGATTCTGGGGTATTCTATCCTGAAACCTAAGCAAGGATAAGTCTGCGCTTAACCCGCGCTGCCGGTTAGTTCTTAACCGTTAAAAAGAATACGGCGCCTAACACGCGCTGCCGGTTTAGTCTTTTTCCGTAGAAAAAGACACCAGTGTTCGATTCTGGGGTATTCTATCCTGAAACCTAAGCAAGGATAAGTCTGCGCTTAACCCGCGCTGCCGGTTAGTTCTTAACCGTTAAAAAGAACACCCGTCCGTATATTCAACATTGTGGCAGGTTGTTATTAATAACACCAAAATCCATGCCTTACACGCGTGGGGAATTTCATCCTGAATCCTAAGAAAGGATATGCCGACGCCTAACACGCGTCGCCGGTTTAGTCTTTCTCCGAAGAAAAAGACACCAGAGTTCGATTCTGGGGTATTTTATCCCGAAGCCTAAGTAGGGATAAGTCAGCGTCTAATACACGTTGCCGGGTAGCCTATTCCCGTAACAATGGCAAACGGGTAGTCTATTCCCGTGAGAAAGACGAAGTCTACGTATTCAATATCGTAGCACTAAGAGCGTTAACTCTCTTAGCACAACGTCACATGCAGAACGGATTTAGACAATCCGCATGCTAGCCCGACTCAAACGGTAGTCGGTAAAGGCTAATCAAATCCGTTGAAGGCTGGGGGTTAGCCAAAAACCCTACAGTCAACGCCTAATACGCGTCGCCGGGTAGTCTATTCCCGTGAGAAAGACGAAGTCTACGTATTCAATATCGTAGCACTAAGAGCGTTAACTCTCTTAGCACAACGTCACATGCGGAACGGATTTAGACAATCCGCATGCTAGCCCGACTCAAACGGTAGTCGGTAAAGGCTCATCAAACCCGTTGATGGCTGAGGGTTTGCCAAAAATCCTATAAATACGAGAGTCACTGACGCATCAGCTTCATTAGTTGGTCTCGTGACTTGAGCATCCAACAACATTCGAAACCCTAGGGTCAACGCCGGTCAACACGTAACCCTAGGTCAACGCCAGTCAACGCGTTGCGATCAAAAAGTCAACGTACGACGTTCAAAACCCTAAGGTTAACGCCGGACAACGCGTAACCCTAGGTCAACGCCAGTCAACGCGTTGCAATCAAAGTCAACGATCGACGATCCAAAACCCTAAGGGTCAACGCCGGTCAACGCGTAAACCTAGGTCAACGCCAGTCAATGCGTTGCAACGCAAGTCAACGTTCGAGGATTCAAGATCCACACCATTCAACGTTCGACGATTCAAAACCCTAGGGTCAACGCCGGTCAACGCGTAACCCTAGGTCAACGCCGATCAATGCGTTGCAATGAAAGAATCAATACTCCGAAAAGTATACGAGTATAAACTGCTTCTTAATACTCCGAAAAGTATACGAGTATAAACTGCTTCTTAAATACTCCGAAAAGTATACGAGTATAAACTGCTTCTTAAATACTCCGAAAAGTATACGAGTATAAACTGCTTCTTAATACTCCGAAAAGTATACGAGTATAAACTGCTTCTTAATACTCCGAAAAGTATACGAGTATAAACTGCTTCTTAATACTCCGAAAAGTATACGAGTATAAACTGCTTCTTAATACTCCGAAAAGTATACGAGTATAAACTGCTTCTTAATACTCCGAAAAGTATACGAGTATAAACTGCTTCTTAATACTCCGAAAAGTATACGAGTATAAACTGCTTCTTAATACTCCGAAAAGTATACGAGTATAAACTGCTTCTTAATACTCCGAAAAGTATACGAGTATAAACTGCTTCTTAATACTCCGAAAAGTATACGAGTATAAACTGCTTCTTAATACTCCGAAAAGTATACGAGTATAAACTGCTTCTTAATACTCCGAAAAGTATACGAGTATAAACTGCTTCTTAATACTCCGAAAAGTATACGAGTATAAACTGCTTCTTAATACTCCGAAAAGTATACGAGTATAAACTGCTTCTTAATACTCCGAAAAGTATACGAGTATAAACTGCTTCTTAATACTCCGAAAAGTATACGAGTATAAACTGCTTCTTAATACTCCGAAAAGTATACGAGTATAAACTGCTTCTTAATACTCCGAAAAGTATACGAGTATAAACTGCTTCTTAATACTCCGAAAAGTATACGAGTATAAACTGCTTCTTAATACTCCGAAAAGTATACGAGTATAAACTGCTTCTTAATACTCCGAAAAGTATACGAGTATAAACTGCTTCTTAATACTCCGAAAAGTATACGAGTATAAACTGCTTCTTAATACTCCGAAAAGTATACGAGTATAAACTGCTTCTTAATACTCCGAAAAGTATACGAGTATAAACTGCTTCTTAATACTCCGAAAAGTATACGAGTATAAACTGCTTCTTAATACTCCGAAAAGTATACGAGTATAAACTGCTTCTTAATACTCCGAAAAGTATACGAGTATAAACTGCTTCTTAATACTCCGAAAAGTATACGAGTATAAACTGCTTCTTAATACTCCGAAAAGTATACGAGTATAAACTGCTTCTTAATACTCCGAAAAGTATACGAGTATAAACTGCTTCTTAATACTCCGAAAAGTATACGAGTATAAACTGCTTCTTAATACTCCGAAAAGTATACGAGTATAAACTGCTTCTTTCCAAGCTCGTGAAGACCAATAAACGAGACTGGGACGATAAACTCGGTGAAGCACTCTGGGCTTATCGCACCACCATACGCACACCTACAGGGGCCACCCCGTATTCGTTGGTATACGGATGTGAAGCTGTGCTACCATTGGAGATTCAAATCCCATCCCTTCGGATCGCCCTCGCAACCGAGATGACGACGGAAGAACAGCATCAAAAACGTCTCGAAGAACTCGAGAGGTTGGATGAAAAGCGCTTGGAGGCTCAACAACACATTGAGTTTTATCAAGCCAGAATATCTAGGGCTTTTAACAAAAGAGTCCGACAGAGAAGCTTCAAGGAGGGAGATCTGGTCCTCGCTGCTCGCCGACCGATAATCCTCAACTCCAAGAAGAAAGGTAAATTTGAACCCAAATGGGAAGGACCATTTGTGATAGACACAGTCTACTCAAACGGCACATATCGCCTGATTACTTAAGAGGGCGCTAGGCAATTAATGCCAATAAATGGGAAGTTCCTGAAAAAGTACTATCCCTAGTACATTCAGGATAACTCATTTACCGGGAAGTTCCTTGAAGAATATTACGTTTAATATTCTAGAGGATAACCCAAAATCATTTTCACCATCAAAATCCCTCACTGATCAATTTCAATTGACTGTGAGTCCACCAAAAGTGTCTTTCTGGCCCTCTTGATTCTTTCCATAAACAAGGGGTCCACTTTCAGTCCAGAGTCTCCTTTCGATAAACGAAAGAACTCCCTTCTTTTTCTCTTTGGTTAAGCCTTCTCATGGTTATAACCAAAGTTGAAATTTCATTTCGATAAACGAAAAACTCATCTAGATAACCAATCCTATAAAAGGTAAGCTTATTTAGATCTTCCGGATTCTTTCACGAACAAGAGGTCCACTTTCAGTCCAGAGTCTCCTTTCGATAAACGAAAGAACTCCCTTCTTTTTTCTCTTTGGTTAAGCCTTCTCATGGTTATAACCGAAGTTGAAATTTCATTTCGATAAACGAAAAACTCATCTAGATAACCAATCCTATAAAAGGTAAGCTTATTTAGATCTTCCGGATTCTCGGAGTGGAGATCCCACTTCTAGTTTCTTCCTCGCACTGGAAATAGAATATAAAATTCTTCCTTTCCAGAATCAAGGAATAGAATATAAAATTCTTCCTTCCTTGTTTGGGGAACAGGATATAAAATTCTTCCTTCCCACACCAACTCTTTTCCAAGAATTTAGGATTCATCCTAGGAAGTTTATCCCGAATCCTAAGCAGGGATAAGCCTGCGCCTAACACGCCTTCGCTGGAAATAGAATATAAAATTCTTCCTTTCCAGAATCAGGGAATAGAATATAAAATTCTTCCTTCCTTGTCTGTTGGGTTCGCCTTCACCCTAAAAGAAGACCGGGAAATAGAATATAAAATTCTTCCTTTCCCACACCAACCCTTTTCCAAGAATTTAGGATTCATCATAGGAAGTTTATCCCGAATCCTAAGCAGGGATAAGTCTGCGCCTAACACGCGCTGCCGGTTTAGTCTTTTTCCGTACAAAAAGACACCAGAGTTCGATTCTGGGGTATTCTATCTCGAAGCCTAAGTAGGGATAAGTCAGCGTCTAATACACGTTGCTGGGTAGCCTATTCCCAAAACAATGGCGAAGTCTATGTATTCGAAGTCATAGCAACAAGTCTCAGAGGATTCAATCTCTGAGCGCAACGTTACATGCGAACGGACTTACAACAATCCGCATGTAAGCCCGAGTCAAACGGTAATCGGTGAGAGCACGTCAAGTCCGTTGAAGGCTGGGGGTTAGCCAAAAACCCTACAGTCAACGCCTAACATGCGTCGCCGGGTAGTCTATTCCCGTGAGAAAGACGAAGTCTACGTATTCAATATCGTAGCACTAAGAGCGTTAACTCTCTTAGCACAACGTCACATGCAGAACGGATTTAGACAATCCGCATGCTAGCCCGACTCAAACGGTAGTCGGTAAAGGCTAATCAAATCCGTTGAAGGCTGGGGGTTAGCCAAAAACCCTACAGTCAACGCCTAATACGCGTCGCCGGGTAGTCTATTCCCGTGAGAAAGACGAAGTCTACGTATTCAATATCGTAGCACTAAGAGCGTTAACTCTCTTAGCACAACGTAACATGCGGAACGGATTTAGACAATCTGCATGCTAGCCCGACTCAAACGGTAGTCGGTAAAGGCTCATCAAACCCGTTGATGGCTGGGGGTTTGCCAAAAATCCTATAAATGCGAAAGTCACTGACGCATCAGCTTCATTAGTTGGTCTCGTGACTTGAACATCCTACGACGATCCAATACCCTAGGTCAACGTCGGTCAACGCGTAACCCTAGGTCAACGCCAGTTAACGCGTTGCGATCAAAAAGTCAGCGTACGACGTTCAAAATCCTAAGGTCGACGTCGGTCAACGCGTAACCCTAGGTCAACGCCAGTCAACGCGTTGCGATCAAAAAGTCAACGTACGACGTTCAAAACCCTAAGGTCAACGCCGGTCAACGCGTAACCCTAGGTCAACGCCAATCAGTGCGTTGCAATGAAAGAATCAATACTCCGAAAAGTATACGAGTATAAACTGCTTCTTAATACTCCGAAAAGTATACGAGTATAAACTGCTTCTTCATACTCCAACAGGTATACGAGTATAAACTATTTCCTATTCTTAGTTGAGAAGTTTCTGGAGAATATTTTTCTAAAAATATTCTTAAGGATAACTCAACAACACTACACCGGATAACGCGTCACAATGAAAGTCAAACGTCGGACAACACGTCGCAATAAAGCTCAAACGCTGGACAACGTGTTGCAAAATAAAGACTCAACGCCAACAATCGATGGTCAGTTCTATGTTGAACCAACAAACTCGAGCTAAAAAGTCAGAAAATCGAGAATCGACTTCAAATTCAAAATTCCGACAGACGGTCAGACAATAAATGCAGCACCGGAACCCTTACAGACATTCGACAAAGCACCGAACAGCCTGGAGGACTGAAGGAATCAAGAATGGAAGCCACTCCAAAAATCCCGTCGTAACCAATCGAAGGATGGGACAATCATATCCAAAGTATTCCAGACTCTTCTATAAAAGAACGAGGCTGAAATACTTTGGAGGCTGTTACTCAAGTATTCGAAGTCTCAGAGGATTCAATCTCTGAGCGCAACGTTACATGCGAACGGACTTAAAACAATTCGCATGTAAGCCCGAGTCAAACGGTAATCGGTGAGAGCACGTCAAGTCCGTTGAAGGCTGGGGGTTAGCCAAAAACCCTACAGTCAACGCCTAACACGCGTCGCCGGGTAGTCTATTCCCGTGAGAAAGACGAAGTCTACGTATTCAATATCGTAGCACTAAGAGCGTTAACTCTCTTAGCACAACGTCACATGCGGAACGGATTTAGACAATCCGCATGCTAGCCCGACTCAAACGGTAGTCGGTAAAGGCTAATCAAATCCGTTGAAGGCTGGGGGTTAGCCAAAAACCCTAAAATCAACGCCTAACCCGTGTCGTAGTCTATTCCCATGAGAAAGACGAAGTCTACGTATTCAATATCGTAGCACTAAGAGCGTTAACTCTCTTAGCACAACGTAACATGCGGAACGGATTTAGACAATCCGCATGCTAGCCCGACTCAAACGGTAGTCGGTAAAGGCTCATCAAACCCGTTGATGGCTGGGGGTTTGCCAAAAATCCTATAAATGCGAAAATCACTGACGCATCAGCTTCATTAGTTGGTCTCGTGACTTGAACATCCTACGACGATCCAATACCCTAGGTCAACACCGGTCAACGCGTAACCCTTGGTCAACGCCAGTCAACGCGTTGCGATCAAAAAGTCAGCGTACGACGTTCAAAACCCTAAGGTCGACGCCGGTCAACGCGTAACCCTAGGTCAACGCCAGTCAACGCTAGTCAACGCGTTGCGATCAAAAAGTCAACGTACGACGTTCAAAACCCTAAGGTCAACGCCGGTCAACGCGTAACCCTAGGTCAACGCCAATCAGTGCGTTGCAATGAAGGAATCAATACTCCGAAAAGTATACGAGTATAAACTGCTTCTTAATACTCCGAAAAGTATACGAGTATAAACTGCTTCTTAATACTCCAACAGGTATACGAGTATAAACTATTTCCTATTCTTGGTTGAGAAGTTTCTGGAGAATATTTTTCTAAAAATATTCTTAAGGATAACTCAACAACACTACACCGGACAACGCGTCACAATGAAATCAAACGTCGGACAACACGTCGCAATAAAGCTCAAACGCCGGACAACGCGTTGCAAAATAAAGACTCAACACCAACAATCGATGGTCAGTTCTATGTTGAACCAACAAACTCCAGCTAAAAAGTCAGAAAATCGAGAATCGACTTCAAATTCAAAATTCCGACAGACGGTCAGACAATAAATGCAGCACCGGAACCCTTACAGACATTCGACAAAGCACCGAACAGCCTGGAGGACTGAAGGAATCAAGAATGGAAGCCACTCCAAATATCCCGTCGTAACCAATCGAAGGATGGGACAATCATATCCAAAGTATTCCAGACTCTTCTATAAAAGAACGAGGCTGAAATACTTTGGAGGTTGTTACTCAAGTATTCGAAGTCTCAGAGGATTCAATCTCTGAGTGCAACGTTACATGCGAACGGACTTAAAATAATCCGCATGTAAGCCCGAGTCAAACGGTAATCGGTGAGAGCACGTCAAGTCCGTTGAAGGCTGGGGGTTAGCCAAAAACCCTACAGTCAACGCCTAACACGCGTCGCCGGGTAGTCTATTCCCGTGAGAAAGACGAAGTCTACGTATTCAATATCGTAGCACTAAGAGCGTTAACTCTCTTAGCACAACGTCACAAGCGGAACGGATTTAGACAATCCGCATGCTAGCCCGACTCAAACGGTAGTCGGTAAAGGCTAATCAAATCCGTTGAAGGCTGGGGGTTAGCTAAAAACCCTACAGTCAACGCCTAACACGTGTCGCCGGGTAGTCTATTCCCGTGAGAAAGACGAAGTCTACGTATTCAATATCGTAGCACTAAGAGCGTTAACTCTCTTAGCACAACGTAACATGCGAAACGGATTTAGACAATCTGCATGCTAGCCCGACTCAAACGGTAGTCGGTAAAGGCTCATCAAACCCGTTGATGGCTGGGGGTTTGCCAAAAATCCTATAAATGCGAAAGTCACTGACGCATCAGCTTCATTAGTTGGTCTCGTGACTTGAACATCCTACTACGATCCAATACCCTAGGTCAACGCCGGTCAATGCGTAACCCTTGGTCAACGCCAGTCAACGCGTTGCGATCAAAAAGTCAGCGTACGACGTTCAAAACCCTAAGGTCGACGTCGGTCAACGCGTAACCCTAGATCAACGCCAGTCAACGCGTTGCGATCAAAAAGTCAACGTACGATGTTCAAAACCCTAAGGTCAACGCCGGTCAACGCGTAACCCTAGGTCAACGCCAATCAGTGCGTTGCAATGAAAGAATCAATACTCCGAAAAGTATACGAGTATAAACTGCTTCTTAATACTCCGAAAAGTATACGAGTATAAACTGCTTCTTCATACTCCAACAGGTATACGAGTATAAACTATTTCCTATTCTTAGTTGAGAAGTTTCTGGAGAATATTTTTCTAAAAATATTCTTAAGGATAACTCAACAACACTACACCGGACAACGCGTCACAATGAAAGTCAAACGTCGGACAACACGTCGTAATAAAGCTCAAACGCCGGACAACGCGTTGCAAAATAAAGACTCAACGCCAACAATCGATGGTCAGTTCTATGTTGAACCAACAAACTCGAGCTAAAGATCAGAAAATCAGGAATCGACTTCAAGTTCAAAATTCCGACAACTCGACTTCAAATTCAAAATTCCGACAGACGGTCAGACAATAAATGCAGCACCGGAACCCTTACAAACATTCGACAAAGCACCGAACAGCCTGGAGGACTGAAGGAATCAAGAATGGAAGCCACTCCAAATATCCCGTCGTAACCAATCGAAGGATGGGACAATCATATCCAAAGTATTCCAGACTCTTCTATAAAAGAACGAGGCTGAAATACTTTGGAGGCTGTTACTCAAGTATTTCTTGATTCCTACAGATACTTTGAGTCGGGCTAGCATGCGGATTGTCTAAATCCGTTCCGCATGTAACGTTGTGCTAAGAGAGTGAATTCTCTGAGACTCGCTGCTACGACTTCGAATACGTAGACTTCGCCATTGTTATGGGAATAGGCTACCCAGCAACGTGTATTAGACGCTGACTTATCCCTACTTAGGCTTCGGGATAAAAATACCCCAGACTGGTATTCTGGTGTCTTTTTCAATCGGTAAAAGACTAAACCGGCGACACGTGTTAGGTGTCGACATATCCTTTCTTAGGATTCAGGATGAAATTCCCCATGCGTGTAAGGCATGGATTTCGGTGTTATTAATAACAACCTGCCACAATGTTAAATATGTGGACGGGTGTTCTTTTTAACGGTTAAGAACTAACCGGCAGCGCAGGTTAAGCGCAAACTTATCCTTGCTTAGGTTTCAGGATAAAATACCCCAGAATCGAACTCTGGTGTCTTTTTCTACGGAAAAAGACTAAACCGGCAGCGCGTGTTAGGCGCAGACTTATCCCTGCTTAGGATTCAGGATAAAAACCCTAGGGTCAACACGTAACTCTAGGTCAACGCCTATCAATGCGTTGCAATGAAAGAACTAACACTCCGAAGAGTATATGAGTATAAACTGCTCCTCAATCCTCCAACAGTGCATGAGGTTAAACTGCTTCTTAATACTCCAATAAGGTATACGAGTATAAACTATTCCCTCCTCTTCGTTGAGAAGTTTCTGGAGAATATTTTTCTAAAAATATTCTTAAGGATAACTCAACAACACTACACCGGACAACGCGTCACAATGAAAGTCAAACGTCGGACAACACGTCGTAATAAAGCTCAAACGCCGGACAACGCGTTGCAAAATAAAGACTCAACGCCAACAATCGATGGTCAGTTCTATGTTGAACCAACAAACCTCGAGCTAAAAAGTCAGAAAATCGAGAATCGACTTCAAATTCAAAATTCCGACAGATGGTCAGACAATAAATGCAGCACCGGAACCTTTACAGACATTCGACAAAGCACCGAACAGCCTGGAGGACTGAAGGAATCAAGAATGGAAACCACTCCAAATATCCAGTCGTAACCAATCGAAGGATGGGACAATCATATCCAAAGTATTCCAGACTCTTCTATAAAAGAACGAGGCTGAAATACTTTGGAGGCTGTTACTCAAGTATTTCTTGATTCCTACAGATACTTTGAGTCGGGCTAGCATGCGGATTGTCTAAATCCGTTCCGCATGTCACGTTGTGCTAAGAGAGTGAATTCTCTGAGACTTTGTGCTATGATGTCGAATACATAGACTTCGCCATTGTTACGGGAATAGGCTACCCGACGACACGTGTTAGGTGTTGACTTTAGGATTTTTGGCTAACCCCCAGCCTTCAACGAATTTGATTAGCCTTTACCGACTACCGTTTGAGTCGGGCTAGCATGCGAATTGTCTAAATCCGTTCTGCATGTAACGTTGTACTAAGAGAGTGAATTCTCTTAGACTTTGCTGCTACGACTTTGAATACGTAGACTTCGCCATTATTACGGGAATAGGCTACCCAGCAACGTGTTTTAGACACTGACTTATCCCTACTTAGGCTTCGGGATAAAATACCCTAGAATCGAACCCTGGTGTCTTTTTCTTCGGAGAAAGACTAAACCGGCGACGCGTGTTAGGTGCCGGCATATCCTTTCTTAGGATTCAGGATGAAATTCCCCATGCGTGTGAGGCATGGATTTTGGTGTTATTAATAACAACCTACCACAATGTTGAATATGCGGACGGGTGTTCTTTTTAACGGTTAAGAACTAACCGGCAGCGCGGGTTAAGCGCAGACTTATCCTTGCTTAGGTTTCAGGATAGAATACCCCAGAATCAAACTCTGGTGTCTTCTTCTTCGGAGAAAGACTAAACCGGCAGCGCGGGTTAGGCGCAGACTTATCCCTGCTTAGGATTCGGGATAAACTTCCTAGGATAAATCCTAAATACTTGGAAAAGAGTTGGTGTGGGAAGGAAGAATTTTATATTCTGTTCCCCAAACAAGGAAGGAAGAAATTTATATTCTATTCCTTGATTCTGGAAAGGAAGAATTTTATATTCTATTTCCAGTGCGAGAAAAAAACTAGAAGTGGGATCTTCACTCCGAGAATCCGGAAGATCTAAATAAGCTTACCTTTTATAGGATTGGTTATCTAGATGAGTTTTTCGTTTATCGAAATGAAATTTCAACTTTGGTTATAGCCATGAGAAGGCTTAACCAAAGAGAAAAAGAAGGGAGTTCTTTCGTTTATCGAAAGGAGACTCTGGACTGAAAGTGGACCTCTTGTTCGTGAAAAGAATCAAGAGGGGAAATTGCTGGCAGTTTGGGCCAAAAAGACATTTTTGGTGGACTCATTGTCAATTGAAATTGATCAGTGAGGGATTTTGGTGGTAAAAAAGATTTTGGGTTATCCTCTAGAATATTAAGCGTAATATTCTTCGAGGAACTTCCCGATAAATGGGTTATCCCGAATGTGCTAGGGATAGTACTTTTTCAGGAACTTCCCATTTATTGGCATTAATTGCCTGACGCCCTCTATAGAAATGAGGCGATATGCGCCGTTTGAGTAGACCGTGTCTATCACAAACGGCCCGTCCCATTTAGGTTCGAATTTACCTTTCTTCTTGGAATTGAGGATTATCGATCGGCGAGCAGCGAGGACCAGATCTCCTTCCTTGAAGCTTCTCTGTCGGACTCTTTTGTTAAAAGCCCTTGACATTCTGGCTTGGTAAAACTCAATGTGTTGTTGAGCTTCCAAACGTTTTTCATCCAACCTCTCGAGTTCTTTGAGGCGTTTCTGGTGTTGCTCTTCTATCGTCATCTCCGTGGCGAGAGCGATCCGAAGGGAGGGGATTTGGATCTCCAATGGTAGTACAGCTTCACATCCGTATACCAACGAGTATGGGGTAGCTCCCGTAGGTGTGTGTATGGTGGTACGATAAGCCCAGAGTGCTTCACCGAGTTTATCGTTCCAATCTCGTTTATTGGTCTTCACGAGTTTTGACAATATTTTAATGATCGTCTTGTTGAACGCTTCAGCTAATCCATTCGCAGCGGGATAATAAGTTGTTGATGAAACATCCTCAATTTTGAACTTGTCACAAAATCTGACGAAGGCGTTGCTTATGAACTGTGGACCGTTGTCATGAATGATCCTTCTTGGCACGCCGTGTCGATAAATGACGTGATGCTTGATGAAATTAATGACGTTGTTCGTCTTCACTTCTCTAAGTGGAATCGCTTTAGCCCACTTTGAAAAGTAATCCGTGATTGCGAGAATGAATCGATCACCTTTGACTGAGGGGGGAAAAATAGGACCAACAATGTCCATGCCCCATGTCTCGAACGGCCACGACATGGTTGACGTGTGCAACTGCTCTGGTGGTTGGTGCATATAATTCGCATGTATTTGACAAGCATGACATTCTCGGGCGTATTCGATTGCATCACGAACCATTGTTGGCCAATAATATCCCATTATCCTGATGCGATCATACAGTTTGGGACCGGGCTGATGCGCACCACATTCTCCTTCGTGTGCTTCCTTAAGAACTTATTCTGCTTCCTTGTTCGAAAGGCATCGGAGTAACAAACCATCGTACCCTCGACGGTATAACATATGGGTCTCAGTATTGTAGAAGAATCTTGGCGCTCTTCGGCGGATTGATTCTCTTTCTTTTATATCCTCTGGCAAAATACCATATTGGACGTAGTCAATGATAGGAAAACGCCAATCTCGGGACTCAGATCCAATTAGGGTTGAATTCACCTCCTTGGCGTTCATGTTTCTATCATCTTCCTCTTCAATATCCATATCGTATATGTGTATGCAGAGTTGATGCGTCCTTACTGTGACTAATAGTTCAGTTTCGGGAGGATGCGCAAGTGATACCGCTAGTGCTGCCAGTGCATCCGCATAAGCGTTCTGAAGATGAGGGATGTATTCGATAAAGAATTCTTTAAAAGAATCTGCCATTTTGATGGCCTCCTGGTGGTACGGGATCAGGTCTTGGTTCCTGACTTCATACTCTCCACGGACTTGGTTAACTATTAGTTGAGAATCCCCAAAAGCTTCGAGATATTCAACCCCCAGCTCTTTGGCAAAACTGAGTCCAATGAGAAGCGCGTTGTACTCGGCCACGTTATTGGAACACGGACTAGTTAGTGAATAAGCCCGAGGCATCACATGCTTCCCCGGGGAAATCAAGACTACTCCAACTCCAGAGGAGACTTTGGGACATCCGGGGGTGATTGCCCTATTAACTGCTCTCGAAGCACCATCGAAGTATAATTGCCATACTTGTTGGTGCGATGTAGTGTTAACCTCGTGGGTTTCATCCGGCAAGTCATCATATACTTCTGCTGTATCCGTTGTCAGGTTTGCGGCCAAAAGATCACAAACCGCCTGTCCTTTGATCGACTTCTGCTGCTTGAAGTACAAATCATATTAAGACAAGAGAAGGGCCCACTTCGCTAACCACCAATTCATGGAAGCCGGTTGCGTCATAAATACCCGTACTGGATTAACGTTGGAAATGACGTAAATCGTCTGTCCAACCAAGTAATGCCGCATCTTTTGCATTGCGAAAACTAATGCGAGGCATTCTTTCTCAATCATCGGATATCGAGACTCGGCTCCTACCAAGGTCCGACTTAGGTAATAGACTGCATGTTCGTGACCATTATTGTCATCTTGTGCTAGTAAAGCACTTATCGAGTGGTTCATTGCCTTAAGATAAATCAAGAACGGTCTACCTGATTTTGGTGTGACGAGAACAGGAGGATTCGTCAGATATGTTTTGATATCTTCGAATGCTTTTTGGCAGGCGTCGTCCCAAATAAATGACACCCCTTTCTTGTTCAGTTTAGAGAATGGTTGGCATTTCCCGGAAAGGTTTGAGATGAACCGCCGGATGTAAGCTAAATGCCCTTGCAATCCTCTGAGCTCCCTTAGATTTCTAGGAGGTTGCAGTTCGTGTATCGCCTTCACCTTATCAGGATCGATATGTATACCTTTGGTGGTGACGACGAATCCAAGGAATTTTCCGCTGGACATTCCAAGGAAGGATTTGGTGGGGTTCATCTTCAATTGATGACTCCGCATGAGATCGAACATCGTCTTCAAGTCCTTGATGTGATCTTCTTTGTCGCGGCTTTTTACAACCAAATCATCAACGTAGCATTCGACTGCCGAAAGGCATTACGGTGTAGCAAAAAACACCGAGGGGCGTTCTGAACGTTGTATGCTTCTCGTCATCTGGGTGCATCTTGATTTGGTTATATCCTGAAAAGCCATCCATGAAGGACATCCTCTCAAATCCGCGTGTATTGTCGATGATGACGTCCGTGATTGGGAGGGGAAAGTCGTCTTTCGGACATGCCGCATTCAGGTCCCTGAAGTCGATGCATATCCTGATCTTACCATTTTTCTTCATGACGGGGACAATATTGGCTAGCCAGTCTGGATGTTGTTCCTCTCGGATAAATCCTGAGTCGATCAGTTTCTTAACCTCTGCCTCAATGGCTTCCATAATCTGCGGACGAAACCATCTCTGCTGTTGTTTGACAGGTTTGGCATCCGACTTGATATCGAGGCGGTGCATTGCCACATTGGGGTCGAGTCCTGGCATATCCTCATAGTTCCATGCGAAGACGTCAATATATTCTCTGATGAGAGCGATTAATTCCTCCTTCTCATTTGAGGGGAGACTATCGCTGATGAATATCGGCTTTGGGTTAGCCTCGTCACCCATGTTGATTTGAACTATTTTATCTTCAGTGGGGGGCTCTCTCTGTTCAAACCTATCACCATACTGCATATTCAGGTGATGAGCCCACGGGTCTTCCTATGTTGGCATTTGATCGTCGTCCTTCATTGTGGACGGATCAGCTGTAGCCATGTTTACCATTAGGGCTTTGAATGCCTCCCCTAGACTTGTATCGGAATCCCATTCCGAGGCATCTGACGAGTACCCATCTTTGTATTGCTTCGATGATTGGTTATTGATTAACCAGCAACACTCGTCTTCTGGAGTTTTTTCCTTTACCGTAAATCACTTCTTTTGCGCCTCTTATTTTGTTCGGGATGACCATGGTCGTTCCGAAAGAATGCTGGAGGCGTTCCTTTGCTACATAGGACGATCGAAGCGGCATATACAAATCAGGATTATCATACAATTCTTTTATCACATCATCAAGAGACAGGGAGTACTCTAAATCATCATTTATTTCATTATTGGCAAGTTGCCAGTTACAACTGCCCTCTGATGATTGTTCATCATCAAGGTTGATTACAAAGGGTACAATATCATTTAAAACAAAACCTCCATTGTAATCAAATCCGGCTTCGGAATCAGCTTCTTCTCTGCTGTCCGTGCCCTGGGCTGATGGTTCAGTATCGGATTCGTTACCATAAAGGAGAGAATCAGTAAAATAATTCTCAAACCCTTTGAATGGTTGCTTATCCGCGACCACCGTCCTGACCTCCCCATCAGTGTCGACATATTTTAAACACTGATGGAGAGTGGATGGAATTATAACGTTACTGTGGATCCAAGGTCGACCCAATAGTAAGTTATATGAAGTCTCGACGTCAATCAGATAACATGTGACTTCCGTCTTCAAATCACCCATTTGGCATTTTATCCGGATCTTACCCAAGGGTCTTGACCCACTAGTATTGAATCCGTAGATAACAGTGCCTGTGGCCGCCAACTTGCTAATTGGAATACCGAGGCAATGCATCAAGCCGGATCCACTTGGATTCGGTTGACTTTGCTGGAGCCAATGTACCCGATGAAATATAGCGGTCGATCGTGGTTCGAATTCTTCGTCTGCATATCCTCTTTGGTGAAAGTAATGCAGGGAAGGTTCTTAGTCGCTATATTGCATTGTTGACTCAGCGGTTCTGGCTCTTCAGGCACCGGCTTGATTTGAGTCAGAAACACCTCTGAATTGGCCAAAGCTTCTTGCAAGGCCTCCCTAGTTTCTTTGGACAACCGCAACAACTCATACAGCGTTATCCATGCTGGAATGTTGGCTAGTTGAGCCATTATATCGAAGATTTGCGGAGTCTTCGAGCTTTCCGGTTTGTCTCTTCCAATCGGGCGACTGAAACGAGATTGCTTCGGATTCTGAACCTCCTGGGGCTTCTTCTCTTTCGGTTTATTCACCGGCTGTCTTCGAGCCTCTTCGCCCGGTGTAGGACTCGTGATTTCCGCTTCTAGTGGCAAAGACTTCCTGTTCTTCTTCGGAGAGCGGGAAAGTAGGAGCTTCATTGCCATCCTCCTCGAAGATTGCGGAAGTGGCATTGCAGGACTTGCCTTTGCCCTTTTTTCTCGAGGAAGTCGCCCATTGTTCGTCTTCAATGAGATCGGGATGAACCCAGAGGATTTCGCCGTTTGGGGCTGTGTGTGGCACAAGTCCTTTTTGGCGCTGTCCATGTGGGTCATCGTTCACTGTCTTCATTCCTACTTTGGTGATGCGCTCTGGTTTGAACCATGTTGTGGGCACTGATCCAAAGCTGATTGACACTGCGTTCGCTCCGACATTCTTGGACGGCTTCGGGGTTATGACGCCTACATCAATTAGCGCCTGGATCTTGTCTTTGAGGTGGTAGCACGACTTGGTAGGGTGATGGACCGCTCTATGGTATGCGTAATACTTCGGATCCGTCACTTTGCTAGCCCCTTCTTGATCCACGATCGCTGGTAGCTGGATTTTGTTATTCTCCAATAGGTACTTGAAGTTGCCGGGAACTTCATCATCCTTGAAGGAGTATACTTTAGGAAACCTCGACTCCGAAGATTTCTGCTTCTGAGGCCGTTGTTGCCATTGCCCCCGAGATTGTTGTGGCGCTTGTTGCTGCGGCTGTTGCTGAGGTTACAATTGGAAAGTTTGATTAGCATCAATTGCATTAGCATGTGCCTTACCTTTCCCTCATGGGTTGAAATTCTGTGCTGGAGCATTTGTCGCCTGTTGGCCTCTCTCCGCCTTCTTCCTTCTGAGGAATCGCTCAGCTTGCTCCCCTCGGACCTTCAGATCCTTCCATGTTATGGATGGCGCTGTCCCCATTGCTTCCAAAACGTCCAACGCGAGGTTATTGTGGCAAGTTTGGAGAATGAACTCCTCGGTGATCGGGTCCCGGCAATTCATCGCCTTGTTCCGGAACCTTTTGACGAAGGTGTCGACTAACTCCCCGTCCTTCTGCTTCTCATCGAGCAACGATCCGATAGATATCTCGGTGTCGTCGTCGAAGAAGTTGGCCAGGAACTTGGTCTCCATGTCATCCCAGCTGTTCACGCTGCCTGGCTTGAGGCGGCGATACCAATCGAAGGCGGCTCCGCGAAGAGTGCCGACGAATGACCGCACCATCAGAGGCTCATTGTCGGAGATTACCCCCAGGTGTGATTTGAAATAAATCAAATGCTGGGTAGGTGAACCCATCCCATTAAACGGCGTGAAGTTAATTAGATTAAACTTCGCCGGATATGGGATCGATTCCCATTCTCTTGGGTATGGGCAAGGAATGCCTGTTTTCTTCGTCTCTTGAGCGGAAATTAGTGTGTTGATTTTGCTCTCGAGGTTCTTGATCTTCAGATTTTCGCCTGTGTCTTCATTGGCATTCTCGTTACCACCCCCTGCATTGACAGGATGATCATTGGTATTCTGAGCATTTGTATCCTCATCTTCCAGATTAACCGGGTTACGACGATTCTGCTCGCCTTGTTGGTTCGCCAATGCTTGGATTTGTTGGTCATGCATTTCTCTCATCTGCTGCATGGCCATCTCCATCTCAAACTTGAAACTTTCTTTCTGCTTAGCCAAAGCGTCTTCAAGCATCTTGGCCATCTGCTCCGCACTTATCATAAGTGCCTCGCGGGGTTGTCCCTCGCTGGATACCGTATTATCTGATGCAACCGCGGAGCCGGCATCAGATTCTTCATCTTCTGAAGGGCGTCTTGTCCGAACCCTACCATAGGTTGCTCGCTCGATGGTTCCGGACTGCAGACGGGTTCTAGGCCGGGAGGCTTTCAGAATCGACTCGAAATCATCCCGTGCCGATGTCCCCTTGCTGGTCATATTGGTGGTGACCCTCGGAAATTCTCCGTCTTCATGGATACCGTATTATCTGATGCAACTGCAGAGCCTGCATCCGATTCTTTATCTTCTGAAGGTACCCTTGTCCGAACCCTACCATAGGTTGCTCGCTGGATGGCTCCAGACTGCAGATGGGTTAGACGCCGGGGTGCTTTCAGAATCGACTCGAGATTATCCCGTGCCGATGTCCCCTTGCTGGTCATATTGGTGGTGACCCTCGGAAATTCTCCGTCTTCAACCACCGTTTTTCTTCGTCGGAAACGCCTAGGCCTTGGTTTTGGCGTTTCGGTACTGAGTCTTTCGAAAACCGAAACCCTTTCGGGGATCGTTTCGATGCAACTGCACTCAGACAATACCTCCCGAATGAGCTTTGAACAAGGGCACTGAGTTTCTAGCCTTCGAGGACTTCTCTTTCTGGCTTTGCTCGTACCCCCAGCACGATAGTACAGCTCTTCCATTTGAAAATCGGAGCAACCTATCGTGTGTTGGCACGATTTCTCAGGTATAACGCAATCATCATCAGACGATAACGTTTCCTTCTGAGAGTGAACTGCCTTCTTTGGGCTCTCAAGAGTCACGCGCCTCGAGACATCGGGCTCCTGAACTTCAATGCGCAAAGTAGTGCGCTTGGGTGCCATGATTTCTTTATCATGTTGAGGGTTGCGGCGACCCCCAGCATGTTGATTCGTTTGGGGCGTTCTTATTGGGCCCAAACATCCTTGGATTGGAGCTTTGCTTCGCTCCTCGGGAAGTGGACCGAGGCGCTCCAAGACTGACTTCCTTTTCTGGGATGGTCCTGCGGGATCTCCCGGAGCAGTTGTGGAAATCATCGACGGTCTGGATTGATTCGCCGGAGATTGAACTTTCGGAGGCTGTAGTTGTTGCTCCTTCGTCTGAATCGCCGTTTCAGACTTTGGTCTCCAAGCTTTGCGGGTTGATGGCGGCTTCTTGGCCACCTCTTTCTGCAACTTTCTACGGGCTTCTTCGGCTTGAGCCCGCGCCTGCGCTGATAGTGCACGGCGTTTGCGGATGCGTTCTTCCAGCGTCGAACGATTCCGTTTGACACGTGAGGCATATCCCACTCACCTAGAACAACCCGGCTCAATCTATGCCCGGCTATTTCTTTGGCTAAGTTTGAGGCACAACCCACTCACCTCGAATAGCCCGACTCAAGCTGACTCCAAGCGAAAGAGACCAACTGTTATGGTGTTTCCATTTGCCAAAATTCAACTCATTGCCAAGTAACAAACAGGCGTACTACATGCTATGCCCCAATCAAGTTGGCAGCCAGAGACCAACAGAGATGACAACTCAACCGACTTGTCAAGTTGACATTCTCTTATGTCGACTTGAAAGGCGGTACTTGTCTCCCCCATTGTCAAAGACGACTAGTCACGAGCCCAGTCGACCATTTACTGGATGCCTCCTGAGGACGACTTGAAAAGCGTTACTTATCGGCGAAGTTAAAGGACTATTTTTGCCTCGAGCCTCTCCCTCTGTCAACGTAACTACATCGCATTAATGCATAACACGCGCATCATGCCTCTAGCCCCAATAGCCTTCATGACTCATCAGACCACGGAGGCACTGCCATGCCACCAATCGCTTCCTATTTAATGCTGAGCTAATCGCTCATCCAGTCGCCAGCTGACACCTGTAAAGTAGGTGTTGACTCATCTACCAGCTCACACTTCACCATCGCTATCCTGTGCTCGGCCGAAGTGATAGATCTACCTTTATACCTTTGCTATATATACAAGTACTATTCCATCTTTAATCGGGATCTAGATCTTGATTCACAAATCTGATCTTTAAGCAATCATTCTGCACACAAGAACTCTGACAGTTCTTATTTACCCCACTCAAGTTTACCAGCTAACTTGATCATCGGAGGTATAGCGGGGAAACCAAACCTCGTCCTTTCACGAGTTTCTACTGTTCGCGGGAAAAATCGTTGCTTTCTTCACTGATTCCATTGCAATCTTGAATAACAGTTTTTTGGTTACAAAGATCCGGTCTTTTTATAAGATCCGGTTACAATGAAAATCAAATAAAAGAAAATTAAAAATTACAACTTTTTCTCTTTTGTCGAACAAATCGCGAGCTCATGTTTTGCGGTCGCTCGCTTGCGTGGGTTCTTCGCCTGCGCCGGGGTATATCCGTTGACCACCGCGGGATCTAGATCCGGTTGGATCTACGTAGTATGACGGGTATTATTTCGCAAAGGAAATAATAGCCGGGGGGGGATTAATTCACCAAGGAAATAATCGCCCTAGTTCTCGGGATCAAAGGCCAAGCTTTGATCCGGAGGATGACTACGTAGCGACACACCAAGCCACCTCAAGGTGGCTCGGCTTTGGCCGAGCCACCTTGAGGTGGCTCGGTTTCGGCCGAGCCCCTCTAGGTGTTGGGTTTCCGTTGTTTTCCGTTGTTGTATCCGTTTTTCGGTTCTGTGGTCGATTTGTCTGGACTCGATTCGTTGACCTGATTTGGCAGTAAATCCGATTCCTGATTTGGCAGTAAATCCACTTCTGAGTTCGAGTCCGAAACTGATCTTGATTCGATCGTGATTCGTCCGAGTCCGCCCTTGGTTGGATGACTCGTTGACTCTTCAACCCGTTAGCTTGATTCCGCACGTGAGTGGATTTATTCCGTTGTTTGCGTACGGTTCATTAGCTTCGTAGCCTCGTTAATCCGCTTCGTCGCGTATCGCTTGGCTTCGGTGTTGTGGACTAACAGTCGTGTTTGGATACGTCGTCCGATGGTCGAATCGGCGTCGTTGAGCTGTGTTAAGGGACCTATAGACAGTTTTATACGCCTACAAGTATACTTAAAAACTACGACAGATTTGGGGACCAAAAAAAAGAAAAGGAAAGAAAAAAGAAAAAGAATAAAAGGAAAAAATCCATCACAGAAGCCGAACTCAAAGTTAGGGGTGGAAGCCAACAAAATCAAAACTGGCTTTGTATAAAACGTAAGAATTCCATCATCAGCGCACAAATCAATTGCCTGGCCCTCCCGCCCCCCGCCCCTGCTGTCGGCCGCTAGCAGCAAAGAAAGAGAAAAAGGATATTTTTCTCAGAGCAAGTCCATCAAGCTCCCACCGCTCGCTCTCAAGTCCTACGTGGCGGTGGGAACTCCTGAACTCTCTCCAGCAAGCTTCGAAGGAGCTGCTTTGGGTTGGCGTAGCACGGAGCTTGGGAGCTCCCAAGTATTAAAAAAATTGTTTTTTTACAAAAAAACCCATATATCAAAACCCAGAACCCAGTTTCGAATTAGGTGTTTAAAAATTAGTCGTTGAGTTTAAAAATTAGCAGTTGGACAATAAAAAAATTTAGCCGTTGAACAGTAAAAAATTAGTCGTTGAACAGTAAAAAAATTAGTCGTTGTACAATACTTTTTTTTTATAAATTCTCAATTCACTACACAAATCATTCCACACAATTCTCTCATAAAAACTCAATATTTTCCTATCAAATTACAAATCTCATAGATCCCTCCCAAAACTTTTATTCGCAACTCCTTAATGGTGAAGGATCGACCTTATACCCGCCGTTCTATACAAACGTCATAGAAGAAGGTCACCTCATCGAGTTCTCGCAATCGACAACACAACAAGTGTCATCCCAAGAAACACCGACCACGAAGAAGAAGAATGCTTACATGCGGTCCGAAAATTAGACTGTCCATGAGGATAAGCTTCTTGTGTCTGCTTGGCTAAACACGAGCCAAGACGCCATATAAGGTATGGGGCAACACAAATATAAGTTTTGACACAGAGCTAACGACTACTTTATCCAATACTCCACCGATCCAACGAGCCGCACACCAAACTACTTTATCCAATACTCCACCGATCCAACGAGCCGCACACCAAACCAAATGATGCATCGTTGGTCAATGATTCAACTGTCCATCAACAAGTTCTGCGGGTGCGTTGCTCAGATTGAAGGAAGACAAAGATCTGGTACGGGAATTATTGACCAGGTAAATATTTAACTTATATGTTTTTATGTAAACAACATAGCATTAAAGAGAGAAATATATATGTTTAATTATGTTTGATTATTCTAAATTTAACTTTTGCGTAGACTGCAGAAGTAAAAGAATTATACTAATCTCTTTATGGTAAACCATTCGTGTTTGACCATTGCTGGATTGAGTTGCGTCATCATCAAAAGTGGATCCAACAAATAGAAACTTACAATAAGATTCGATCACAGGCGAGAAGAACCATAAACTCTGATTCCTCACCAAACAATTCCATGACAGCGACTCCCATCGAGTTGAACACTGACTCGGATGATGTTATAGCAAGGCCTGAAGGGAGGAAAGTGGCAAAGCTCAAGAGGAAACAAAATGTGGAAAACTCTGAGTCCGCTAAGTCCATCATGGGAGAGGCTTTCACGTGGATGAAGCAAACCACCAATCAAAAAATAGAGCTAAAATAGAAGAAACAAGATGACGATATCATAAAGATGGATCTCTCAACACTCAATTCAGTTCAACGATAATACTGTGAAATGTGTCAGACAGAGATATTGGAGAGGTGGATGTCTAAGGGTTCTTCCTAATTATCATATATTATCTTGTATTAGATTTATGATTGTACTCGCATCGCATCCTAATTAGTTCTTCCTAATTATCTTGTATTGGATTTATGATTCTACTTGAAGCTGAAAATTTTGGCATTTAATGAAAACAACTACTTTATTGAAAAGAAAATTGGCGTAGTACAACAACTCGACATTTAATGAAAACAACTACTTTATTGAAAAGAAAATTGGCGTAGTACAACAACTCGAACTTCTTTGCTGAAATTACATTAGACATAAAGAAACTTAATCCTCGGCGATGGATCCCTTGAGCTGCCACAGATGCTCGATCAAATCATTCTTTAGTGATTTGTGTGTTTGCGTGTTCATGATCCGATGATGATTTTGGATGAACTCAGTTAGAGGCACCGTCCGCACATGAGAAGGTTCAACGACTGGTATTGAATCATTAAAGTCAAAGTTGTTGTCCAATTGACAATCTCGTTCATCTTCAATAATCATGTTATGCATTATGACGCAAGCTGTCATGATGTCTTTCAGCACACTAGGTTGCCAAAAACGTCCTGGTCCACGAACAATCACAAATCGAGCTTGCAACACGCCAAAAGCTCGCTCAACATCTTTTTTTGTGCTCTCTTATTGTTGAGCAAAGTACTTATGCTTGTTTCCTCGCGGTACTGGAATAGTCTTCACTAATGTAGACCACTCTGGGTAACTCCCGTCGGCAAGATAGTATCCCATATTGTACTCGTGGCCATTAACAGTATAGTTGCATGGTAAAGCTCTTCCCTCCGCAAGTTGTGCGAAAATCGGTGAACGATATAGAATATTGAGGTCATTGTGAGACCCCGACAGTCCAAAGAAGGCATGCCATATCCAAAGATCTTTGCTAGCTACGGCCTTCAAAATAATTATAGGTTCATGAAAATACCCAGTATACATACCTTGTCAGGCGGTTGGACAGTTCTTCCATGTCCAGTGCATGCAGTCGATGCTCTCAAGCATACCAGGAAAACTTCGTTGTGAACCTTCCTCGAGCAGGCGTGCAACGTCTTCATTAGTCGGTGAATGAAGGTATTCCTCCCCAAATATGTTGATAATCGATCGAACGAACCTCTTCATGCTCTCAAGCGACGTACTTTTACCGATCGGAACGTAGTCGTCAACGGCGTCAGCGGATGCTCTATATGCGAGCATCCGCATAGCTGCAGTAATCTTTTGAAGGCTAGATAGTCCCAACTATCCAGCACGATTCCTCTTTTGGACGAAGTACTTGTCATGTTCGACGACTGCGTCGTGGATTCGAAGGAATAACAAACGCGGTATTCTGAATCTTCGACGAAAATAATAAAGAGGATAGGTTGGTGCGTCAGCAAAATAATCTTGGATCAACCGATTGTGGCCTTCCAGTTGGTTTCGATGGAACACGATACGTCTTTTGTGTTGAACTGAAGTTGAACCTTTCTCTTGTTCTTCTTCCTCGACGACAACAGCTCCTATAAGAAAGAATGTCTTCATCATTTCATCATCGCTAGAGCTAGATGAGCTAGACATTTTTTCTGGGAGACTGGGTTGAGGTGAGAAGGCATCGAATTTTATAGGAATCAGTCGGTTGACAGTCAAAGTTTGCGATACCTCGAACTTCGTGCCCAACCTCGAAGACTGCGGGCTACCTCGAAGACCGTGTGCGTTCCCTCGAAGACCGTGGATTACCTCGAAGACCGTGTGCACTCCCTCGAAGACCGTATCCAACAGTTAGAAATGAAATAAAAGAGGTTTAAATATAATTGAAAGTAATGGGTAAAAAAATTAAAATAGAAGTGGGTTTTTTTTGATATTGTTGGAGCTCCTAACTAGGAGATTGTTGGAGCTCCATAAAATAAGGAGGACCCCTCAAGACTTATTTTTATAATTTTTTATTTCAAAATGCTTGATAACTCTTGAGAGCTTAGGAGATGTTTGGTTGTTGTTGGTAAAGTTGTGTATTTATGACACAACTTGAAAAGTTGTTGTCCACCTCATCAATTTTACTTTTATACTTTTCTTTGTTTGTTTTTTATTTCATTGGAATTATAAATTGCTTGTTTGGTCTGCAAATGTAACTTTAATTGTTTGTTTGGAAAGTAAAAAAAATGGTCCCTACTCAAATGATCATATTGGTTGAAATTATTTTTTATTATTTTTTTCTGACTTCAATGTCAGCTTTTTCCTAAAATCATGTTTTTTTTATGAAATCACTTTACAAGCCACATCAGCATATGAAATTACTTTACACTATTTTCATAACTACAAATAAACAATTGAAAGTGATGAAAACTGATATTGAGATCCATTTTTTACACTTTTTATCTTTTTATATGATAAAAACATACAACCAAACGGTCAGGGCTCCCAACTTGGAGCTTGCTGGACTTGCCCTTAGCAAAGCTCTCAACATCTTCATCTCTCTTTGAGATTACTGATTACTGCTCATCTAACCAATTTCTTTGCAGGGTCTTTGATTATTTATTAACCAATTTCTTTGCAGGATCTTACACATCTGTCTCCTCTGAGAAGATGAGGTCGAGAATGAGATCTCGGGCCCCGCTTCGAGAAGTCGGATCCACAATTTTCATCCCTCCTCTTCGATCCTCTTCTCTTCCGAATCCGCTGTCGAGACAGAGCAGTGTAAGTTTCATTTTTCATCCCTCCTCTTCGATCCTCTTCTCTTCCGAATCCGCTGTCGAGACAGAGCAGTGTAAGTTTCATCTTTCTTTTCAGTGAATTCTCATTTTCTCCTTCCGAATCCGCTGTCGAGACAGAGCAGTGTAAGTTTCATCTTTCTTTTCAGTGAATTCTCATTTTCTTTGTATTTGGGATTATGGGTTTTGTTTGTTTCGTGTTTTGGAGGGAACTCGTGGGTTTTAGGATTAACAGTAGGACTTTGTTCAGTTTTATCTGGCATCTTTAGTAGCGAGAGAAATTTAATGAAAGTAGGGATCTTGAGATCTATTCTTTCATTGTTATTCTCCAAGAACTTACTTTTCTATAATTGGGTTTATGAGTTTTGTTCTTTTTAATGTTTTTTGGGGGTTTTCCCCCTGAAATTTTAGAATTTTTATCAATAGGGTTTTGTTGGGTTATTCATTAGTTTCAGATATTCTTGAAATTTCCCCTTCTACTATTCTTAGGTAATTAAATTCTTGAACGCTTAAAATATTCCGTACTTCAGGAATCTAATCTGTTCATTTCTTGATAAAAATTACAGGCTGACAGATTCATACCAGATCGATCTGCTATGGACTTCGACTACGCCCACTATGCCCTAACAGAATCAAGAAAAGAAAAGGAAAACAACTCATCAGCAACTGCATCCCCATCCAAAGAAGCCTACAGAAAACTCCTAGTCGAGACCCTCAACAACCGAACCCGAAATCCTAGCCTTCAAGAGCAAACCCCCAACCCCTACTGATGGCTTCTTATCGGGTACAACATCTGACCCGTTAACCTTCTCCTCTCACCTAACCAAACCGAAACAAAGAAGATACATTTCTCAGACTGCAGAGCTGACATTGGATGCTCCTCGTCTTGTTGATGATTATTACCTTAATCTTCTTGATTGGGGAAGTAGCAATGTGCTCTCGATTGCACTTGGAAATACTGTGTATTTGTTGAATGCTTCGAATGGATCGTCATCTGAGCTTGTGACAATTGATGAGGATGTTGGTCCTGTGACTAGTGTTAGCTGGGCTCCTGATGGCCAGCATATTGCTGTGGGGCTTAATAATTCTCATATTCAGTTGTGGGATTCGACCAACAGTCGACTGGTTAGTACTCTTTTCTCTTTGTATTTTGATTTCGATTAGTCTCGGTAAATTCTTTGAGAATTGGTAGATTTAAGTTGTTGTTGCTTTGCACCTCAAGTTTGCAAAAACGGGTTATTTGAAAAGTTCATTTCGTGAGCCTATCTAGTTTTCCAATTAACGAGTAATCGCTTGCGTCGTCTAGGATTTGGATACTTTGTACTGCAATTAGGTAATTAAGAGATCAGTTCTTCGATCATAACTGTTTATTACTTATATCTGATTATAACTTTTACTCGAAGTGGACATAGAATCAGTCATCTACATTTTAGATAATTATGATTTTGTCAATGTGGTATTAGGAGGTGACTCAAATTTGCAAACATATGGATTTGGGTACTGCGGAGTCCACTTAGGCCATAGCTAATCCTGATTATCCTGCAATTTCAGAAATGAATCACATTCATCAATATTTTATTTGGTAGTAATGATTCGAAGAAAAATGTTACTGAAAAACAAAACTTGCAATTTATATGTGGATTTGGATTCCCTCCAACTTATTCAATTAAACTTATTTTGATTTATTGCTTCTGGAATAGACTACTGACATCGGAGTATTTTTTTTACTGCAATTTCTACAGCTAAGAACATTGAAACGAGTCGACAGATCTCAGGTCGGCTCTCTCGCCTGGAACAACAACATCCTAACAACCGGAGGAATGGATGGAAAAATCGTAAACAACGATGTCAGAATCCGATCACACGCCATCCAAACTTACCGAGGACACACCCAGGAAGTCTGCGGCCTTAAATGGTCAGGCTCAGGCCAGCAACTCGCTAGCGGAGGCAATGACAACCTGCTCCACATCTGGGACCTCTCAACGTCATCCTCAACACCTCCAAACCCAAACCAATATGTTCATCGCTTCGAAGATCACATGGCAGCTGTCAAAGCCCTAGCTTGGTGCCCATTTCAAAGCAACTTAATAGCTTCAGGTGGAGGTGGAAGTGATCGATGCATAAAATTTGGAACACTCACACTGGGGCTTGTTTGAATTTGATAAATACTGGGTCTCAGGTTTGCTCGCTGCTTTGGAATAAAAATGAGAGGGAGTTGTTGAGGTCTCATGGGTTTAAGAATCAGTTGACGCTTTGGAAGTATCCTTCAATGGTTAATATGGCAGAGTTGACTGGACATACTTCCAGGCTTTGGAATGTTTTTGAAACTCCTGAAGTTGCTAAGGGGAACTCAGTGCCCTTCAGTAGTTATAATCATATTAGGTAAAAAAAGTTTTACTGGAAGGTTCAGGGGGATGGATCGAAATTCGAGGAGTTTTTATGTGATTTAATCACTATAGGAAAGGTAAAATTTAGGTTCATCAATTTGGAGTTTCAGGTTCGATGAAGTTTAGTTTTGCTGAACATTTCATTTGTGTGTTTTGCAGGTCAGTGGCAGGAGGCCGCTACATTCACTGACTGGCTGTTTTGTGAGATTTTCCTCTCTTTTTTGCTAGGCATATAGTACATATGCCTTTAATATTAAGTTTCCTAAGAGATATTTTGATTATTTTCTTATTTAATTCAGTATCTAGACTCTCAGACAGAAATTAATGAGAAAATGAGGGTCATTGTTGGAGATTGGCTGATTGAAGTGCATCACAAATTTGTGATGCACTTCAATCAGCCAATCTCCAACAATGGCCCACAATTTCTCTTTAATCTCTGTCTGAGAGTCTATATAGTCATGAGGCCTGTTAGATTGCTACATAGATATTACAAACAATCACAGTCAATACTTGAACAGGCAAAATTGTGGTACAATATCAACAAAAATGAATGAATAATCTAACCTTAGAAAGCTTATAAAACTTGAAGAGATCCTCAACATAGTCAACAACAACGAGTTGATCACCGATATTTGATGCATCAATGTCTGGGATAGAATCTTTGAGTTTTTCAGTAACACCGCAAGCTGCCTACATGAACCCAAGATAGATGCAAAAGATTAACTCAAAACCTTAAATAGGGTATTGATCCAACTATCGATTTTACTTAGTTACTCTCTAATTTCTTTCAAATTTGGTTCTTTTCGTGGGCTAGGCTATTTTAGGAGTATTACCTTTTTAATATTTGATTTAAATCCGTGTCAGGTAAGATTTGAATCCAAAAATTCACTGACACTTTGTATAGAGTTATAATTTTATACTCTACGAATTACCCATTGACTTTTTTGGGTAATTGGTAGAGTATAAAATTATAACGCGATGCAAAGTGTCAGTGAATTTTTGGATTCAAATCTTACCGGACGCGGATTTAAATCAAATATTAAAAAGGTTATACTCCTAAAATAGCCTAGCCCACGAAAAGAACCAAATCTGAAAGAAATTAGAGAGTAACTAAGTAAAATAGATAGTTGGATCAATACCCTATTTAATGTTTTGAGTTAATCTTTGCATCTATCTTGGGTTCATGTAGGTTGCTTGCGGTGTTACTGAAAAACTCAAAGATTCTATCCCAGACATTGATGCATCAGATATCGGTGATCAACTCGTTGTTGTTGACTATGTTGAGGATCTCTACAAGTTTTATAAGATTTCTAAGGTTAGATTATTCATTCATTTTTGTTGATATTGTACCACAATTTTGCCTGTTTAAGTATTGACTGTGATTGTTTGTAATATCTATGCAGCAATCTAGCATGCCTCATGACTATATAGACTCTCAGACAGAGATTAAAGAGAAAATGAGGGCCATTGTTGGAGATTGGCTGATTGAAGTGCATCACAAATTTGAGCTGATGCCGGAGACTATCTACCTTACTTTCTATATAATTGATCGATATTTGTCAATGAAAAAAGTTCTGAGGAGAGAATTGCAGCTTGTTGGTGTGAGTTCCATGCTCATTGCCTCCAAGTACGAGGAAATTTGGGCTCCACAGGTATGTTTGCTATTGGTTTTTTGATTATTTTCTTGAGTTACATCTTTCTTTTTGCTAGATAAGTTCCAAAAAATTCACAAGTTACTGCTATCACTATTTTACAGCATAAACAAGTCCATGACTGCCAGTAAATTGTAATGTGTATTTCTTCTGGTTGGCTGATTCTATTGTAATATGGATCTTAGATTATTGTAGTTATCTCAACTTTTCCCCATTAAAATTATACCTGATAATTTTCTGCATATGTCAATTTGTTGCACTTTATTGGCATAGGTAGAGGATTTCATATGCTTATCAGACCGAGCATACAGCCAAGAACAGATCCTGGCCATGGAGAAATCAGATATTAGTGTCCATTTCTGAGAGGAAAAATGGTTACGTCATAACTTTTTACATAGCTTATTCCCTCAAGCTTAAAAATGTCTTATCATTCAATTAAATACGTCTTTATGAGATATTTTAACCTCCATGAATCTAATCTACTCGTAATTCTCTGCAAATTCTCCTCTCATTTACGTTAGTCGGGTCATCAGCAGTAGTAGTATTTCCATCAATAATAACCAAGTACAGATCAAATAGGGAAAATAATGGAAATAATAATCAACAAGAGCAGAATTAAATACCTGTCGATGGACATGATTGGATGTATTGTTGTTGGTCTGACACCAACGGAGGTTTTTGTAATTGGAGTTGATGACGATACGATATCTGCTTTCTTTTGAAAATAAGAGGAGGTTAGCTCATGGTCCTAAAAACCCTATTAATCAAAGTTCGCAATGGCAGAAACAAGATAAGTATAAGATGGAGGCTTTACTCAAATTCATGAAAAGTCTAAGGTATTTTGATGAAATTAAGATAAAAAGCCTGAACATAGCACTTACAGCACCAAGTAGTTTTTTTGTTCGCTATGCTGCTTATGTTTGTAGGATGTAGACTTTAAGAACTGACCTATCCTTTCCTCTTATCTGAGTTTTTGTTCTTCAAATTTCTTCCCAACTGATCAAGTTTTTATGGACATCCAATTCTTCGAAGCCAGCAATCTCGAGTCCTTCCACTCTAAAAGAAATTCATCATCAAGCACAAATCTAAGTGGCGATGTCAAACCAAAGGCAGCTCCAAAGACCAGCAGATCTCTCTCATGACTCCCAGATCCCCGGAGCAAATATCAATTTGGTGAGCTTATCTATCCTGTCAGCCTCAGGCCTGAGCGAGCACCTCAATATCCCGTCTGAATCTGATGATGATGTTGATGATGAAGAAGATAGTCCAACATCTGACAAGCTACACCCAAAAAATAACCATCCTTTCTGGTGGAGATCCATGATAGAATCAGCATCTCACAATTGTCCTCATCTCTACACTTCCAATTTCCTCTTTCAAACAGCAACATCTTTGGGGCCTTGGTTTTTGTAATTGGAGTTGATGACGATACAAGATCTGCTTTCTTTTGAGAATAAGAGGAGGTTAGCTCATAATCCTAAAAACCCTATTAATTGAAGTTCGCAATGGCAGAAACAAGATTAGATGGAGGCTTGACTCAAATTCATGAAAAGTCTAAGGTATTGTGATAAAATTAAGATAAAAAGCCTAAACATTTCCATCTTGTCATTGTTTTTCTTTAATTTAGTATTCAATATATAACAGATTGGTAAAGGAAATCTCTCCTTGATAAATTCGAATCAACCTGTCATGTATCGATATATTATACATTTGAATATGTAATGTAATATTAAGATATGAAAAACAATATCCCGTTGTAGCAACAAAGAATTGAAGTATCCAATAAGGCTAATTCGCACAATTCAAATACCCATTTTCATAGTTAATTATAAGTTTACGTTAACTAATAACCATTAATCATTCGGTGACAATTGAATTAGAGACATGCAAAACAGCAGAATTATTATGCAAACGAAATAACAACTGTGGCGACTAATAGCAACAATATTAACAATGTGGCATTGTAAGAGCTAAAAGGGGGAAAAAATTGTGAGAAAAGGAAATAATAGAAAATCATGAGGGTTCACACAAACATCAAGAAAAATGTCTTATCATTCAATTAAATACATCTTTATGAGATATTTTAGCCTCCATGAATCCAATCTACTTGTTGTTAGTCTAAGTGTAGACCCAAAGTTGAAGCCGAAGTTGGAATCAAGAAGATGAAACAAAACGAAGGAAACATGAAAACTACAGTACGGTCGACCGTGGTGCTCTCGGCGGTCGACCGCGAACGTGCACGTGACTGAAAAAAGTCTAAGGACTTTTCGCGATCGACCGACCGCGAACGTGCACAAAACAGAAAAAGTCTTTGGACCTTTTCCGGTTGACCGCGACAGTTGGTGCGGTCGACCGCGCCTGGACCCTGGAGTTAAGTTGGTCTCTAGACTTTTTACGGTCGACCGTGACTGGTTCGGCGGTCGACCACGAGTCGAGCTGGCAGTTTCCTAATCTGTTTTGAATTCTGTTTGGGCTGAGATTCATATATATATCTATATGTTTTCTAGGGCTAATTAAGGACGTGAAAAACCATTAGAAGAGAAAAGAAAAGAGAGAAAATCTCAGAGAGATTAATCCTTTGTTTGAGTGCTTGTATTCCTTCTTCAATTATTCAAAGAGATTATGTGGTGTGGCTCCCGAGGACGTAGGCACGTTGTCGAACCTCGTTAAATTAGTGTGTTCTCTCTTGTTCTTATTTTTGCAAGTTTTATATTTAATTTATGGTGAATTTCTTTCTTGCTCAACTTTCTAACAAGGTCCGGAAGGGCATGAGTTCGATTTGATTGTTTCGAATCCCTCAACACTCGTAATCCTCTGCAGCTTCTCCTCTCATTTACGTTTGTCTGGTCATCAGCAATAGTAGTATTTCCATCAATAATAACCAACTACAGATCAAATGGGGAAAATAATGGAAATATTAATCAACAAGAGCAGAATTAAATACATGTCGATGGACACGATTGGAGTCGGTATTGTTGATCTGACACCAACGGATGTTTTTGTAATTGGAGTTGATGACGATATGAGATTTGCTTTCTTTTGAGAATAAGAGGAGGTTATTCTTGTGTTTGGGTTGGAAATAGAAATGTCAAGGGTTGTTATCTTCCTTTTATATTTTTTTCACATTCGGTGCACCCGTTTTTAAGAAATTTCTGAAGTCATGCAACCCAACGAACTTTTTAATGCCTTTACACATAGTCTATTTATCAAAACATTATAGGAATTCATGACAGCTAAGAAGGTATGTAGTAGCATACAACGGAGACTTATACGTACTTTTAATATTCAAAATTTCTATCCAGAAAAGGTACGTATTTTCCCTATTTAGATAGCTATATTTGTAATATTTTAAGAAAAGCATAAATATGGTTAAGGAAAATTAAAAATCGGAGCTTGTATTGTCGAAAAATAATAGAAACAACACCCAATACCTTACACTGAAATCAGTGGAATTTGGACATCAGCCTACTAAACAAATTTATTCAACACTTATATAGGCAACTGATTTCCTACTTCGAAGATAAAGAAGAAAGCTCTATCTACGACACACTTCATATGCATTTCTCTAACAGGGTCAATGATCAGGAAAAATGTTAATGAAATAAAAAAGGTATATCTACGACACACTTCACAACCAATTTTCAAAAGTCAAATCAGAGAGTTATCATGCAAAAAAAAAAAAAAAAAACCTGTAAAAGCGTAGAGTGATTATTAAATGGCCGAAAATTATAACTTACATACAATGTAATTGTATGAAAATAGTCAAAAGTTCGACTTCAACAAGGTTCTACCCTTCTGCTTGCGGCCATTGTTTAACAGCATAGGGTCTAAAAGTTATCAGCTGCCCCTAAAACATGTATTCATGATTGGTTATTACTTTGGAGTATATCATAATGAACATAGAGCGAACAAGGTTCATCATTTATTGAATGAATAGAAATGAGTCTACTTTTGAAATGCATGAAAAAATGTTAATTGCATTATAATAGAATCTTATTTTGTGGAAAGACAATTAATAAGGCTCTTCAGGAATTTTGATATGGGATGCCTATGGACTAAATCATTATATAATGTTTTTGGAGCTGGTTGTCACATATTTTTAGTTACAAGTTTTGGCTGTTGAGGAAGGTGAGTTTAATGTTTTGTTCTTTCAATATAAACTAAGCATATAGCTCCTTCATCCTTTCTAAGATATTCAATTAGATTTTATTGTGGAAAGCATGAGGTTTAAGGAGGTCTAATAAAAATCTGTGTTGGAGTTATATAATAAAGATAACTTAAAACTTGAGTTTGTAGAGGAAAAGAGGAAAAAGTTTAGTCCCACATTGAAAAAGAGATGGGAAGATAGGCTCTTTATAAGCCTTCCTTTTCTCTCCTATGCCTAGAAGAAAACAAAGGTTATGCTCCACACCACACACGCGCGCGCCGGCCGGGCTCGGGGTCGGGTCGGGTGGCGCGCGCACACGACCTGCGGACACGAATGCAGCTCCGGTCTGAGGGGCCCTTAATCTGCTATATTTTTATTTTTGAACAATTAACATGTGATAAATATTTTGTAACAGAAATATTTTGTAACGGTAAAAATTTATTAGTGTGATTAAAAACGTGATAAATATTTTGTGAATTTATTATGTAACGGAAGCGTTTTTTAATTTTATAACGGCTAAGTTTTATTAACGTGATTAAAACGTATTAATTACGAGATTATGAGTAACGGCTGTTTTTCCCTATAAAAGGATCTAAATTCCGAAGAGTTTTACACAGTGAAAAATTAACAGATCTCTTCTCTCCTTCTCTTTTCAAAATAGTTTTCTATTTACGCTGGTTCCCTGAAAGTCTAGAAGAATTCGCAAAACCTTCTTGAAGCTCGTGCCGACGAGAAGGAGGTCGTCTGACCGAGGGTCGTTGTATCTCCGGGGACTTTTGCCGCGTAGCCCTGTACGAGAGGGGGCAATTAGTTTCTTGGGACAGTGCTTGCACGCCTCGACCATCAGGCTATATTCTAAACTCAGCTTAATTTTATATCTATTTTTGAATCATTATCTAATTCTGTTAAAACTGCATTTTGTGCTAATTACACTCTAAACAGCTTATATTCCCAACAATCCAAGAAACTAATTGGTGCTGTTTAGAATAGTATCATGATTAGCATTCTGATTTTCATGTTAATGATGTCTGCAATACTTAAAAACGAAATGTTACACTGCATGATTATTCTGTTGAATGAATGCTTTATATATTTCTGTTGCATTATAATAACAAAACTATTCATTCATAATCAGATTATGGCTACAAGTGAAATTATGTCTGCTAAACCAGAGAAGTTTGATGGGAATAATTTTCGTCGTTGGCAAAACCAAATGAGATTTTGGTTAACAACCCTACATCTAATAACAGCCATAGAACCAGATAACCCATCTTCATCTAGACCAGTTACTAGGCAATCTTCCTCATCTTCCTCCACAGATTCCATTCCTATCCCAAGAACACCTCAAGAAATAGAGTATCATTGTCTACATAGAATCTTAGGAGCTTTATCTGATAGATTATATGATATATACTATACTATCACTAATGCTAAAGTTCTGTGGGAAACCCTAGAGAAAAAGTATGGTTTAGATGATATGGGAATTAAAAGATTTAAAGCTTCTGATTTTAACAAATTTAAAATGGTAGATTCTAAACCAATGAATGAGCAAATTCATGAATTTGAACATATAGTTCACCAACTAAAAGTGAATGGATCTATCCTAGATGAAACATTTCAGATAGCATGTCTTATAGACAAACTTCCCGAGTCCTGGTCAGATTTTGCCAAAAACCTTAACCATACCCAAGGAGATCTTACACTAGAACAAGTGTTGAATTCCATTAGAATTGAAGAGCAACATAGACTCAGGGAGAAAAATGTGACAAAATCTGAACCCAAAGAACCCAAAGTAAACAATGTTGAATCCAAACCCTTTCCCCAACACAAGAAACGTCCCTTCCACCAAAATCAAAATAAAACATTTAAGAAGAAACCCTATCATCAAAATAAGAACCATGTTCACTTTCAAAAGAAGGAAGGAGCTGAACGTCGAGCCTGCTTTGTTTGTGGAAGAACCAACCATCTTGCTAAGGACTGCTTTTTCAAGAAAACTGAACCACCCAAGCCTAGGAAGGGAGGACCTCCACCTAATAAGTCACAAGTAAACATGGTGACTTCCAGTCCAGCTGAGGCTGCTTTCAGGTCTGTTCTCTTCACTCCTGAAGTAAACATGACCTTTCAAGCAAATGATTGGTGGATTGACACTGGAGCTAATATTCACGTTTGCTCTAATCAATCTTTGTTTTCCACCTATCAGGTCTCAAGTAGAGGAACTGTGACAATGGGAAATAATAATGTGGCTCCTGTATCCGGAATAGGTCGGATCAACCTAAAGCTGACTTCTGATAAGACTTTGATCCTGCAGGATGTCCATCATGTACCAGACATTAGGAGAAACTTAATTAGTGGATCTTTGTTAGTGCAACAAGGCTATAAGCTTGTTTTTGAATCAAATAAAGTTGTAATAACTAAGGGTTTGAACTTCATTGGAAAAGGTTTCTTATGTGATGGTCTTTTTAAATTGAATGTTAAGAATTCTACTCTTGCATCTCCAATAGCTTTGAATATTGAACCTTCCATCACTTGGCATCAAAGATTAGGACATGTGAATTATAATTCAATTAAAAGATTGATGCATCTCAATATAATTCCAAAGCTTAATATAAAAGATGATGAAAAATGTGAAATATGTGTAGAAGCCAAACTTCCTAAGAAACCATTTAAAACTATTGATAGAGATTCTGAGATATTAGAACTCATCCATAGTGATGTTTGTGATTCAGGAAGAACAACTAGAGGGGGTAACAAATATTTTGTAACTTTTATAGACGATTGCTCTAAATATTGTTACCTCTACTTAATTAAGACTAAAGATGAAGTCATAAACAAATTCAAAATATACAAAGCAGAAGTTGAGAATCAGTTGGATAGGAAAATTAAAATACTAAGATCAGATAGAGGTGGTGAGTACACTTCTAATGAATTAAAACAATTCTGTGAAGAGAATGGAATTATTCATGAAATAACAGCTCCATATACACCTCAATCTAATGGAGTAGCTGAGAGAAAGAATAGAACACTAATGGACATGGTAAACTCAATGTTAATTAATTCTGGTGTGCCAGAAAATTTATGGGGAGAAGCTCTCATGACTGCATGTCATATACTAAATAGAATTCCATTCAAGAAATCTGATAAAACCCCTTACACAATTTGGAAGAATAGAAACCCTAATTTAGATCACCTAAAAGTGTGGGGGTGCTTAGCAAAAGTCAAAATACCTGAGAATAAAAGAAAGAAGATTGGCCCTAAAACTGTAGATGGAATTTTTATTGGCTATGCTTCTGATAGTAATGCAAATAGATTTTTAATAATCAACTCTGACATTAATGAGATAGCCAACAACACCATAATTGAAGCTAGGGATGCACATTACTTTGAAAATATTTTTCCTTACAAGACCAGAATAAACAACACAGGCCCTAGCTCTAATAATTCAGATCCTAGTTCTAATCAAGGTGAAACTAGTTCTAAACAAATTAGACCACTAGAAAGTCCAGAGGAGCCTAGGAGAAGTAAAAGAACTAGAATAGAAAAGGTCCATGAAGATTTCTATGCATTACTTGTAGAAGATTCTCCAGTTACATTTGAAGATGCAATGAAATCAGTAGATGCTCCATTTTGGAAGGAAGCTATAAATAATGAGATACAATCTATAGTTCAAAATCATACTTGGGAACTAACTGATCTTCCTTCAGGATGTAAAACCATAGGATGTAAATGGGTGTTTAAGAAGAAACTTAGACCTGATGGAACAATAGATAAATATAAAGCCAGATTAGTAGCTAAAGGATATACCCAAAAGTCTGGTATTGATTATTTTGATGTCTATTCTCCAGTAGCTAGGATTACTACCATTAGAGTCCTCATAGCTCTAGCATCCATTCACAAATTAATAATACATCAAATGGATGTTAAAACTGCATTTTTAAATGGAGACTTAGATGAAGAAATTTATATGGATCAACCTGAGGGATTTATAGCTTCTGGACAAGAAAAGAAAGTATGCAAGCTTATTAGATCACTATATGGTCTCAAACAAGCCCCAAAACAATGGCATATGAAATTTGATGAAATTATACTATCTTATGGATTTGTAATTAATCAAACAGATGAGTGTGTATATCATAAAATAGATAAAAACAACAAAATTGTGATATTATGCCTATATGTTGATGACATTCTTATTTTTGGTTCTGACATACAAATCATAAATGATATCAAACACTTTTTATCACAAAATTTTGACATGAAAGATTTAGGTCAAGCTGACCTAATTCTTAATACTAAAATCATGAAAAATGAGAATGGATATGTGCTATCACAATCACACTACATAGAGAAAATCCTTAAGAATTTTTATGATCCAAACTGTCAACCTGTTTCCACTCCATATGATCCTAATGTACATCTAAAGAAAAATACAGGTCATCCTCAATTACAAAGAGAATATGCACAAATAATTGGATCACTAGGATTCCTAACAAACTACACCAGACCTGACATTGCTTATGCAGTAAATAGACTTAGTAGATATACATCAAATCCTGATAAGAGTCACTGGGATGCTCTAGAAAGAGTTTTGAGATACCTAAAAGGAACTATGAATTATGGTTTACACTATAAAGGTTATCCATCTGTACTAGAAGGTTATTCAGATGCAAATTGGATTAGTGACTCAGTAGATGTAAAATCCACCACAGGATTTGTGTTCCTTTTAGGAGGAGGAGCTGTGTCCTGGAAATCTACTAAACAAACTGTAATGGCTAGAAGTACAATGGAATCAGAAATGATAGCTCTTGATACTACTAGTATAGAAGCTGAATGGTTGAAAGATTTACTAACTGAAATTCCACTAATGCAAAAACCATTACCAGCCATTTCTATTCATTGTGATTGCAGGTCAGCGATTGACAAATGCCATCAAGAGAATGCAAATGTGAAGATGAATCGACACTTGAAAGTGCGACATAAATCCTTGAGATATAAGATGAAAAACCATATAATAGCCTTAGATTTTGTAAGATCAGAGAAAAATCTTGCAGATCACTTAACTAAAGGCTTATCTAGGGCAGTGGTCCTAGAATCATCGAGGGGGATGGGGTTAAGCCCATAAGAAAAATCACTGCAGTGGCAACCCAACCTCGCAGAGGTTCAATGGGTAGAAACAAACTGAATGAGTGATTAATTGTGAGGAGCACTGAATTTATTTGCTCCCATCCCTAGGATGATCAGTGCTCATAAAAAGCAAGTGAAAGGTTGAGTCTAACTCTTAATGAATCCAAGACCCATGAGGCAGGATGCTTACTTGCTCGCATCCTTATTAGGATTCACCTATATGTGTGTAGTTGTGAGGCCGCGACTATGGGATCAGGGCTGCTCCCTAGTAACACACATGAAAGATACCTGCGCAAGGCCGATAATAGCGCAACCCGTTTAGAATTCTTCAAAACTGTACTATGTGTGCTTTCTGTAGAAATCCGATAAATGAGACTGGTTCAAGGCGAAGTCCACCAAGCTCTCACGGATCTATACAACTGTCACTAAGTGAAGGTTCAAACCGAAAGGTACCTCCACCTATTACATAGTATAAGGGAACCAGCAATCGTATTTATTTCTTTTATTGTTATTTCTGAACTATTTTAAGTTTTAAGTTATGTGGGGGATTGTTGGAATTATATAATAAAAGATAACTTAAAACTTGACTTTGTAGAGGAAAAGAGGGAAAGTTTAGTCCCACATAGGAAATGGGATAGAAAAAAGGGGTCCTTATAAGCCTTCCCTTTCTCTCCTATGCCTAGAAGAAAACAAAGGTTATGCTCCACACCACACACGCGCGCGCCGGCCGGGCCGGGCTCGGGCTCGGGTTCGGGTCGGGTCGGGTGGCGCGCGCACACGACCTGCGGACACGAATGCAGCTCCGGATTAATGGGCCCTTAATCTGCTACATTTTTATTTTTAAATAATTAAAATATAATTTTTATTTTTGAACAATTAACATGTGATAAATATTTTGTAACCGAAATATTTTGTAACGGAAAATATTTATTAGTGTGATTAAAAACGTGATAAACATTTTGCGAATTAATTATGTAACGGAAATGTTTTGATAACGGCTAAGTTTTATTAACGTGATTAAAACCGTGTTAATTACGGGGTTTATAAGTAACGGCTGTTTTTCCCTATAAAAGGATCTAAAATCCGCAGAGTTTAACACAGCGAAAAGCAACAACCTCTTCTTCACCTTCTCTGTTCTTCTCTTTCAAAATACTTACTGTTACAATTTGCTGGTTCCCTGAAAGTTTACGAAGAATTCGCAAAGCCTTCTTGAAGCTCGTGCCGACGAGAAGGAGGTCGCCTGACCGAGGGTCGTTGTATCTCCGGGAGCTTTTGCCGCGTAGCCCTGTACGAGAGGGGGCAATTAGTTTCTTGGGACAGTGCTTGCACGCCTCGACCATCAGGCCGTATTTCTAACCTCTATTTACTTTTCATTTGATATATTTCTTATATCTGCGTTATAATAGTAATTATCTGTTAATTATCAAATTGTTTAAACTGATTTTCGTTATTGTCTAAACAGCTAATATTCCCAACAATCCAAGAAACTAATTGTGTGCTGTTTAGAATAGTAACATGATTAACATTCTGGTTTTTATGTTAATGTTGTCTGCAATTCTTAAAAACGAAATGTTACAATGCATGATTATTCTGTTGAATGAATGCTTTATATATTTCTGCTGCATTATAATAACAAAAATATTCATTCATCATCAGATTATGGCTACAAGTGAAGTTATGTCTGCTAAACCAGAGAAGTTTGATGGGAATAATTTTCGTCGTTGGCAAAACCAAATGAGATTTTGGTTAACAACCCTACATCTAATAACAGCCATAGAACCAGATAACCCATCTTCATCTAGACCAGTTACTAGGCAATCTTCCTCATCTTCCTCCACAGATTCCATTCCTATCCCAAGAACACCTCAAGAAATAGAGTATCATTGTCTACATAGAATCTTAGGAGCTTTATCTGATAGATTATATGATATATACTATACTATCACTAATGCTAAAGTTCTGTGGGAAACCCTAGAGAAAAAGTATGGTTTAGATGATATGGGAATTAAAAGATTTAAAGCTTCTGATTTTAACAAATTTAAAATGGTAGATTCTAAACCAATGAATGAGCAAATTCATGAATTTGAACATATAGTTCACCAATTAAAAGTGAATGGATCCATCTTAGATGAAACGTTTCAGATAGCCTGTCTTATAGACAAACTTCCCGAGTCCTGGTCAGATTTTGCCAAAAACCTTAACCATACCCAAGGAGATCTTACCCTAGAGCAAGTATTGAATTCTATTAGAATTGAAGAGCAACATAGACTCAGGGAGAAAAATGTGACAAAATCTGAACCCAAAGAACCCAAAGTAAACAATGTTGAATCCAAACCCTTTCCTCAACACAAGAAACGTCCCTTCCACCAAAATCAAAATAAAACATTTAAGAAGAAACCCTATCATCAAAATAAGAACCATGTTCACTTTCAAAAGAAGGAAGGAGCTGAACGTCGAGCCTGCTTTGTTTGTGGAAGAACCAACCATCTTGCTAAGGACTGCTTTTTCAAGAAAACTGAACCACCCAAGCCTAGGAAGGGAGGACCTCCACCTAATAAGTCACAAGTAAACATGGTGACTTCAAGTCCAGCTGAGGCTGCTTTCAGGTCTGTTCTCTTCACTCCTGAAGTAAACATGACCTTTCAAGCAAATGATTGGTGGATTGACACTGGAGCTAATATTCACGTTTGCTCTAATCAATCTTTGTTTTCCACCTATCAGGTCTCAAGTAGAGGAACTGTGACAATGGGAAATAATAATGTGGCTCCTGTATCCGGAATAGGTCGGATCAACCTAAAGCTGACTTCTGATAAGACTTTGATCCTGCAGGATGTCCATCATGTACCAGACATTAGGAGAAACTTAATTAGTGGATCTTTGTTAGTGCAACAAGGCTATAAGCTTGTTTTTGAATCAAATAAAGTTGTAATAACTAAGGGTTTGAACTTCATTGGAAAAGGTTTCTTATGTGATGGTCTTTTTAAATTGAATGTTAAGAATTCTACTCTTGCATCTCCAATAGCTTTGAATATTGAACCTTCCATCACTTGGCATCAAAGATTAGGACATGTGAATTATAATTCAATTAAAAGATTGATGCATCTCAATATAATTCCAAAGCTTAATATAAAAGATGATGAAAAATGTGAAATATGTGTAGAAGCCAAACTTCCTAAGAAACCATTTAAAACTATTGATAGAGATTCTGAGATATTAGAACTCATCCATAGTGATGTTTGTGATTCAGGAAGAACAACTAGAGGGGGTAACAAATATTTTGTAACTTTTATAGACGATTGCTCTAAATATTGTTACCTCTACTTAATTAAGACTAAAGATGAAGTCATAAACAAATTCAAAATATACAAAGCAGAAGTTGAGAATCAGTTGGATAGGAAAATTAAAATACTAAGATCAGATAGAGGTGGTGAGTACACTTCTAATGAATTAAAACAATTCTGTGAAGAGAATGGAATTATTCATGAAATAACAGCTCCATATACACCTCAATCTAATGGAGTAGCTGAGAGAAAGGGGCCCTTAATCTGCTACATTTTTATTTTTGAATAATTAAAATATAATTTTTATTTTTGAACAATTAACATGTGATAAATATTTTGTAACAGAAATATTTTGTAACGGTAAAAATTTATTAGTGTGATTAAAAACGTGATAAATATTTTGTGAATTTATTATGTAACGGAAGCGTTTTTTAATTTTATAACGGCTAAGTTTTATTAACGTGATTAAAACGTATTAATTACGAGATTATGAGTAACGGCTGTTTTTCCCTATAAAAGGATCTAAATTCCGAAGAGTTTTACACAGTGAAAAATTAACAGATCTCTTCTCTCCTTCTCTTTTCAAAATAGTTTTCTATTTACGCTGGTTCCCTGAAAGTCTAGAAGAATTCGCAAAACCTTCTTGAAGCTCGTGCCGACGAGAAGGAGGTCGTCTGACCGAGGGTCGTTGTATCTCCGGGGACTTTTGCCGCGTAGCCCTGTACGAGAGGGGGCAATTAGTTTCTTGGGACAGTGCTTGCACGCCTCGACCATCAGGCTATATTCTAAACTCAGCTTAATTTTATATCTATTTTTGAATCATTATCTAATTCTGTTAAAACTGCATTTTGTGCTAATTACACTCTAAACAGCTTATATTCCCAACAATCTGTTGGTTTAGCTTTCTGGAAAAAGGAACAAATTTGCTGCAACTTTATGTTGATATCAATATGTCAATATGTAAGGGAGACACAATCGAACAATCTCATGCATTTACATTTAAATTTATTGCAAATACTCAAGTAAGCAGGCTTCCTATTTTTAGGTGTTATTAGCGACTGACATGGTGTTGCTGAATATGCCATCTGTTAGGGCTTGTTTGTTGTCAAAAATGGATGCTACATGTTTATTCCCACTCCCATCTATGGTTTTGTAGTAAAGGCATTTCGGAAAATTGTGATGTTAGTCTGACAGCTGTTGTACTTTTTTGACAACTCCGGGAACAATTTAAATATGTGAAGACCCCATTTGGGTGGTAAATAGTTTATCATGTTCTGACAGCTTACAAGTGCTGATAAGAGGATTGGTGCTAGGAATTTAAAAAGTAAAAATAGAAGTTAATTAAGAAGTTTTTCTTTTATTGAGCTAATGCCACCTGTTTGTAAATGGCGTTGACTGCTAGGATTAATTATTAAATCTAAAAGCCATTTTGGGGTTAGTTGCTTGCTGGACTGTGAACATTCTTTACTTACATTCATAATAAGCATTGTAAAAGTTATCACCTCCTAAAAAAAAGATTTGGAAATATTCTATGGAAAACGTTGGGAAAGATGGATACATTTTTGTTCTCAGTTCAATGGATGGCTACAAAGAACTTAGTTCTAGCAGTAATTATCAAAATTATCTGTTTGCTTCTAATAACCAGCATAAATAGGTTTATGTAGTTTATGATTCACTTTGAACAAATCAATCTTTCTGCATATTCTGCATGTTTTCTTGGCATTGTAAATGGCTTGTTTTTTTATATTTATAATGCAGTGTGGCTTCAAGTAGTAGTAATTTTCCTGAATAATTTATGGCCAATGCGCTTAGTAGATGTATATGTATATATTGACTACCAAAACCTGAACCTTACTTAAGTCTTCTTTAGTGTTCAAACCAAAACTGAGTTCTCAAACATAGGCCGTGCACAAGTTGTACGACACGTCAAATCAAGAATGTTTTATTTTAGAATCTTCCTACACATTTAAGGATTAAAAGTTTGGCCTTTTATTTAAAGGAAAAAAATAGAGTTTCTGCTATATCTCTTAGACTTCTGCCTTATTTACTTCGATTTTTGTTTTATTAATGATAGTAAGATTCTTTTTCTCCAGGTTAGAAGACAGCCTTCTATGTGGCCAAATATGAGAAAACACTGGTTAGGAAAGTATTTGTCCTATGGATTTGGAACTTTCGTCACGAGACCTATCAGAACTTTGCATGTAGTAGCAGGTTATTCCTTCGGTGTTACCCAACTTTTGTGCAATACTGCTTGTATGGCCTCCCCTTTGCAAATAGAATTGGTCAGCATTCTTATACTTTCAAAGTCTCTATTTATTGATTCTTAAATGTGTTGTGTGTAAATCATGGGAGGTGATTTCGGCCATCCAATATTAGGTTATGCTTTCGAATGAAGCAAGATAAACATAACATACATCAAAACTTATCTGAACAGATTATGGGTATCAGTCGACTAAAAACACCCCCGGCCGGTCGACTGACCCTTGAAATCAGTCGACTGACCCTTGAAATCAGTCGACCAATAGGTGTTGGTCGGTCGACTGATCAATGAGTATCAGTCAACCGATGGGTGCACGGATTATGGGTTTCAGGTCGAGTCGGATTTTGGGCCTGTTTGATCATACACATATATATATGATATAAAACTGACTTTTCTCATCTTTTTTTCTGTATTTCCCACGTTGATCAGTAGCCACACCCCCTCAAAAACCCTAGAGATTTCTCTTGTGATTTTGGAGAGGTTTGAGAAGCAAAAACCCTAAAGGAGGGCGAGATCGTGGGCTTTTGACGAAGGAGGATCGAGACTATCTGGTATTTGAGAGTTGAGCATAATTTTTGAGGTAAGTTTCATCTCCTCCAATCCCATCCCCATTTTCCTTGGTTTTATTTGGTTTTTATTGAATTTTAAAACCTATTTTCATGTGTAGAGATCACACCTTAAACTATATGATATAAAGGATTGATCTTCTTAATTTAAAGAGTTAGGAAACGGGTCCTTGAGTTGGATTTTATATTTAAACACAAGATTTTACTAAATTGAATTGTTTTTCATGATGAATTTACAAATATTTCATGTTAGGGTTAGTAGTTTTCCCTTAAATATTTGTAAGTAGAGTAAACCCTAAATACCTTAAACAAAGTTTTAACACGTGAGATTACTTTCAAAAAGATTTTGGCTTTGATGATTTGCAAATAAAACATGTAACTTAGAGTGTTCTCCAGCATAAGTCGACTGATCAAAAGAATTAGTCGACTAAACTAGTCCTCAGCAGCTAGATTTTTGCTTGGGTCTGTCGACCGATCAAAGAAATCGGTCGACCGGTTAGTCTGTAGGGATCTAGAAGTTTCCACTGGTCGGTCAACAGACAAGCTATCAGTCGACCGATTGAGGTTATCTTGTGTGTATGTTTGTGCATGTTGCCGACCGGTCGACCGAATGAGATAATCGGTCGATTGATTTAGGCCGTACTATATACGTTGTTTTTTTCTCACTTGCGTTTGGTCGCACATACGAAGTACGAGCCGTTCATCGACACACGTGCGTGACCATGAGAGTGTACACACATTGGTTTGAGCATGCACGAGCTATTGGAGGTGCGTAACCTAACATTTTGAGTTTGTCACGATAGGGAATGCCGTTTGTTTCATTTTACGTTGGTTTTGGATGCTTGAGTGGGGTTTGTTGGTGCACTTCAATGAGAATGCGGATTGATTACACTAAGAGTGTTAGTTGGTATACTACAATGAGACCGCAGTGGACTACACTGTTATGCATCATCGTTTTTCGGAATAGGTTGATATTGAAAGTACTATTGAAAGTACCCTGGGGAGGAGTGAATAGGGTAATTGCTAATCTAATTCGATTTTGATGCCAAATTAAAAACTTCTAATGCAATATCCTAACAATATGATATACAAGATAAATATGCAAGGATAAGCAATGAAATAATGGACAATAAATTATGAGACAATAAGCGATATAAAAATATATACAAGAATAAGTATACCAATGCCAAACAAAAACAAGCAATATGATCACAGAGTTTGGTCTAACACTCGACCTACGTCTCCGCTCCTCACCTCGAGGAGATTCTCCACTATCTCAAAATCACTACACAATCGGTTTTCAAAGCTAACTGAAAACTTTTATAAATCACACGTTGTCAATCCCACAATACACTCCTCTAAGTGTTGGCCTACCCGTGTCACCTTTCTCAAGTGCTTGGAATTACTACATCTCTCTAGGCTTTTACAACTAAGCCACTCCTCTTAGAATTGACCCCGGTCTCTCCTAACCACTCCTCTAAGTGTCCTTGTGTATTACAACATGTTTCAACAAACTAGGGAAAATAAAAGATTTTTTCTCTAATACAAATGAGAACGAAATGTAAGCCAACTCTCAATGCAACACTCTCACAACCCAACTATACTATATGTGAAATACTTAAGCTCAAATGGTTGTGTGTGTAAACAATGAGTATAATAAAATTTAAACTCAAATCAATCTAGCATAAATATATGAGAATAAAATAATAATTTTCTAGAAGAAAGGAGTTTAGAAAACTTCTCTAAAAATAAGAGAGGTAGATATTTGAGATTGAAATCCTCAAGAATGATGTTGCAATCCTACTCTTGTGAAAATCTTTTTGCATAAACAAACACATTTGATTTTTCTTTTAAAAACCCTTAAACAAACTTGCAAAACTTTGTTTTAAACATCCATGGTTGAGCAAATGAATCATAAGGGCTATTTATAGCCTCTCAAAACAAAACAAAGCATTAGGCCAAAAACTCTCCGCTACTGGACATTTGACTGTTGATCGGTCGACTGATGCAAGGAATCTGTCGATTACTTTCGACTAAAAAATAGACGTAGAAAAAATGCTACGTGTGATGCCCTGGGTTCACATAAGTCTGCAGTCCAAGGTGAATCCAAGAATTTCAAACCTGCCATGCATCAACATCGTGCAACAACACGTTTCACCATCACAGTTATCTCTCTAGTGGAAACAAACAACATGTGTAGGTACAAAACAAGCAAAAGAATATTAAAGTAGTACAATGAGCAAGATGAGTACAGAAGAGATGTACAATGATCATCATCAGGGTTCAACTGAAATAGAATAAAATATATCTGAAACTGGAACAAATGTAATATGTCTCAATACAAAGAGTCAAGTGAAATTCTACTAAGGCACTCAACCTTTAAAAAATAAAAATACAAACTCTAATGTCTGAAGATAAACATCTACTATGGAGCTCTGAAAATAATTATAAATATAATATAATAGATGGAAGCTACTATGCATCTTCATCAACCTACGACTCACCGTGCGCCTGACTCGCTGTCTGAAAAAGGGGGAAACAATGAGGGTCAATGCGCTAGCGAGATCATCTTCATTGCCCAGGGGGAAGGGGTAGGAGTATATAAAAAATACATGTTAGTACATATAGATATAAAATCATCCATACTACACTAAGTGGAAATTGGTATTTAGAAACCCACAACACGAGAATTAGTACGCCGAGCGAAATAATCCAAACAAGGAAACCCTCAAGTATATACCATGTCTCAAATTGTGAATCGCTAAATACCAATTCCAATCCTATGAATAAAAAACAACACGTATACTACAACTCCTAACCTAAACCATGATGAGCCAATGTCAAAATCTCGGACTACCCTCGGGTAGTTGGCGTAATCATAACGAAAATATCATCCAACATAATCCTCTCCATAGAACATGCCATGTATGCCAAATATCCAAATTATACCCTACTCTCAGGTAATGTAGCATGGGAGCAATAACGATGTTATTGTAAGGCCATCTTAATATCCTGTGTCTACCACCTTACTCAATCGTTCTTCGGAGATAGGTAAATCACCATATTCCGTACGATGCATAACAGATGATCGCCAAGCAAAGTATAGACATATCAGCCCGGTCCGAAAATACCATGATCGTTCTAGAGTGTGGTCCATCCGCGATCTCATTTGCGGTAAACTAACCAACTCTAAGTGTAGTCCATCTGCGATCTCATTGCAGTATACCGACTAAACCACTAAGCATCCACAACTGATATAATATGCATTTTATGTGTTATTCCAACACTATTGATGCGGCATAAACATGTACTAAAAATATTACAAGTGCACAACCGTGTCAAGTTGTAGTATAAAAAGTTATCGATCCCACGAGGAAGGTGTTTTGTAGGAGAAAATATAAATTCGGTTCTTATGGAGGAAGGTGTTTTGTAGGAGAAAATATAAATTCGGTTCTTATGTTGTGTGCGTGACAAATAGGAGTGATGAGTGAATGTGATTGTGAATTCGGTTCTTATGTTGTGTGCGTGACAAATAGGAGTGATGAGTGAATGTGATTGTGGAGAGATAATGAAGGTGATAGTGTGTAAGTAGGCACAAAATATAAGTGAGAGTGGATGTGACAATGAATGAATGATTTTCACAAGGAGAAAAAGAAAGATGAATAAAATCAAGAATCAAAAAGAAAAATCAAGAATAAAAAGAAAATCCAAGAAAGTAAAGATGGCGGATTCAATTAAAGATATGGATAATCTAGAATTGAATCCACTACTTAGAAAAGGGTGAATCCCTAGAGGGTTCTAGCCTAAAGGCGAATCAAAGAAAATAAAAATGAATAAAAAGGAAAACTAAACCCAAGAGAGGGTTCTAGCCTCAAGGTGAATAGTACAAGAAAATAAAATGATGATTCCCTAGAGGGTTCTAGCCTAAAGGCGAATCAAAGAAAATAAAAATAAACAAAAAGAAAAACTAAACCCAAGAGGGTTCTAGCCTCAATGTGAATAGTGTAAGAAATTAAAATCTAACTACAAAATAAATTATAAAATCTAAATTACAAAATAAATTGCAAGAATTAAATACAAGAAAATAAATCTAATCTATAAGCATGAAATTAATGTAAGGCAAGAGGGTTCTAGCCTCTTGGCTATTTAACAAGAAAATAAAATCTAACTACAAGCATAGAAATAAATCTAAACTAATAAGTAATAAAAAAGAAATAAAAGAGAAAAATAAAAGAAATGCAAACCTCCAAATAATTCTTTATCTCCATCATCATCCAACAAAGAGAAAAAATATTTAAAGTGATGAAAAAATTATTTTATTAATTATAACAAAAGTTATAATTTTGGAAGGCCTTCTCAATTAAGAGTGGCCCTCCTCTCCAAATGGAGTTACAAAAATTTTCACACCCTTAACCCCTCACTTTCTACCCCTATTTATAGTAAACATCAATGAATATGAGCCATTAGATTGAAATCTTATCCAAAACCATCAAAAATCAGCCCTTAATTCGTAACAGAATTGTCAGTATCGATGCCCGCATCGATGCTAGCATTGATGTCCTATTAAATTTCTGCCTTCACGGATGGCTTCGTCTCGTCGAGATAGGCAATTTTCATATATTATATGTTAAATTCCGCCTTCCGGATTGAGAGATATCGTCGTTTCTTTGCGGCCAACTATCTTGAATACATATTTTTTCATATTTTATTTTTTTATTTTCTCCAGCTTCTACAGACTACTCAGCTTGATTCTGGGCTTGGGCTTTTTGGGTCTTGCTTGTGATCTTCATTTAATTCATGGGTTTTTGTTGAGAGAAGAGATCTTGGGATTTATTCTTCATTAACCTGCAATTAAAGATAAAAATAATTATTAATGGTATATTTATTCATATAAAATATATAATGATGGTATAAAATTGTAATAAAATATGATTATTAAATACCCCCACACCTAAACTTTTGCTAGTCCTCTAGCAAAGAAAGAAAAAAGAAAGAAAACCTAACTCACTTTCGCAAGAATCGCGGTTGTATTTAGCGCATACAACAAGCCTTTAAACCCCTTGGTTACCCTAGTGGACGAGTTGTAGTCTCGTGAGGGTTTGCAGTGAATAAACCCACAAAATTCGGTCAACTTGCCAAATTATAGAAGTCAGTGAATAACTCAATTTACTTGATAATTTTAGACAATCTAATTAAAGCTAGTTATTACTCAGGAAAATGATTTTATAAATAACTCTAAGGTAAATTTTCTAGAAAATCTTCTCATTGTAGCAATACAAAACTAAGCCAAACTTAGAAATCTTTCTTCCTTGGTGATTTTTTTCTACTTTACGGGCTTTCTAAGTGACCATTTAACGAGTTTTGGGCCAATGGATCCCAACCCAATTGGGCTTAGGTTATTAAGTATGAAAATACTCATTGGGCTTAATTACTCGGTCAGCTTGGGCTTTATAAGATAGAATCACATTGAATTCAAGAGTTTTCTTTTTCTTTTTTTTTGTTTTTTTTGGTGCCCATTTTTCGCACTCTTCTTTTGCAATTTTTTTTTATGTATCTGTATATATATTCTGAAAAATATGTAAATCAAGACACTTTGAAAAATTATTTTTAACTCTAAGCTAAGCATGTAAAAATTTTATTATTTTAAATAAAAGTTCAAGTTAAGGCTTAAGTAAAGTATACTACTTTGAAAATCATTATTTTAAATAAAAGTTCAAGTTAAGGCTTAAGTAAAGTATACTACTTTGAAAATCATTTCTTAAGAAATTTATTTAGAGTTATCACTTAAGTAAAGTATACTACTTTGAAAATCATTTCTTAAGAAATTTATTTAGAGTTATCATAAAAGGTGAATTTAAGTAAATAACCAACTAGGGATTAGGAAATTTCAAATTTATCAAATAAATCAATTATTACTTAACTCTATCAATTTGACAAGTGATAATATTTTTATAATTTTTTAAGAAAGAAAAAGAAATAAAAAATGCAACTAAAAAGGTAAAATAAAGAGGAAAAAAATAACTAATTCCCACCCCCAACTAAATTTTGCATTGTCCTCAATGCAAACTCTATGATGCACAAAATAAAGCAGATAAGAAGTGAAGTACTTACTATTGGTCGGCTGATGAAAATCTGCAATTACCTTTGGTCTTGTGGAGGATGAAATCATCAATTTATTTATTTATATATTTTTTCTTTTCTTTTTGTTTTTTTTTCTTTTTTTTTCAATTTTTTTCTTTCTTTTTTTTGATTTTTTTTCCTTTTTTTTACAAAACTAAACAAGAAACTCTAAAATGAGAGAAGATTTTATTATGCTGAAATAAACAAAATAAACAATGTAGAATGAAATATTCAACATGAAGAGCTCGTGTTCTACATTGAATCCTACCTTATTACTAAAAATTCTTCCCCGGATTTTAAATAAATTTAAAATGATATAATCAACACTGTGCTGAAATTCCAAGCATATCAGGGTGTTTAATAATTCTTGTGGCAATGGAAGGTATGTATTATTGGTGTCATGCGTTTTGAACTTAGATTCTTGATTTATGAATGTTTGTTTTCTAACAACCAATACCGGTCGCTTCACCATAAATAAGCATTAATGCGCCTGCAGAGTCTTGGCTGGCAAGCACTTGGGCCCGTCGACCGACACGTTGCGTGAGTTTCGCCCGCAGTTGGATCTCCGACTGTTGGACAAACTCGCTGACTGCTCAAGTTTCGCCTATCAAAGTAGCAATTGTTTAACACAGTTTCTTTATTTTGACAAACCTGATCTGCTTCTCCTAATATTTTCAGCTCCTCACCGAAAATTTCCTCAAAACTTGGATCTGACTCTTCTTCTTCTTCCTCTGGTCTTTCCTGAATTGAGTTATTAGAAGGAGAATGAATTGGAACAAGAATTTGACTTAAAGGTGTTCTTTCTTGATTATCGACCTGTTTTCCTAACTGTAGTGCATTTATTTGAGTGTCCTTAGGATTGACCACGGGTTGACTCGGAATTTCTCATTCCTCTCCTTCACTTATGGAACTAGCTAGTTGATCAATATGGGTTTCTAATCTAGCTATGGCTTGAGTGTTAGAGTTAAGTATGAGTTCGATTGATTGCATAATGGAGTTCATCGTGTAGGATGTTTGAGTTAACATATCCGTGGCTAGTGTGGAGGCCTTAATTATGATTTCAGTTCATCGTGTAGGATGTTTGAGTTAACATATCCGTGGCTAGTGTGGAGGCCTTAATTATGATTTCAAGACATTTTTCCAAAATATTGTGACGTTCATCATGATCTGTATCAAGAGGAGTGTGATTTATAGCTTGTTGATAAAGAGATTGATAAGACAGATTTGGTTGTTGAAAATTAGGTTGAGAACTGAAAGGAACTGTGTTTTCTCTAGAAAAATGTTGGGTTTAAGAGAGAGTGTAGTTTTGATTCCATGCAAAGTTTGGGTAATTTTCCCAACTTGGGTTATAGGTTGAAAAAAATGGATCATTCACAGAGTACTGAAATGCAGCGTTAACCTTATCATCACAATGCATGGTTTTCTCAGATTGGCTCTCTAAAAACTCCCAAGCTTCATTGGGGATTTCATTCCTATTAGGATAACATAAATTTTGAAAAACATATGGGTTAGTCATTTGTTCAAAACGAATTTGTCGATGTGTATAATCCTTAATCCACGTTTGCATGCACCTAACACAATTTCTTTTTATACTTTTTTTTATAAAGAGAAAAAAATTAGTTTTTTTTTTGTTTTTTAGAAGAAAAAGGAAGAGGGGAAAACCTAACTAAAACAAATCAAAAAAAAAAAATCAATCACTTTTCAATCACTCTAACTCTAGGGTTAAGCCTAACTCAGCTAGACCAGCTCCTAACCAAAAACTCCTTAAGTGAAAAGATAAAAGTTTTACTCGGTTAGTTAGCCAGGTAAGGATAAGAACAGAGGTTGATCAGAGATCGATTAAGTACCTCGTTCCTTGCGGAGCGCTTACGCAACCTCTAAACCTTACCTTAGACACCAACTAATCCAAGAAAACTTAAACCAGTTCACTTAAGGATTCTTTGTTCCTTATTGAGCTCGAGTCATTAGGGCCAACATCTAATGAGTTTTATTAGGCTTGGGTTGTGTAGTGAGGAATTTATGATTTTTGGGCTAAGGTAAGGGTGATGAAATACCTCACCTTATCTTGATTATGTGGTTTTGCCCTTAAAAATAGTTTTAAGTGTGTGCCAAACCAAGATGCTCAAATCACTTTGGTGAATTCCTACTAATTATATGAAATGCAACACTAGGAATTAAAAGCGACTAAAAAAGATGGTAAAAAAAAATCTTTTTTTAATTAGGGTTAACAATCAAACAAATGAGAAGGGAGAAAATTGTTTGGATTTATTATCTTGTTAGTAAATGTCAAAGTGGAGGGAGAATTTTATTATGGTCAACAAAATAATTTTTTTTAAAGTCCTAATTGTCTCTAATTGTGAAAAACTAACTAAAGTTGTGGAATTGAAAATACTAGAAAGAAGAGTTACTTTAAGCAAATCCAAAATGTGAATTAGACCTCAAGAAAATCTTCAAATCATCGATCCTTAATCCTTAATCTTCAAGTTCCAAGCGGTTCCTCACAAAAAAACACACAATTTAAAGAACCAAAATAATTAAAACCTACTTAAGCACCCACCCCGGCAACGGCGCCAAAAACTTGATGCGTTAAAGAACCAAAATAATTAAAACCTACTTAAGCACCCACCCCGGCAACGGCGCCAAAAACTTGATGCGGCATAAACATGTACCAAAAATATTACAAGTGCATAACCATATCAAGTTATAGTGATAATCACATTTTATTACAATTTTATACCCTCATTATCTATTTTATATGAATAAATATGCCATTAATAATTGTTTTTATCTTTAATTGCAGGTTAATAAAGAATAAAGCCCAAGATCTCTTATCTCAACAAAAACTCATGAATTAAATGAAGAACACAAGCAAGAGCCAAAAATCCCAAGCCCAGAATCAAACCGAGTAGCCTGTAGAAGCCGGAGAAAATAAAAAAAAATTAAATATGAAAAATGTATTCAAGATAGTTGGCTGCAAAGAAACGACGATATCTCATAATCCGGAAGGCGGAATTTAACATATAATATATGAAAATCGCCTATCTCGATGAGACGAAGCTAACCGTGAAGTCAGAATTTTTATTGGAGCATCGATGCTGGCATCGATGCGGGCATCGATGCCTGTATCGATGCGAAGTCATCCAGAATTCATCAACGGTCGAAATTGCATTCTTGGGGCTCAAGTTTGATCCAAGGGCTCTCATTCACTAATTTTTACTATAAATAGGGGTTGAGAGTGAGGGGTTAGAGGGGTGGAAATTTTTGTAACTTTATTTGGAGAGGATGGCTACTCTTAATTGAGAAGGCCTTCCAAATTTGTAACTTTTGTTACAATTAATAAAATAATTTTTTCACCACTTTAAATTTTTTTTCTCTTTGTTGGATGATGAAGATGAAGATTAATTTGAAGGTTTGTTTTTCTTATTTTCTCATTTATTTCTCTTTTATTGCTTATTAGTTTAGATTTATTTCTATGCTTGTAGTTAGATTTTATTTTCTTGTTAAATAGACAAGAGGCTAGAACCCTCTTGCCTTAGATTTATTTCATGCTTATAGATTAGATTTATTTTATGCTTATATTTATGCTTATAGAGTAGATTTATTTTCTTGCATTTAATTCTTACAATTTATTTTGTAGTTTAGATTTTGAAATTTATTTTGTAGTTAGATTTTAATTTCTTACACTATTCACCTTGAGGCTAGAACCCTCTTGGGTTTAGTTTTTCTTTTTATTTATTTTTATTTTTTTTGATTCGCCTTTAGGTTAGAACCCTCTAGGGAATCACTCTTTTCTAAGAAGTGGGTTCAATTTTAGATTACTCATATCTTTAATTGAATCCACCATCTTTACTTTCTTGAATTTTATTTTTCATTCTTGATTTTTATTTGTTCTTGATTTTTCCTTCTTGCCTTGTTGATCACATTTATATTATCACTTCCACTCTCAAATATATTCATTTACACAATCATTTTCTATATTCATTTACGCAATCATTTTCTTTCTCTCCATCTCTCCACAATCACATTCACTCATCACTCCTATTTGTCACGCACACAACATAAGAACCGATTTTATATTTTCTCCTACAAAACACCTTCCTCGTGGGATCAATATATTTATACTATAACTTGATACGGTTGTGCACTTGCAACATTTTTGGTACATGTTTATGCCGCATCAAGTTTTTAGCGCCGTTGCCGGGGAAGGTGCTTAAGTAGGTTTTAATTATTTTGGTTCTTTAACTTGTGTGTTTATTGTGAAGGAAACGCTTAGAGCTTGAAGATCACGGATTGGAGAACTAGGATTTGAAGATTTGCTTATAGGTAATTCTTCTTTCTAGAATTTTTAATTCCACCCTTTAGCTACTTCTTCACAATTACAGACAATTAGGACTTAAAAAAAAGATTTTATTTTTGTTGACCATAATAAAATTCACCTTCTACTTTGATATTTACTAACAAGATAATAAATTCAAATAATTTCTCCCTAATAAAAAAAAGATTTTTTCTTTTTCATCCTTTTTAGTTGCTTTTAATTCATAGGGTTGCATTTCATATTGTTAGTAGGAATTCACCAAGTGATTTGAGCATCTTGATTTGACACACACTTAAAAATATTTTTAAGGGCAAAACCCCATATTCAAGATAAGGTTAGGGATTTCATCACCCTTCGCTTAGCCCAAAAATCACTAATTCCTCACTACACCACCCAAGCCTAATAAAACTCATTAGACGTTTTCCCTAAGGATTCGAGCTCAATAAGGGACAAAAAAATCCTTAAGGGCATGTTTGGATTTGTAGGGGTGAAGGGAAGTTAAGGAAAACTGAGAGAAGGGAAGGGAAGGGAAGGGAAGGGAAGGGAGTTCCCTTCCCCTTGGTTACACCCCAATTTGGGGGGTGGGAGTTCCCTTCCCCTTGGTTACACCCCAATTTGGGGGGTAACAAATTTTATACTATTAGGGGGTGAATCAAGGGGAACTAGGGTGAATTAACTTCACCTCCTAAGTGTTCCCAAACAAGGTGAATGGTTCCCCTAACTTCCCTTCACCCTCATTCCCCTCAATCCAAACAAGCCCTAAGGGAACCGGTTTAAGTTTTCTTGGATTAGTTGGTGTCTAAGGCAATGTTTAGGGATTGTGTAAAGCACTCCGCAAGGAACGATGTACTTAATTAATCTCTGATCACCCTCTAGTACTATCATTACCTGGCTAACTACCCGGGTAAAATTTTAATCTTTTCACTTTAGGAGTTTTTGGTTAGGAGCTAGTCTAGTTGAGTTAGGCTTAACCCTAGAGTTAGAGTGATTGAAAAGTGATTGATTTGATTTGTTTTAGTTAGAATTTTTCTTTATCATAAAAAAAACTAATTTTCTTTCTTTCCTTAAAAAAAATTGTCTTGGTGCATGCAAACTTGGTTAATTCTCATCGTTTAATTTGGTTTGAACCAATCATAGAAATGGCGTATCCTAACCCACCCGTTCTTCAAGATATGTGCTATCCCATTAGGAATGCAATCCCCTCTTGCATTAGGCTCCCCGAAACAAATGGAGTAAATTTTGAGCTTAGACCGTATTACATAAACATGCTTCCCAAATTCCTTAGAAATAAAACAGAAGATGCATACATTTTTATCTCGGAATTTGAGGAAGTGTGTATTATGATTAAAATGAGAGAATTAATAGAAGATGCGATCAAACTCAGATTTATTCCATTTGCTCTCAAAGACAAAGCAAAAAAATGGCTGTATAGCTTACCCGTAAATTCCATCACTACTTAGGAGGAATTTATCACTGTTATTCTTAAGAAATTTTTTCCTATCCATAAAACGGTGAAGCTAAGAAACAACATCATGAATTTTAAAATTGTCTCGGAAGAACCTTTTTGGAAGTATTTTGACAGATTTAAAGATCTTCTCATCCAATGTCCTCATCACGGTTTAGAAAAATAGCGATTGTGTCAAATAATTTATGAGGGATTAGATTATTCTGCAAAAACTTCCTTAGAATCAATGTGCCACGGGGATTTCATGAGGAAAAATGCCGACGAAGCTTGGGAATTTCTAGAGAGTCTATTCGAGAAAACAATGCAATGGGAACACTATGATGATAGGGTTTCATCAGTTCCCCATTCTAAGTCTAGTAGTCTTTCATTGGAGTCAAACATTGCTTCTGAAGCGAAGATGGCGACAATTCTGCGGAGGTTAGAAGCCTTAGAAATTAAGGAACGAGCTCCAGCTCAAATCAATCATGTTTCTACCCCAGGATGTCATAATTATCAGTCTCCTACCCATGTTTCAGAGGAATGCCCTCTCCTAGGAAACAACAATGCATTAGAACAGATGAACGCTGCATTTCAGCATCCTAGAAATGATCCATTTTCTCTAATCTACAATCCAGGTTGGAGAAATCATCCCAACTTTGCATGGAATCAAGAAAATTCTCCCGGAACTCAAAACTTTACTCCCGCTTCGACCCAACATTTTCCTAGGGGAAATACAGTTCCTTTCAATTCTCATCCATAATTTCAACAACCCAATCTGCCGTATCAAAATCAGTCTCCTCTTCATCAAGCTGTAATTCAGACTCCTTACAATTCAGATCAGGATAAACGTCTCAATGTCTTGTAAAGAGGTTTGGAAACCATAATTAAGGTATCCACTCAAACCACGAATATGTTGACTCAAACGTCTAGCACTCTGAGTTCCTTCATGCAATCAACTGGACAAATGCTCAACTCCAACACTCTAGCTATAGCTAGATTAGAATCCCAACTTGGTCAACTAGCTAGTGCCGTGAGTGAAAGAGAGAAAGAAAAATTTTTGAGTCAACCCGTGGTCAACCCTAAAGACACAGGATGCAGTTCATCCTATGAAGTTCAAGTGAATGCAATCCATTCACTTCGGTCAGGTAGACAGGTCGATAATCAAGTGAGAACTCCTCCAAGTCAAACTTTTGATCCAATACAAATTCCTTCTCCTTCTCCTTCTGATGAATCTATTCAACAATCACCTCCCTCAGATGACCAAGAACCTGAACCCGAACCTGAGCCTGCTTTTGATAGATTTAGACCAGTTGCTCCCTTTCCAGATAGACTCAGACCTAGGAAACAGTCTCCTCAGGAGGAGAAGATCCTAGAAATATTCAAGCAGGTTAAGGTCAACATTCCTCTCTTAGATGTAATTAAACAAATTCCATCTTATGCTAAAATTTTAAAAGAATTATGTACTAAGAAGAGGAGAATAAATATTCCGAAGAAAGTCTTTTTAGCCGCCAATATCAGTGAAATGCTATCAAATTGCATACCTTTGAAACGTAAAGATCCAGGTTCCCCCATCATTTCATGTATCATTGGTAATACTCACATTGATAAGACGCTTTTAGATTTATGGGCCAGTGTCAATTTACTTCCATATTCAGTCTACCAGCAATTGGGTCTTGGTGTACTGAACCCAACCAGATGCACCTTACAGTTGGCTGATAGATCTGTTAAGGTCCCTATGGGTGAGTTAGAGGATGTTCTGATTAAGGTTGGAGATTTTATTTTTTCAGTAGATTTTGTAGTCTTGGAAACACAGTCTGTTTCCAATCCCAAAGGACAGACACCTGTCATCTTAGGATGACCTTTCATAGCCACTTCTAATACTCTCATCAACTGTAGAACTGGTCAAATGAAGTTGTCCTTTGAAAATTTGACTGCTGATCTCAACATTTTTAATCCAGGGGACCAGCCAAATAATTAGCCTCTAGAAATAAATTACATTCAGGAAAGATCAGAAGAAGAAGAAGAAGAAGAGTCTGATTTGAGTTTTGAAAAATTTTTGATGAAGAGTTTGAGTTTTTAGAAGAAGCAGATCAGGTCCTTGAGAATAATAAAACTATGTTAAACATTTGCTTCTTTGAATTAAATTTTGAAGAACTCTTTCTTGATGAACTTAAATTCTTGGAGAATAATCAACAACCAAATTTTTCGAACTCTACAGAAGAATTGGTTGTTAGAAAACAAAACTTCACAGTACAAGAGTCTAAGTTCATTAAGAAATGTAAAATGCATGACACCAATAATACCTACCTTACTTTGTTGCAAGAATTATTGAACACCCCGAAATTCTTGGAATTTCACATTATTAATTATATCATTCTGAATTTATTTAAAATCCGGGGAAGAATTTTCAACAATAAGGTAGGATTCAATGTAGAATACGAGCTCTTCGTGTTGAATACTTCATTCTGCATTATTTGTTTTGTTTATTTCAGAATAATAAAAAGAATTTATTCTTCTCTCATTTGTGAGTTACTTGTTCAGTTGTAAAAAAAAAGAGAGAAAAAAACAGAAAAAAAGAAGAGAATAATAAATTTTTAATTCTACCCTCCTCAGACCAAAGGTAATTGCAGATTTTTATCAGCTGATCAAATGTAAGTACTTCACTTCTTATCTGCTTTACTTTGTGCATCATAGAGTTTCATTGAGGACAATGCAAAATTTAGATGTGGGGTGAGAATTAGTTTTTTTTCTCTTTATTTTACATTTTTAGTTGCATTTTTGTCTTTTTTTCCTTCTCCTTAAAAAAAATTTATAAAAATATCATCACTTGCCAAATTGATAGAGTTATGTAATAATTGATTTATTTGATGAATTTTAAATTTTTTAATCTGTTATTTACTCAAGTTCACCTTTTATGATAACTCTAAATAAAGTTCTTAAGAAATGATTTTCAAAGTAGTATACTTCACTTAAGTCTTAACTTAGATTTTTATTTAAAATAATGGAATGTATGCATGCTTAGCTTAGAGTTAAAAATAAATTTTCAAGTGTCTTGACTTACATATTTTTCAGAATATATATACATATACATATAAAAAAAAATTACAAAAGAAGAGTGCGAAAAATGGGCACCAAAAGAAAAGAAAAGAAAACTCTTAAATTCAAGGTGATTCTATCTTATAAAGCCTAAGCTGACCGAGTAATTAAGCCTAAGGAGTATTTTCATACTTAATAACCTAAGCCCAATTAGGTTGGGATCCATTGGCCCAAAACTCATTAAATGGTTGCTTAGAAAGCCCGTTAAAGTAAAAAAAAATCACCAAGGAAGATAGAGTTAAAAAAATAAAAATAAAATACTAATAAATATTTTATATACAGTTATATTTGTATATATGGTCTTGGAAAATATTTTTGATTAAGCAACTTGAATATTATTTTAAACAAAGAGTTAGCATGTTCTTTTTAAAACTTTTAAATTAAATTTCTAAGTTTGGCTTGGTTTTGTATTGCTATAATGAGAAGATTTTCTAGGAAATTTACCTTAAAGTTATTTATAAAAACATTTTCTTGAGTGATAACTAGCTTCAATTAGATTGTCTAAAGTTATCAAGTAAATTTAGTTATTTACTGACTTCTTTAATTTGACAAGTATATCGAATTTTGTGGGTATATTCACTGCAAACCTCACGAGACTACAACTCGTCCACTAGGGTAACATAGGGGTTTAAAGGCTTGTTGTATGCGCTAAATACAACCACGATTCCTGCGAAAGTGAGTTAGGTTTTCTTTTTTTCTTTCTTTGCTAGAGGACTAGCAAAAGTTTAGGTGTGGGGGTATTTGATAATCATATTTTATTATAATTTTATACCCACATTATCTATTTTATATGAATAAATATGCCATTAATAATTATTTTTATCTTTAATTACAGGTTAATGAAGAATAAAGCCCAAGATCTCTTATCTCAACAAAAACTCATGAATTAAATGAAGAACATAAGCAAGAGCCAAAAATCCCAAGCCCAGAATCAAGCCGAGTAGCCTGTAGAAGTCGGAGAAAATAAAAAAAATTTAATATGAAAAAAAAATATTCAATATAGTTGGCCGTAAAGAAACGACGATATCTCCCAATCCGGAAGGCGAAATTTAACATATAATATATAAAAATCGCCTATCTTGACGAGACGAAGCCAACCGTGAAGTCAGAATTTTTATTGGAGCATCGACGCTTGTATCGATGCGAAGTCATCCAGAATTCATCAAAGGCCGAAATTGCATTCTTGGGGCTCAAGTTTGATCCAAGGGCTCTCATTCACTGATGTTTACTATAAATAGGGGTTGAGAGTGAGGCGTTAGAGGGGTAAAAATTTTTGTAACTTAATTTGGAAAGGGGAGCTACTCTTAATTGAGAAGGCCTTCCAAACTTGTAACTTTTGTTACAATTAATAAAATAAATTTTTCACCATTTTAAATTTTTCTTCTCTTTGCTGAATGATGAAGACGAAGATAAAGATTAATTTGAATGTTTGTTTTTCTTATTTTCTCTTTTATTTCTCTTTTATTTCTTTTTTATTGCTTATTAGTTTAGATTTATTTCTATGCTTGTAGTTAGATTTTATTTTCTTGTTAAATAGCCAAGAGGCTAGAACCCTCTTGCCTTAGATTTATTTCATGCTTATAGATTAGATTTATTTTATGCTTATAGAGTAGATTTATTTTCTTGTATTTAATTCTTGTAATTTATTTTGTAGTTTAGATTTTGTAATTTATTTTGTAGTTAGATTTTAATTTCTCGCACTATTTACCTTGAGGCTAGAACCCTCTTGGGTTTAGTTTTTCTTTTTGTTTATTTTTATTTTCTTTGATTCGCCTTTAGGTTAGAACCCTCTAGGAAATCACTCTTTTCTAAGAAGTGGGTACAATTTTAGATTACCAATATCTTTAATTGAATCCACCATCTTTACTTTCTTGAATTTTATTTTTCATTCTTGATTTTTATTTGTTCTTGATTTTTCCTTCTTGCATTGTGATCACATTTATATTTTCACTTCCACTCTCAAATATATTCATTTACACAATCATTTTCATTCTCTCCATCTCTCCACAATCACATTCACTCATCACTCCTATTTGTCACGCACACAACATAAGAACCGATTTTATATTTTCTCCTACAAACATCTTCCTTGTGGGATCGATATCTTTATACTATAACTTGACACGTTTGTGTACTTGCAACATTTTTGATACATGTTTATGCCGCATCATATAGTATAAAAAGTTATCGATCTCACGAGGAAGGTGTTTTATAGGAGAAAATATAAATTTGGTTCTTATGTTGTGTGCGTGACAAATAGGAAGGATGAGTGAATGTGATTATGGAGAGATAATGAAGGTGATAGTGTGTAAATAGGCACAAAATGTAAGTGAGAGTGGATGTGACAATGAATGAATGATTTTCACAAGGAGAAAAAGAAAGATGAATAAAATCAAGAATCAAAAAGGAAAATCAAGAATAAAAAGAAAATTCAAGAAAGTAAAGATGGCAGATTCAATTAAAGATATGGATAATCTAGAATTGAATCCACTTCTTAGAAAATGGTGATTCCCTAGAGGGTTCTAGCCTAAAGGCGAATCAAAGAAAATAAAAATGAATAAAAAGGAAAACTAAACCCAAGAGGGTTCTAGCCTCAAGGTGAATAGTGCAAGAAAATAAAATGACGATTCCCTAGAGGGTTCTAGCCTAAAGGCGAATCAAAGAAAATAAAAAAAAACAAAAAAAAAAACTAAACCCAAGAGGGTTCTAGCTTTAATGTGAATAGTGCAAGAAATTAAAATCTAAATACAAAATAAATTATAAAATCTAAACTACAAAATAAATTGCAAGAATTAAATGCAAGAAAATAAATCTAACCTATAAGCATGAAGTTAATCTAAGGCAAGAGGGTTCTAGCCTCTTGGCTATTTAACAAGAAAATAAAATATAACTACAAGTATAGAAATAAATCTAAACTAATAAGCAATAAAGAAGAAATAAAAGAGAAAAATAAAAGAAATGCAAACCTTCAAATAATTCTTCATCTCCATCGTCATCATCCAACAAAGAGAAGAAATATTTAAAGTAGTGAAAAAATTATTTTATTAATTGCTAACATCGATGTCCTATCAAATTTTTTCCTTCACGGATGGCTTCGTCTCGTCGAGATAGGCGATTTTCATATATTATATGTTAAATTCCGCCTTCCGGATTGAGAGATATCGTCATTTCTTTGCGGCCAACTATCTTGAATATATTTTTTTTTTCATATTTGATTTTTTTTATTTTCTCCAGCTTCTACAGGCTACTCAACTTGATTCTGGGCTTGGGTTTTTGGCTCTTGTTTGTGTTCTTCATTTAATTCATGGGTTTTTGTTGAGAGAAGAGATCTTGAGCTTTATTCTTCATTAACCTGCAATTAAAGATAAAAACAATTATTAATGGTATATTTATTCATATAAAATAGATAATGAGGGTATAAAATTATAATAAAATATGATTATCAACTATCAACTTGTACATGTGTTCGCATCTCAACGATTCATGTAAACTCATTTGAAAAATGTATTATATTGTTCATGCACGTGTCTCGGTGTGCGGATTCAAGTTTCATGTTCACAAACGCCTCATGTGTCAAAATAAACAACAAACAACACATAACAATGTCCGTCTACTAAAAAATCCCTCGGTCAAACAACAAATTGTGCAAAACGTGCACATGCGCATAAAGGCTAGTTGGTCAACCGGCCACATATCTCCGGTCGACCGGCCAGAGATCAAATGCCTGCTGCCTGTAGGTTTTGTATTCGGGTGTCGTGTTTGCTTCTAACTCATTTAACTTGCTGTAAAACATGTAGAAAAACATTATAAACCATTATTTAACTTTAGTGATGATTATCTAACCACATGAACACGATTTATCATATTAGATGTCATATACAAACCCTAAACAAGTTCAAAAACATCAAAACATCATGAAAACCATCAAAGCTCGGTTAAAACTCTTGTTTAATTACTTTTAGATCTTATTCTACTCCAGAGAATTTGTTTGTAATTTTTAAACACAAAAAGATCAGGTCTTTATACCATATACTATAAAGGAACTATTTTTATGCACGAAAATAGGTTTCAGGCTCAATAAAATCAAATCAAAACTCAATAAAACAATTTAAAAGGGGTGTAGGGTTAGAAGAGATGATGCTCGCCTGAAATCTCTATTGAAAAAAACTCAAAAGGTGCAACCACAAACCAGATTCCTTAGCCCTCACGATCGGAATTTGCTTCTCAAAGCACTCGAACTTACAATAATAGGATCTAGGGTTTATGAGGGGAGATGGTGGTTGCTAGGGTTCAGAACGAATAATAAAAGATGTGAAAATTTCGTGAAAAAGAGGTATATAAACATTTGTATGAAACTGGGCCTCAAAAGACCCGTAACCAACTGCGACTAGGAGAACTTAAAATACGCCCGTCGGTCGACCGGTCATGGACTATCGGTCGACCGGCCATAGCATTTTCTTGCTGTGCATGTTTTACGTTCGTGCATGTTTTTAACTCGTTTCTCTCACATATATGAGCTTGTTTGATCTCAAATCACTTGCTATCATACTCATTCATCATTTAATGATATTTAATCACAATAAAATTCACTTATCACAATTAATCACATATTATCTCAATTTTTGCTGGGTTTTACATTCACCCCCTTTAAAAGAATTTTGTCCTTGAAATTCCACACTCATATCTTAAAGATTAATAATACGAGAAAAGCACTAAGAGGGAATAATCCAGATAAGGAAACCCTCCCGTACACATCTCGTACCATTAACCCCCAGATATGTATCATAAGCAAACATTTTAAACTTAACAATCTAAAATGCGTATACTCCCACTTAACCCCTAATTAGACGAAACTAGTACGTCGGGCGAAAAATCCAAACAAGGAAGCCCTATGTGTATAGCATATGTTCCGAGTGATTAGGAGCTAAGTATTAGTACCCCCATTCTAGCGTTAAATATAAATGTGGCTGAACATATAACATAGTCGTAAATGCATTAAAGAATAATAAATATCAGCATTTTACCTACTCAAATAGGTGTGGGTAGTCGCGACGCATATCCCCTCGTGCTCCCAAGAAGCTTCCTCAGCTCCTTTCCGGTTCCATTGGACTTTCACTAAAGGAATCACATTGTTTCTAAGCTTCTTGTCCTCTCTAGCAAGGATACAAACCGGGATCTCAACGGTAGTCAAATCTGTCTGAATCTCAATCTCTGGTGTATCAATCACCCTCGGCTGCTCCTCATCGCGCAAATGTTTCTTGAGCATCAAAACATGAAATACATCGTGTACACTCGACAACGATGCTGGAAGATCTAATCTATATGAAACAGCTCTAACACGCTCAACAATCCTGAATGAACCAACATATCTCGGGGCAAGTTTTCCCCGTCTGCCGAATCCCTGGACGCCCTTCATCGACGATACCTTCAACATGACAAAATCTCTAACCTGAAACTCTAAAGGTCGTCGCCTCCAATTTACGTAGCTCTTTTTTCGACTCTGAACGAAAAGAGTACGCTCTCTAATCAATGCTACTTTCTCCGTAGTTTGTCTTATGAGTTCTGGCCCAAGTAATAAACTATCCTCCGGCTCTGCCTAATAAATCGGGGATCTACAAGACCTCCCATATAATGCGTCATACGGTGCCATACCTATCATCGCCTGATAGCTGTTATTGTAGGAAAACTCTATCAATGGAATATGATCCTCCCAACTGCCTCGGAAATCGATAACGCATGCTCGCAGCATATCCTCCAACACCTGGTTCACTCTCTCCGTCTGACCATTCGTCTGCGGGTGGAAAACACTACTATATGACAACTAGCTGCCGAACGAATTCTAGAAACTCCTCCAGAAGTGGGATGTGAAAACCGAGCCTCAATCCGATACAATCATCTCCGGGACTTCGTGCAACCGAACTATCTCTCGGATAAAAATCCTCGCATAAGTTTCCGCCGTATAAGTCGTCTTCACTGGTAAGAAATGCACCGACTTCGTCAAACAGTCAACTATCACCCAAATGGAATCATTCTCTTTGCTCGACCTTGGCAAACCCACAATAAAATCCATAGAGATATCTGCCCACTTCCACTCAGGAATGGGTAAAGGCTGTAGGATTCATGCAGGTCTCTGATGTTCTGTCTTCACTTGTTGGAAGGTAAATCACTTAGCCACATACTCCGCAATCACCATACGCATTCCATTCCACCAAAAATGCCTCTTCAGGTCCTTGTACATTTTTGTTTTGCCTGGATGCACTGTATACTTGGTACGATGCACCTCGTCAACTAAGTCCTTCTTCAGCTGTGGGTTCCCTAGCATCACTAATCTGTCCTTCATTCGAAGACCTCCATCTACTCCAATAGTCCAATCAACCTTGGGCTCTTTAGAAATCTCCCTCTTTCGAGTTTGAATCCAAAAATCCTCTAGTTGAGCTCTGACCACTCTATCACTCCAAGATGACTGTACTGACATAGATCCCAAAAATAAACTACTCCTGCCAATCTCCGGCCTAAAGCCAAACTGGATAAGAGTTTGAAGATCTCAATACAACGAGCACCTCAAAACCGAAAGCTCGCGAGGACGCTTGCTGCTCCATGCGTTCGCTACAACGTTTGCCTTCCTCGGATGGTACTGAATCATGAACTTATAATCCTTAATAAACTCAACCATCGTCGGTGTCTCTGATTTAGCTCTTTCTAAGAGAAGAGGTACTTCAAACTCTGATAAATTATGAATAGCTCGTATTGCACGTCATACAAATAATGTCTCCAAGTCTTCAGTGCGAAAAATTACTACTGCTAGCTCCAAGTCGTGTGTGGATAATTCTGCTCATGAGTCCTCAATTGCCTTGAAATGTAAGCCACCACTCTTTGCATCTGCATCAAAACACCTCCGAGAATCGAAATGATATATCAGTGTATACATCAAAAGTCTTATAGACAACAAAAGTCTTATCACTGCTCGGGATGATCAACACCAGCTGCAGTCAACTTAGCCTTAAAAGTCTCAATGGCTTCCTGGTGCCCCAAACAAACTATACACCCTTCTTCGTAAGGTGTGTAAGTGGCGTCATAATCTTTGAGAAGTTTTGAATGAACTTTCTATAATAACTTGCCAATCCCAGGAAACTACGAATCTCTGTAACCGTCTTTGGCGGCTCCCAATCTAGTATTACCTCAACTTTGGCTAGATCCACTACTATGCCCTCTCTACTGATGACGTGGCCTAAAAATCTAACCTCTGATAGCCAAAACTTGTATTTGCTGAAGTTGGCGTACAAATGATGCTCCCGCAAAGTCCGCAATGCTAATCGAAGATGCTTCTCGTGCTCTGCCTCCGATCTCGAATAGATAAGGATGTCATCAGTAAATACAATAAAAAACTGGTCCAAGTATAGGCGAAAGACCTGGTTCAATACGTCCATGAATACCACGAGTGTATTAATCAGCCCAAATGGTATGAAAAGAAACTCGAAGGACCCATATCGAGTCAGAAAGGAGGTCTTGGGAATATCCATCTCCCGAACCCGCAACTGATAATAACCAGAATGAAGATCAATCTTCAAGAAGTCCTGCGCTCCTTGCAACCGGTCTAACAAGTCATCAATCCTTGGTAGTGGATACCTGTTCCGGATAGTGACCTTGTTCAACTCACGATAATCTATGTATAATCGCATGCTACCATCCCTTTTCTTCACGAAAAGGATCGGCACTCCGCACGGAGAATGACTCCGTCGAATGAAACCCGGAGATAACAACTCATCTAATTGGATCTGGAGCTCCCTCATCTCAGCAGGCGCCATATGATAAGGTGCTCGGGATATCAGTGTTGTGCTTGGCTGTAACTTGATGCCAAAATCGACCTCTCTAACTGGAGGTAAACCTGGTATGTCTTGGAAGACATCCTGATACTCTGAGACCACTTGTGTCTCACTCAAATCAGCACCCCGTTCCTGCATCATCACCTCCTCGACGTATGCTAGAAATGACTCTACAAACTGGTTGCCCCATGAGGTAGCTACCACCAACTTAGACCCATCAAATGATCGCAAGCTGTCTGTCTTTGCAAAACAGTCGATACTCATATGGTAGTAGGGATGTTAAATGGGTGGGTTTGGGTATTAAATGAGCGGGTCATAAATGGGCGGGCATGTTTTGCCTATTTACCCATTTATGACCCATTTAACATTATTTAAATGGGCGGGTTTTTGCCCGCCCATTTAATAAACGGGTCGCCCATTTGCCCATTTAACTATATTATGTATATGTATATAATACTTTTGGGGTGTTTTTTGTAAACTTTTAGGGGTTTTTTGTAAACTATTGTGTATCAGCAACACAATCACGATTAGTAAGGACAATCTACTTAATTACTTGATAAACTAGAAGAGTAGTAAGTTCGTCTATAAACAAAATAGTAGCACAACCATAGTCCACTTATTTCCCATCTTTCAAATGTTCAGGCATGAACAGGATCATGACAGAAGAAAGAAAAGACCAGGAAACAAACATAACACTCAGTTGGACTCAATAACAACATTAAGAGTGCTGCAGCAAGCCTCATATGTGCGTCTTCATAGCAAGGGTTAGAATCCGAAATCACCATAAAGACCTCAATATTTCCCCTGCATCAATCATCCATAGAATTAGTTAATTTTGCCGCAAACGTATGATATTGTCATAATAATGAAACACATAAGAGGAAGGTGAATAATTTGATTACAACGCATGGTCTTCAGAGTTCAGGCACAACATAATAAAAAGAGTTTCAGATACTCATAATCCTTTTGCTACATAGTTTTTTCCTCTTGCTTGCTGCTGATTTTTTTTCTTAGGTTGTGTATAAGAAAAACTAGGTAGCAAAAGATACGAAGGAAATTAGACTCCCAAGTTCCAACTAGCATAATGTTCCTAATTTTCAGTATAAGATATTGTGAAATATGGATAGGTTTCGGAACTAGATATTGTGAATGATTAGATTCTACTGTAACACATAAACAAATACATAGCGTATATATAAACATGGAAATAAACAGCGATCTGTCATGGGAAACTACATAGACTTTTTCCTTGTAATATGAGAAGTCATCCACTGCTTTCTTCACAATTACAAAGTAAGAATTTACAGTATCAAGATTCACTATGATAAAACTTAAGGGGCTTATTGTCGAAAGGTTGTAAATGGCGACTTTCAATTTCCATAACTTTGTAACCATCATAAAGCAACAGAATCAAGCTAAAATTCAATGAACTAATTTCTGTCCATCACGAGAACAAACCGTTGACACAATTTGATTACTACAAAAAGTCAGTAAAAGATCTCAGTAATGGAATTGCTTAAGACAGCCCACATCTTGTCTTCCAATAAATCTTAATTTTCTTTAATATGTGAATGTTTACAACTGATCTTACCATTTAACATGTAATTCTTTTAACACCCCCCCAAATACTAGAAAAAACCTACGTGGCATTTGAAGCCAAAGTGTAAAATCACTTTACCTTAATGATTATGCATGCTGGGTAGCAAAACCAGACTTGAAGCAATTTCAGCACCCACAAAAGCATGTGCACGTGTGTGTCATAGGGGTGAGACAAGTCATACGTTAAAACTAAATAATAGGAATTTAATCATTCGAAATAAAAGAAAGTGCGTATGAGATTATGTTTGGATAAATTTACCCCTTGCCTAAATGCAAGACATACGTCCCTTGCCATTTGCTTCTCACCAGGAGTTAACAGTACAGGATACCTGACCTGCAAACAAAAATGTTTCATTTACAAAGTGCAAGTTGATGAAATAAAATATAATATGAAAGTTCTACTAACTATTTACAGAGGTCAACTAGTAAACTAGATCAAGAGAATGCTTGAGGAGTAAGAATAAAGCTGTCAGTCCATGCATCCATCATTCAACAGAAACCGCCAGTATTCAAACAACTGCAGCATGTGGGAACAACAAAGTATAGGGCCACGACAATAAAAGGTAATAGCTTACTTCTTTCCCGTCAGGATTCCTCATAACAACACCATCAACAACTGGAGACTTGCATGCTTCTGCATGTGCATAGGAAAACCAGGTTTGAACACCAAAAGGGATCTTCGAACAAATCTCAGAAATTAAGACAAGAAATCAATTTTGGTTCAGCGTTTTGATTGCTTATGCAGGATAGAACTTCATAAATTGACTATGTTCTCACTAGGAGAAAGAAAGTAGTATAGGATATCTTGGCCTCGAGTGTTCTCATGTTAAACAGACTAGACATGCATGCAGTTAAATTTGCAATGCATAATTGAAACATAAAACACCTATATTGATGGGTTTTGAAAGGCTTTTTATCTAACTATAAGATATCATGTATTATGATAAACAAACGGCAACTACTCTGACAAAAATTGCTCAACAAAATTGACAACAAGAGAGTATACAAAACAGAGACAAGCGCACAACCAGGCACATGAACAGATCAGTCACAATTATTCCACATAACACGAGTGAGCGGGTGAGGGAAAATTCCACATCACAAAGTAAAATTAATATGTACCCAAGATAATGCATCAAATATCTAGATATGCGGGCATAAAGTACAAGAAAATTCTCAAAGTTAATATCCAACTGGATAGCGCATCTAATGGAGATACTAGAAAACAAATCATTGTTAGGTTGTAGATCATAAATCTTGATTTAATTATGACAGAGTGACTCAAACCACGGATCGAGTCATGAACAATCCTTCTTGCTTGATAATTATGCCATGCTTTTTCGATCCGAGAAAATAGTCTCCAGCATGGAAATAAACAAAGAAATATTTCGAAACACTTTCCAATAGAATCCTAAGTATACAATAACTTAATCCAACAGATACATTGGGGATATACTGATTCCCGTGCATATCTTATCGATCATAAGGTAAGTATTTATCCTCCACACAACAGTGTACAAGCTGAGAAGTAACAATGACAGTGGGCCTGAACTAACAACAATATACATATATAACTTATCTACTAAAAAAGAAAACCATAGCGAGTCTGGGAAGAGCCTTGAGACTAGAATTGGCAGCTACTCGTCCCACATTAAACTCAATTCATCCATCATATACAAAATTTTTGATAAGTACTCAAATAGAATTCCATAAATCTTCACAATTTTTAAGGAAATTGATAAAATTTAGAGTCTAGACAAACAAAAAGAAACCTACTATATAACCCTTAAAACAAAATGCTGGAGTACCAAGCCACCCATCAGAAATTTATTCAAGATACAGGCTAAACTTCACTGATGAAAGGGCATAAACAAAACCATACTAAACTTCACTGATGAAAGGGCATAAACAAAACCATACTAAACTTCACTGATGAAAGGGCATAAACAAAACCATACTAAACTTCACTGATGAAAGGGCATAAACAAAACCATACTTAGAATTTAGATAGAAAATTTGACTGAATTTTATAGAAAGATTTGAGATTGGGATTCACCTGAGAGAAAGATTGCTATCGCAGGAAGTGGCGGCGACTTGAGGTGGCGGCGACTTGAGGTGGCGGAGGCGGCGACTTCAGCGGCGACTTGAGGCGGCATCGGAGGAGGAGGAGGCGGAGGAGGAGGCGGAGGAGATTGGGATCGGGATTGAGGCGGAGGAGATTGGGATTGAGGTGGAGGAGAAAGAGGAGATTGGGAATTTTAGAATTTGGGATCGGGTTTTGTTTTTGGTTTTAGGAATACGGTGGGCGGGCAAACGGGCGGATAAACACTGCCCATTTAGCGCCCATTTAGAATAATGTAAAATGAACCCGCCCAATTAGACCCATTTAATTAAATCGGTGGGCGTTGGGCGGGCCAAATGATGGGCGGGTCAGGTGGGTAAATGGGTATGTGTTAAAATTGACATCCCTATATGGTAGGAAGATAATCAATCCATACAAAGGATAACATCAAACTCGAACATACGCAGGACGATCAAATCGATCACGAACTCAGAATCGTCTAAGCTGATGATACATCTCCTACAGATACTTTCTGAGAGGGACACCTCTCCCAAAGGAGTAGATACTGATAAAGGGATGTCTAAAAGCTAATCTACAAGCTAAAGTCTAATCATAAAATCATAGGAGATGAAAGAATGCCAAGCGCCTGAATCAAAAAGTATACGGGCTGAAAAGGAGTTCACAAGGAACGTACCTTCCACCATGGCCACGCTCGCACCATGATTACGAGGAACAACTGCATACACTTTACCAGTAGCTGAAAGCTGCTACGCTGAATCGTCTAGAACATATGGGACTATTTGTCCCTGTGGAAAATCCTGAATAGCTCGCACTTGTCCCGCAATCCTCAGAACTGCTGGCAGTGCCTCAATCCCCAACTGTTGGCCCTGACCTTGGCCCTAAGCATAGTTCTACTGCTGCTGGTTCTAGTTTATGACCTGTTGGCCTCTTGTAGGTGCGCTACAGCACTCTGATGCCCTGTGTCCAAACTTATAGCAGTTATAACATGCCCCTTGAAATCTACACTACTGCTACGCCCTCTGATCCTGCTGAGGCCCCTTCTTATGGGGACCCTGCTGATGTGAACCCTTACCCTGCTGCTGGGTCCTCCTGA
>NC_033803.1:46167044-46181674 GCF_001876935.1 Asparagus officinalis | reverse complement strand
CATCTCAGTCTCCTGTGATATGGCGGCATTAGCCACCTCCCGCACTGAATGAAATCTCCTAGATACAAGATACCAATATAAACTCGGGTGAAGCCCCATCAAGAACATCTGAGCCTGCCGCTCTCCAGTCTGCCACATGCCCGTGAATCTGAGTAATCCTATGAACATACTCTCATAATCCATCACCGACATATCTCCCTGCTCTAGCTGTGCTAGCTCCAACTCATTCCCAGCTTTCGTTGCTGCTGACACATACTGCTCATCAAAGAAATAAGCGAAATCCTCCCAAGTAAGCATCATCCTCTACTCTGGGCTAAACTGAATATGATACCAACCCCATGCGTTGTCCTTGAGGCTGAAAGCTGCTAACCTCTGCTTATGCACAGTGTCCACATTAAGCATATCTAAGATGTTACTCACATCTTCCTTCCACTTTTGTGCTGTAAGAGAATCTGACGTGCCATGAAACTCCGGTGCTCTTATATTCTAGTACCTCTCTACCAAACGAAGCCAAGCCTCCTACTTAGTGGCTCCATCAAGAACTAGTGGTGGTGGTGTAACTATGGGTGTCTCCTCCTCACTAGGTATCTTATGTTGGACCTGATTTGCCATCTACTCCTCTATTGGCACTAACCGGGCTGCCAAAGGTGCTATGAGATCAACTAGATACTGCGGAGCCTGCTGCGGCTGGGGCTCTACATTAACTTGCCCAGCTCCCTCTGAGCATGGGTACCTCTACGACCTCGTGCTCTTCCCGACATCTATAAGTTCAAGGGTTGAGCTTGCCAAACACAGTAAATGAGATCTCAAGCATAACAACAAAACATATATCAATAGGAAAATAGTATCACTTATCATTCACAATATGCTTTATAATTCAAGCAAGATAGTCATCATAAAAAAAATTCGTAATTTTCGCGTACATATATATAACGTCCTCACTCATTCTAGGAATTCCTAGCAAATTCTATACGTGATTTCTAGGAAACTCTATCCTAGCTCCACAACTTGACACATGAATGATCCTAAAAATGCTAGAACTAGAGCTCTGATACTAACTGTGATGTCCCTGGGTTCACACAAGGCTACAGTCCAAGGTGAATCCAAGAATATCAAACCTGCCATACACCAACACCGTCCAACAACACGTTTCACCATCATAGTTACTATCTCTCTAGTGGGAATAAACAACAGGTGTAGGTACAAAACAGGCAAAAGAATAATAAAGTAGTACAATGAGCAAGATGAGTATAGAAGAGATGTACAAATAACCATCATCAGGGCCGAACTAAAATAGAATAAAATATCTTTGAAACTAGAACAAATGTAATATGTCTCAATACAAAGAGTCAAGTGAAATCCTACTACGGTACTCAGTCTTTACAAAATAAAAATACAAACTCTAATGTCTACTGATAAACATCTACTATGGAGCTATAAAAATAACTATAAATATAATATAATAGATAGAAGCTACTATGCATCTCCATCAACCTGCGACTCTCCGTGCACCTGACTCGCTGCCTGAAGGGGAGAAACTGAAGATGATACCATCCCCCTGCGTCGCCCTTGAGGTTGAAAGCTGCTAGCCTCTGCTTCTGTACAGTGTCCACATTAAGCATATCTAAGATGTTACTCACATCTTCCTTCCACTTGTGTGCTGCAATAGAATCTGGAGCACCCTGAAACTCCGATGCTCTCATCTTCTGGTACCTCTCTACCAGACGAAGCCATGTCTCCTGCTCAACGACTCTCTCGATAACTGGTGGTTGTGGTATAGCTATCTCTGGTGTTTCCTCTTTAATAGGTATCTCCTGCTAGACCTGAAACTCTGGTGTTTCCTCTTTAATAGGTGTTTCCTCTTTAATAGGTATCTCCTGCTAGACCTGATGCGCCATCCGCTCCTCAATCGCCTTTGAGGCTGAAAGATGCTAGCCTCTGCTTCTGCACAATATCCATATTAAGCATATCTAAGATGTTACTCACATCTTCCTTCCACTTGTGTGCTGTAATAGAATCTGGCGCACCCTGAAACTCCGGTGCTCTCATCTTCTGGTACCTCTCTACCAGACGAAGCCATGTCTCCTGCTCAATGACTCTCTTGATAACTGGTGGTGGTGGTGTAGCTATCGGTGTTGCCTCTGGTGTTTCCTCTTGAATAGGTATCTCCTGCTAGACCGGATGCACCATCCGCTCCTCAATCGTCGCTAACCGGGCTGCCAAAGGTGCTATGAGATCAACTAACTACTACGGAGCCTATTGTGGCTCGTGCTCTGCATCATCTTGCCTAGTTTTCTGAGCACAGGTACCTCTGTGACCGCGTCCTCTTCCCGACATCTATAAGTTTAGGAGTAGAGCTTGTTAACACAGTAGATAGGATCCCAAGCATAAGAATAAAATATATATTAATAGGAAAATCGTATCACTTATTTATCACCGCAGGCTTTATAATTCAAAGCAAATAGTCATCATAATTTTTTTTTGATATTTTCGCGTATATACATATACGTCCTCACTCATTCTAGGAATTTCTTGTGGACTCTATACATAATTCCTAGGAAACTCTATCCTAGCTCCATAATATGACACATGAATGATCCTAAGGATACTGGAACTAGAGCTCTGATACCAACTGTGACGCCCAAGTGTTCACACAAGGCTGCAGTCCAAAGTGAATCCCATAATGTCAAACTTGCCATGCACTATTACCATGCAACAACATGTTTTACCACCACAATACTATCTCTCTAGTGGAATCAACAACAGATGTATGTACAAAATAGTTTAAAGAATAATGAGGTAGGACAATAAACAGAATAAACACAGAAGAAGGGTATAGATAAACATCATCAGGTCCCAGTAGAAATAGAATAATATAACTCTGAATCTGGAATAAATGTAATATGTATCAACACAAGAGTCAAATGAAATGTCACGAAGGTACTCAGCCTCTACAAAATAAAAATACAAACTCTAATGTCTGAAAACTAAATAACTAATGTGGAGATATGAAATAACTACTAGTATAATAAAATAAATTGAGCCTAAGGTGTAACTCCATCAACCAGCGACTCTCCTGCGCCAGACTTGTTGCTTGAAAGGGGGGAAAGCAACGAGCATCAAAACGCTAGCGAGATCATCTCCACCACCCCCAGGGAGAAGGGGTAGGTGTATATAAGAAAATACTGTTAGTACATATAGATATAAAATTATTCATATAACTCTAAGTGGAAATTGATATTTAGAAACCCACAACATAAGAATTAGTACGTCGAGCAAAATAATCCAAACAAGGAAACCCTCATATATATACAATGTCTCAAATTGTGAATCGGTAAATACCAATTCCAATCCTATGAATGAAAAATAGTACATAAAGAAAAATGCTACAACTCCAAATCTCAACCATATAGAGTCAATGTAACAATCTCGAACTACCCTTAGGTAGTCGACGCAGTCATAATGAAATATCATCCAACATTAACATCCCCATAGACCATACCATGTATGCCAAGTATCTGATATGTACCCTACTCTCGGGTAACTAACATGGGAGCAAACTATAACTTTATACATATATGTCTTCATGAAATAACGATACTTTTGTAACGTTCTCATAATATCATGTGGATTCAACGTCCTTGCTCAATCGTTCTGTGGCAATAGATATATCTTCCTATTCCGAATGATATATCCAGATGATCGTATAGCGGTTATAGGCGTATCAGCCCAATCTAGAAAAACCCCAATCATCTTTGAGTATTGGTACAACCGCGGTCTCATTGCGGGAAAATATCTAATACTCCTAGTGTGGTACAATCGTGGTCTCATTGCGGGAAAAAATCCACATCGCACAACCATAACTAATAAATTATGCATGATCATGAGTCATACCAACAACTACCAACTTAGACATGTATTACGCATCTCAACTATGCATATAAACTCAACTAAGAACATGATTCAAGTGTTCGTGCACGTATCTCGATGTGTGAACCTATATCTTATGTTCACAAACATCTCAGGTGTTAAACAGATCATAAACATCATAGAATAATATAGGTCAATCGAGAAAACCCCTCGATCAAACACAAATTGCACAAAAACATGCACGTGCAAAAACAGGCGGCGCGTTCGACCGGTACCTATGCCGCGGTCGACTGACCAGCGACAAAAACTCTGTTCTGCTAGGTTCCACACAGTTTCAAGTTTTTCATTTCTAACTCATACAACTCGTTGTAAAGCATGTAAAATATGTTCTGAAAACTTGTTTAACATCATTACAGTTCATCTAACCACATGAAATAAAATCTAACATTTTAGATATGTTAATTAAACCCTAAACATGCTCACATTCATCAAAACTGAAATAAAATCTAACATTTTAGATATGTTAATTAAACCCTAAACATGCTCACATTCATCAAAACGTTATGAAAACACCAAATTGTTAATTAAACCCTAAACATGCTCACATTCATCAAAACGTTATGAAAACACCAAATCATAGTTTAAACTTATGTTTAAAATGTTTTCAGAACCAAAATATTCTCAGGAAATTCGTTGGTGATCTTTTATAAACAAAAGATTAAACCTTAATATTATATACTATGAAAGAATTCTCTTTATTCACAAAATAGTGGATTAGGGTCATAAAACCAAAACAAAACTTATTTAAAAATCCTTTAAAACATGGGTAAAGGGTTAGGAGAGATGAAATTCGCCTAAAACTTGTTGAGAATCTAAAGGATGCAAAACCAAAACAGATCCTTAAGCCAGATGCCAAATCCAAATTGAAATCTCGCTTCAAAAAGCTCTTGAACTCTCACAAAATTGGTCTATGGTTTAGAAGAGAAGGTGGTGGCTGCTAGGGTTTGAAAACTATGATAAAAGATGTAAAAATTCGTGTTCAAGACGTATATAAAACATAGAAGACGACCTCAGCCTCAAAATATCTGTTTCCAACTCAAAACAGGGAAACTGGAAACCCGTCACGCGGTCGACCATGCCTTGAGCGGTGGTCGACCGACCAGCGCACTTACAATTGTGCATGTTTTTGGCTTGTGCATGTTTTGAACTTGTTTCTTTCACATATTCGAACTTTTTTGCACTCAAAACACTTGCTGTCATACTCATACACCATATAATGATATTTATAAATATCCACTTATCACAATTAATCACATATTATTTCAAAATTACGGGGTTTTACATTCACCCCCCTAAAAGAATTTCGTCCCTGAAATTCCATAATCGTATCTTAAAGATTAATAATACGAGAAAATCTTTAAGAGGGGATAATCCAGAGAAGGAAACCCTCCCGTACACATCTCATACCATTAATCCCCAGATATGAAACATAAGTAAACATTTAAACTTAACAATCTAAAATGTGTATACTCCCACTTAAATCCATGTATATACCCTATGTTCCGAATGATTAGGAGCTAAGTGTTAGTACCCCATTCTAGCGTTAAATATAAATGTGACTAAAAACATAACATAGTCATAAATGCATAAAAGCATACTCAATCATCAACATATTACCTGCTCAAACAGGTGTGGGTAGTCATGACGTACATTCTTCTCGCGCTCCCAAGAAGCTTCTTCAGCTCCTTACCGTTTCCATTAAACTTTTACTAACAAAATTACTTTGTTTCTAAGCCTTTTATCCTCTCTAGCAAGAATACAAACCAAGATCTCAATGGTAGTCAAATCAGTCTGAATCTCAACCTCAGGTGCATCCATCGTTCTCTGTTGCTCCTTATCGCGCAAATGCTTCTTGAGCATCAAAATATGAAATACATCGTGTACACTCGACATCGATGCTGGGAGATCTAATCTATAAGGAATAGCTCCAATATGCTTAACAATCCTGAATGGACCAACATATCTCGGGGCAAGCTTTCCCCGTCTGCCGAATTGATGAACACCCTTCATCGTTGATACCTTCAACATGACAAAATCTCTAACCTGAAACTCCAAAGGTCGTCGCCTCTGATCCGCATAGCTCTTTTGCCGTCTCTGAGAGGCAAGAATATGCTCTATGATCTATGCTACTTTCTCTGTGGTCTGTCTCATAAGCTCCGGCCTAAGCAAAAGGTTGTCTTCAGACTCTGCCTAACAAATAGGCGATCTACAAGGCCTCTCGTACAAAGCCTCATACGGTGCCATGCCAATAGTATCTTGGTAACTATTATTATAAGCAAACTCAACCAAATGGATGTGATCCTCCCAGCCGCCCTGGAAATCTATAATGCATGCTCGCAACATATTCTCCAATATCTTATTTACTCTCTTTGTCTGACCATCCATCTAAGGGTGGAAAATGTTGTTGTAAGACAATTGACTGCCGAATGAATTCTGGAAGCTCCTCCAAAAATAGGATGTGAAGACTGATCCTCGATCTGATACAATCGTCTCCGGGACTCCATGCAATCGAACTATCTCCCGGATAAAAATCCTCGCGTACGCCTCTAAGTCGTCTTCACAGGTAAGAAATGTGTCAACTTCATCAATCGGTCTACTATCACCCAAATAGAATCGTTCCTCTTCTTTGATATTGGAAACCCTACGATGAAATCCATAGAAATATCTGCCCACTTTCACTCCAGAATAGGTAAAGCCTGTAGAGTTCCTATTAGTCTCTGATATTCTGCCTTCACTTGCTGGCAGGTAAAACACTTAGCTACATACTCCGCAATCTCTCTACGCATGCCACTCCACCAAAAATATCTCTTCAGGTCCTTGTACATTTTCATTGTGCCTAGATGCACTGTATACCTGGTATGGTGCGCCTCTTCAAATAAATCCTTCTTTAGCTGTGAATTGTTTGGCATGACTAACCGGCCCCTCATCCGAAGGCCTCCATCTGTTTCAATAGTCCAATCAGCCTTGGGCTCTTTGGAAATATCCCCCTTTCGGGTTTGAATCCAAGAATCCTCTAGCCGAGCTCTGACCACTCTATCACTTCAAGATGGCTATACTGACACAGTTTCTAATAATGTGCTGCTCTTGTCAATCTCCAGCCTAAAGTCAAATTAGCTGAGGGTGTAAAGATCTCGATGTAATGAAGACCTCAAGGCTGCAAGCCCGTGGCGACACTTCCGACTCAATACATCCACTACCACGTTTGCTTTCTCTAGATGGTACTGAATCGTGAACTCATAATCCTTAATAAACTTGACCCATTGCTACTACCTATGGTTAAGTTCCTTCTAAGAGAAAAGATACTTCAGACTCTGATGATCCGTGAAAAGCTCAAACTACACGACCTACAGAAAATGCCTCCAAGTCTTCAATGCGAAGACTACTGCTGCTAACTCCAAACCATGCATAGGATAATTCTGCTCATGGGTCTTCAACTACCTCAATATGTAGGCCACCACTCTCTGGGTCTGTTTCAAAACACCTCCAAGACCCAATAACGACGCATCAGTGTAGAAAACAAAAGTATTATCACTGCTCAGAAGAATCAACACCGATGCTGTAGTCAACTTAGCCTTCAAAGTTTCAAAGGCCTCCTAACACTCCGTGCCCTAATCGAATTGTACACCCTTCTTCGTAAGGTGTATAAGTGGCATCGTAATCTTCGAGAAGTCCTGAATGAACTTCCTGTAATAGCCTGCTAGACCTAAGAAGCTACGAATCTCTATAACGGTCTTCGGTGGCTCCTAATCAAGAATGACCTCTATCTTGGTCGGATCTACTGCCATGCCTTCCCGGCTGATAACATGACCTAAAAATCTAACTTCTGATAGCCAAAACTCATATTTGCTAAACTTGGCGTACAACTGATTCTCCCGCAAAGTCTGCAATGCTAATCGTAGGTGCTGCTCATGCTCTGTCTCCGATCTCGAGTATATAAGAATATCGTCGATGAACATGATCACGAACTTGTCCAAGTATAGATGGAAAATCAGATTCATTAAATCCATGAATACAGCTGATACGGGTGTATCTTCTCTTCGGGAACTTAGCGATCCTCATGGGAGCTTGAGGATAGATGATTCTTATGGTATCTTGAGAATAGAGTAGAGGAGTCGTGGACGAGGCCATTGGAGGCGACGAAGTCGGAGGATTCATCAGAACTACAGGATTTGCAGCTGGACTCTGGCCGGTCGACCGGCTTGGTCGCGGCGGTCGACCGCTTAGTGCACAGGCCCAGACTATGTCTCAGGACTGAGAGCGGTCGACCGATGGTGGCGCTACGGTCGACCGGAAACACTGTAATCGATTTTTCCAGATTTCGTCGTTCTGACCGGTCGACCGACTTGGGCACTGCGGTCGACCGCGTAGCGGTTCCGGGCCTGGGTCTGTTTCCTGCTCCAGTTGGGATTTCTGTTTAGTATAAATAGAAACACGACTTTTCTAGGGGAGGAACTCAGTTGGTAATCAGAAAAGAGATCAGGGAGGTTGTTCTTTGATCTAGAGAGATTGTGAGAGAGAGATTTTGTAAATCTAATTGATTCTCATAATCTAGAGAAGGTATTTTCCTTCGCCCTAATTAAACTCTTGTGTTCTTCAGTTGTTTTCTTCTTTACCCACTCTTGATAATTCCGCGATCAAGAGTGCTCGCACGGCGACTCGTATCAAGTTGGTATCAGAGCACTAGATCCTGTGAAGGGGGGAACTGTTTATGGTCCTTACTCGCTCACAGTACAAGAAGCTTGGCGAGATCCTTAATTCCTCAGAAGGGGTCCAGAAATTAAGGAAGGAGAAGATGTCTGAAGCAGATAATTCAACAAGACTTGATGCTATGGAGAAGCAGATTGAGACGATCGAGATGACTCTTACCCAACTCGTAGGTCTCATCAACGGAGGAGACAAAAAGGAGGAATCTTCTTCAAAGGGTAAGAAGGGACTCTTCGAATCCCTTCGAATCCGATGAGGAGAGCGAGAAAGATGATTCAGAGGGGGAGACTGAGATTGTCAAGACTGTTGGACATCAAGGGGGTAAGAATCATTACCAGAATCTGAAGATTGACTTCAAGGTTGAGATTCCTGTTTATGATGGGAGTATCAATGTGGAGAAGCTTGATGATTGGATCGAACGCATGGAGATGTACTTCACTCTCTATGGATATTCATCCAAGGAGAAAAAGGGCACGCGTTGATGTGGTGGAAATCCTATTGCAAACAGGAGAAGAAAGCGGCATCGTGGAACAAGTTCAAGGAGCTACTTCGGAAACAGTTTTATCCAGTGGGGTTCCTTGAGGAGCGTTGGTACAAGTGGTATGGCTTACGCCAAAAATTTAATCAGACCGTTCAAGAGTACACTACGAAGTTCCAGCAACAGGCGATGGTCCTAAACATCGCAACATCCGAGTACCCCATTTTCATGAAGTACATGGCGGGTCTGAATGAATACATCCGGAAGGAGATGAAGCTGTTTTCAGTGGAGACAATCGCAGAGGCGAGCGTGAAGGCCATTGCCATTGAGGGTAGGCAGAAGAAGGGCAACGAGACAAAGGGGGATTCCAAACCATCGGGGAGCAAGACGGGTGGCTCTCAGTCTAAGGATGAGAAGAAGAAGGTTGACTCGGGGAAAGCAGGATTGACATGCAATCACTGCAAGCAGACTGGGCATGTGGTTGATCGTTGCTGGGATAAGTATCCTCATCTGAAGCCAAAAGGATTGAAGAAGAAGGAGGAGAAGAAGGCGTACGTGATAGCACAGGGTCCGAAGGAGGTTCCCGGGATGACCGAACCCAATAGCAGTCTCAACCTTATTGCGGGGAAGCAGGCCACCAAAGAAGATGACGACCCGAGGGAGCAGCTCTTTGTTCTGAAATTTCTGAAGTTGCAGGTCAAGACTAGCTTGGTGGATGCCATTGTAGACACAGGGAGTCAGAAGAACCTGATATCTGAAGCGTTGGTACAAAAGCTGGGATTGAAGACGGTGAGGCATCCGAAGCCCTATCCATTAGGGTGGATTCAGAAGGAGGCGGGATTGAGTGTGGTGAACCAGTGTTCATTCAGATTTGCACTCCATGAGTCGTATATTGACGAGGTCACATGCGACGTGGTTCCGTTGGATGTTTGCCAAGTTATTCTGGGCAATCCTTATTTGTGGGATAGATACGCAGTATATGATCGGCGAGCCCAAAAGTATACGTTCACCAAGGATGGCGAGCAATTCGTTTTTCGTTCGGCGTCTCTTCCACAGGAGACGAGCTTGGTGACAGTGACTCAGGCTAAGAGGTTGGTGAACGCGGGCAGGAAGTTCGTTTTATTGTTCATTCGACCGTATGAAAAGCAGCTGAGTAGGATGTGCTTGTCCGCCTTGAGCAAGCTTCAGGAGGGAGAGTTGTTCGCCTTGTGGGTCACCAGTGTTGTTGGTGCCCAAAAAGGATGGAGGTTGGCGCATGTGCGTAGATTATCGGGCACTCAACAAGATCACAATCAAGAATCGCTACCCATTACCGCGGATCGATGATCTTATGGACCAGTTGGAGGGAGCGAGGTTTTTCACGAAGCTAGATTTGAAGTATGGTTACCATCAAGTGAGGATTCGGGAGGAAGACACTTGTAAGACTGCGTTCAAGACCAAGCAAGGCTTGTTCGAGTGGTTGGTGATGCCGTTTGGATTGTGCAATGCTCCGGCTACCTTTATGAGGCTTATGAATGATTTGTTGCGACCCTTTATAGAGGATTTTGTGATAGTTTACCTTGATGATATCTTGGTGTACAGCAGGACTTGGGAGGAGCATCTCGTTCATGTTGAGAAGGTATTTGAAGTGTTGCAGGACGGACAGCTGAAGCTCAACGGGAAAAAGTGCGAGTTCGGGAAGGACGAGTTGGTGTATCTCGGCTTCATCGTAGGGAAGGGCCAGCGGAGGATAGATCCAGGCAAGGTGGAGGTGATCACAAAGTGGCCGACGCCGAAGACAGTGACTGAGGTGAGGAGCTTCATGGGGGCTTGCCAGTATTTGCGCAAGTTCATTCGACATTTTTCGACTTATGCGGCACCGTTACATGGCCTCACAAAGGCTAAAGTTCAGTTTGAGTGGGGAAGGACGCATGAGGAGGCTTTTCAGTTGCTAAAAAGGAAGATCTCGGAGGCACCGGTGTTGGCATTGCCGAATTTGCAGCGGACTTTTGAGGTAGAGACCGACGCGTCTAATTATGCGATGGGCGCGGTGTTGATTCAGGATGGGAAACCGGTGGAATACTATTCTGAGAAGTTTTCGGGTGCTGTTGCGAACTACCCAACCTATGACAAGGAGTTCTATGCATTATATCAAGCAATTAAGCATTGGAGGGTGTACTTGTTAGGGAAGGAGGTGGTCGTGCATTCGGATCACAAGCCGTTGGAGTTCTTACATGCCCAGACTAAGCTACAGCAGGCACGGCACATGAAGTGGATGTCCTATTTGATGGCTTTCAACATCATTATTAGGTACAAGAAGGGGGCGACGAACAAGTTGGCCGATATGTTATCTCGTCCGCCGATAAGGTCTTTATTGGTGGCGACGTGTATTTAGCCCTTGGTTCCTTTGGAGTATGTACAGCTGTATGCATCCAGTAGGGACTTCGGTAGTGTGTTTGAGCAGGCGAAGGCTGGTCGAAGGGGGGAGTATGCACTTGGAGAAGATGGCTTGTTGTATCGTGGGACATCACTATGCATTCCGGAAGATGGTGATAGGTTACAGTGGATTCGGGAAGCGCATACCTCGCGTGTGCAATGGCATTTTGGCATTCAGAAAACGCTTCTCAATCTACGACGACATGTGTTTTGACCACGGATGCGTGATGATGTGACCAAGTATGTTGGAGGGTGTAAGTTATGCTGTATTTCGAAGCCTTCTAACAGAAAGAGGGGATTGTCCCTACCATTACCAGTTCCTTCTAGGCCGTGGGAGAGCATTTCTATGGATTTTCTAGGAGGGTTGCCGACTACGAAGCACGGGCATGACTATTTGTACGTTGTGGTGGACCGGTTCAACAAGATGGTGATATTGATTCCTTGTAAGAAGACCGTGATGGGAGCGGGTGCAGCACAATTGTTCTTTGAGCATGTGTGGAAGCACTTTGGGTTGCCGAATTCGATTTTTTCTGATCGGGATAGCCGTTTTCTCGGGCATTTTTGGGATTCTTTATGGAGTTTGATGGACACTAAATTGAAGAAGAGCACAGCCTTTCATCCACAAACAGACGGACAAACGAAGGTAGTCAACCGGACTATGGTACATATGTTGCGGGGGTATAATTCAAGGCATCCTAAGACTTGGGATGAGAGTCTACCATATTTGCAGTTTGCTTTTAATCGGACAATTCATGGATCTTCTGGAAAGTCACCATTTGAGACTTGTTATGGATTTTTACCGCCGAGCCCGTTCGATCTTGTGTTTTCAAGTGAAGTCACAGTGGACGGCAAGGAGGAGAGTGAAAGACAACGTGCTCAGCAGTTGAAGCTCAATTAAAAAAATCACAAGCTAAATACAAGGCAAAACATGATCAACATCGGGTTCCTTGTAATTTTGGCAAAGGAGATATGGTATGGTTAAAATTGAGTAAGGAGAGGCTCAAAGGAGAAGGGAAGAAGTTGAAGCCTATTCGTTATGGTCCGTTTTGGATTATCGATCAGATTGGCGACAACGCTTTTTGTTTAGATTTACCACCTTACTTAGGCATGTATTCGGTGATCAATGCCGAGTACTTGAAGTTGTATGAGCCTCCATTATTGGATGATGAAGGTGATGACAATATGATCTTACCGCATGTTGAAGACTTGTGGTTTGATAGAGAGGAGCCACTGAAAGAAGATTGCATTTTGGAACGGAAGACGACTAAGACGAGGTGGGGGGAAAAAGGAGTCGTTTCTCATTGGGCGTCAAGGTCAGGTCCCTAGCAAGGCCAAGTGGTTCAACAGAGAGGGAGGGGCTCGCGAGTTCCCTCAGCTGAAGTTCTAACTTGAATGGGACTTCAAGTTCCTAAAGGGGGGACCCATGATACGAGTGTATCTTCTCTTCGGGAACTTAGCGATCCTCATGGGAGCTTGAGGATAGATGATTCCCATGGTATCTTGAGAATAGAGTAGAGGAGTCGTGGACGAGGCCATTGGAGGCGACGAAGTCGGAGGATTCGTCAGAATTGCAGGATTTACAGCTGGACTCTGGCCGGTCGACCGGCTTGGTCGCGGCGGTCGACCGCTTAGTGCACAGGCCCAGACTATGTCTCGGGACTGAGAGCGGTCGATCGATGGTGGCGTTGCGGTCGACCGGAAACACTGTAATCGATTTTTCCAGATTTCGTCGTTCTGACCGGTCGACCGACTTGGGCACTGCGGTCGATCGCGTAGCGGTTCCGGGCCTGGGTCTGTTTCCTGATCCAGTTGGGATTTCTGTTTAGTATAAATAGAAACACGACTTTTCTAGGGGAGGAACTTAGTTGGTAATCAGAAAAGAGATCAGGGAGGTTGTTCTTTGATCTAGAGAGATTGTGAGAGAGAGATTTTGTAAATCTAATTGATTCTCATAATCTAGAGAAGGTATTTTCCTTCACCCTAATTAAACTCTTGTGTTCTTCAGTTGTTTTCTTCTTTACCCACTCTTGATAATTCCGCGATCAAGAGTGCTCGTACGGTGACTCGTATCAACAGCGGGTGCATTGATCAGCCTAAATGGCATGACAAGAAACTCAAAAGACCTATATCGAGTCAAAAAGGCGGTCGTGGGAAAATCCATCTCCCTAACTCGCAACTGATGATAACCGAAACAAAGATCAATTTTTAAGAAACACTGCGCTCCCTACAACTGATCAAACAAGTAATCGATCCTCGGTAGTGGATACATATTCCGAAAGGTGACATTGTTCAACTCATGATAATCTATGCACAATCGCATACTACCGTCCTTCTTCTTCATGAAAAGGACCGGTGCTCCCCACGGAGAATGACTCCGGCGAATTAAACCTTGAAACAACAACTCATCTAACTGGAACTGGAGCTCCCTCATCTCAGCAGACACCATATGATAAGGTGCTCGAAAAATCAGCGTTCTGCCTAGCTGCAACACGATGCAAAACTCGACCTCTCTCATTGGAGGTAAACCTGATATGTCCTGGAAGACATCCTGATACTTTGAGACCACTCGTGTCTTGTTCAAATCGGTACTCCGATCTCACAACATCACCTCCTCGACATATGCCAGAAATGACTCTCTGCAAACTGGTTGCCCCATAAGGTTGCTACCACCAACTCAGACCCATCAAATGGTCGCAAGCTTACTGTCTTCGCAAAACAGTCGATACTCACATGGTAGGAAGATAGCTAATCCATACTAAGGATAACATCAAACTCGAACATACGCAAAACGATCAAATCGACGACGAACTCAGAACCATCCAAAATGATGATACATCTCCTACAAATATTCTCTAAGTGGGACACCTCTCCCAAAGGAGTTGATATAGACAAAGGAATATCTAAAGGTTGCGTTACAAGCCGAAGTCTAATCAAAAAATCATAGGAGATGAAAGAATGCGAAGCATCAGAATCAAAAAGAATATGGGCTGGAAAGGAGTTCACAAGGATTATACCTTCCACCACGGCCACACTTGCACCATTATCACGAGGAACAACTGCATAGACTCTACTGGTCGCCGAATGCTGCTGCGCTAAATTGCCT
>NC_033803.1:46166497-46167034 GCF_001876935.1 Asparagus officinalis | reverse complement strand
TCCTGAATGGCTCGCACCTATCCCTCAATCCTTGGAACTACTGATTGTGCCTCAATCCTCAATTGCTGGCCCTGACCTTGGCCTTGAGTACGGTTCTGCTGCTCATCAAAGAAGTACACGAAATCCTCCCAAGTGAGGATCATCCTCTGCTCTGGGGTAAACTGAAGATGATACCAACCCTCTGCATCGCCTTTGAGGCTGAAAGATGCTAGCCTCTGCTTCTGTGCAGTGTCCATATTAATCATATATAAGATGTTACTCACATCTTCCTTCCACTTGTGTGTTACAATAGAATCTGGCGCACCCTGAAACTCCGGTGCTCTCATCTTCTGGTACCTCTCTACCAGACTAAGCCATGTCTCCTGCTCAACGACTCTCTTGATAATTGGTGGTGGTGGTGTAGCTATCGGTGTTGCCTCTAGTGTTTCCTCTTGAATAGGTATCTCCTGCTAGATCGGATGCACCATCCGCTCCTCAATCGTCGCTAACCGGGCTGCCAAAGGTGCTATGAGATCAACTAAGTATTGCGGAGCTTGC
>NC_033803.1:46163880-46166491 GCF_001876935.1 Asparagus officinalis | reverse complement strand
CATCAGCTTCCCTAGTTTTCTGAGCACAAGTACCTCTGCAACCATGTCCTCTTCCCGACATCTATAAGTTTAGGAGTAGAGCTTGTTAACATAGTAGATAGGATCCCAAGCATAAGAATAAAATATTTATCAATTGGAAAATCCTATCACTTATTTTTCACCGCATGCTTTATAATTCAAAGCAAATAGTCACCATAATTTTTTTTTATATTTTTGCATATATACATATACGTCCTCACTCATTCTAGGAATTTCTAGTGGACTCTATACATGATTCCTAGGAAACTCTATCCTAGCTCTACAATATAACACATGAATGATCCTAAGGATACTGAAACTAGAGCTCTGATACTAACTGTGACGCCTCAGGGTTCACACAAGGCTGCAGTCTAAGGTGAATCCAAGAATGTCAAACCTGCCATGCACCAACACCATGTAACAACATGTTTCACCATCATAGTACTATCTCTCTAGTGGAATCAACAACAAGTATATGTACAAAAAAGCTAAAGAATAATGAGGTAGTACAATAAACAAAACAAACACATAAGAAGGGTATAAATAAACATCATCAGGGCCCAACTGAAATAGAATAATATAACTCTGAATCTAGAATAAATGTAATATGTCACAACACAAGAGTCAAATAAAATCTCACGAAGGCACGTAGCCTCTACAAAATAAAAATACAAACTCTAATGTCTAAAAACTAAACAACAACTGTGGAGCTCTAAAATAACTACTAATAACTAAAATAAATAGAGCCTAAGGTGTAACTCCATCAACCCGCGACTCTCCGTGCGCCGGAATCACTGCCTGAAATGTGGGAAAACAACGAGCGTCAAAGCGCTAGCGAGATCATGTCCACCGCTCCTAGGGGAATGGGTTGGAGTATATAAAAAATACTGTTAGTACATATAGATATAAAATCATTCATATAACTCTAAGTGGAAATTGGTATTTAGAAACCCACAACACGAGAATTAGTACGTCGAACGAAATAATCCAAACAAGGAAACCCTCATATATATACCATGTCTCAAATTGTGAATCGTTAAATACCAATTCTAATTCTATGAATGAAAAATAGTACATTTAAAAAAATACTATAACTCCAAACCTCTACCATATAGAGCCAATGTTACAATCTCGAACTACCATTGGGTAGTCAAAGCAGTCATAAGGAAATATCATACAGCATTAACATCCCCATAGACCATACCATGTATGCTAAGTATCTGATATGCACCCTACTCTCGGGTAATCTAACATGCGAGCAAACTATAACTGTATATATATATGTCTTCATGAAATAATGATACTTTTGTAAGGTTCTCACAATATCATGTTGATTCAACGTCCTTACTCAATCGTTCTACGGCAATAGGTATATCTCCCTATTCCGGATGATGCATCCAGATGATCATATAGCGGAGTATTAGCCCAATCTGAAACAACCACGATCATCTTCGAGTATTGGTACAGTCGCGGTCTCATTGCGGGAAAAACATCCAATACTCCTAGTGTGGTATAGCCGCGGTCTCATTGTGGGAAAAACATCCACACCGTACATCCACAACTGATAAATTATGCATGATCATGAGTTATACCAAGAACTACCAACTTAGACATGTATTACGCATCTCAACTATTCGTATAAACTCAAGAACAAGATTCAAGTGTTTGTGCACATATCTCGATGTGCGAACCTATATCTTGTGTTCACAAACACCTCAGGTGTTAAGCAGATCATAAACATCATAGAATAATATAGGTCAATTGAGAAAACCCCTCGATCAAACACAAATTGTACAAAAACATGCACGTGCAAAAACCGATGGCGCGGTCGACCGACACCTTTGCCATGGTCGACTGGCCAGTAGCAAAAACTCTGTTCTGCCAGGTTCAACACAGTTTCGGGTTTTTCGTTTCTGACTCATACAACTCGTTGTAAAGCATGTAAAATATGTCCTGAAAACATTTTTAACATCATTAGAGTTCATCTAACCACATGAAATAAAATCTAACATTTTAGATATGTTAATAATACCCTAAACATGCTCACATTCATCAAAACGTTATGAAAACACCAAATCATTGTTTAAATTTATGTTTAAAACGTTTTCAGATCCAAACTATTCTCAGAAAATTCGTTGGTGATCTTTTATAAACAAAAGATTAAACCTAAATATCATATACTATGAAAGAATTCTCTTTATTCACAAAATAGTGGATTAGGCTTATAAAACCAAAACAAAACTTATTTAAAAATCCTTTAAAACATGGGTAAAGGGTTGGGAGAGATGAACTCGCCTGAAACTTGTTGAAAACCCAAAGGATGCAAAACCAAGACATATTCCTAAGCCACATGCCAAATCCAAATCGAAATCTTCCTTCAAAAAGCTCTTGAACTCTCAACAAATTAGTCAAGGGTTTAAAAGAGGAAGTGGTGGCTCCTAGTGTTTGAAAACTCTGATAAAAGATGTAAAAATTCGTGTTCAAGAGGTATATAAAACATAGAAGAGGACCTGGGCCTCAAAATATCTGTTTCCAACTCAAAATAGGGAAACTGGAAACTTGTCAGGCGGTCGACCGGCTAGTGCACTTACAG
>NC_033803.1:46142307-46163870 GCF_001876935.1 Asparagus officinalis | reverse complement strand
AAGAAAGGTTTTATAAGGTCTCAAACATAGATATATCAACTAGATATAAAAACAATCTAAGTAATGTTAAAACAAAACGTACAAATAAAATTCAGCAACAAAACATGGATCTAAAGGCATTGTTCGGAAATATTTATGAAAATCCATGAAGGAACAAAAACATGTGCATACATGTATGGGGACAATGAATGTAAATCGAGAAAGCCAAAAATTATAAATCATGAAAAGATATTTTCAAATGAAAGCAAATCCTGAAAATCATGAAAGTCCAAATGAACATACAAATAAAAATCCTTATATATATATCCCTAATTTAAAAATAAAGGAAAATCATGAACATCCATGAAACTATGTATAGGCCATTTAAAAAATTTGCAAATCATTATTGTTAGAAGAGAAATAAATGATCAATCAAACATGAATCAAAGGATAAAGAAATCATGAAATATCATTTTTGAAAAGAAAAAAATATAATCAAGCAAATATCAGTCAAGTGATAAACATGCCCAATTCACTTCTTATATGACAAAAAAATTTCTTCGCAATGAGGTTAGGCAAAAATGTTCTCTAATAGAGATTTTTGTATCAATATAAGTAAGAGACACATCTTTCCTATCTACATGATCACACAAAAATAATGCCGAAAATTTATATGTTTCATCCATAAAGATCAATAAGTGTATACTTTGGATAAAACAAACAAAGATCAATAATATTATTTTCGATAAGAAAACTAGAAAGGTGAGCATGTCAAGCTCTTGGAACTAGTTTCAACCCATTTGAAGCTTTTTACACCTGGTAAACATCATTTGAAAGAAAAAATTAATAAATTCGGAGGGTTGCTTAACATGGACATCTCATAAAAAACAAAACCAATAAACTTCATAATATGTAATAAATTTCCAAAAATATGGTTTTGAAGACAAAAGTACCAATAACATGAACTCAGGAAACCAGAAAACAATGCACTGGTCAATCAACTGATTTTTTCAATCGGTCGACAGATGATCAGTCATCGGTCGATTGATGAAGAAGATCAATCGACTGATAGTAAGCTGAAATCTAATGCATTTAAACCTAAAGAAAAACTCATAAACACCATTTATTTTATATTAAAAATAATTATATATATCAAGTTTCTTTTCAAATATGGTGTAAATATATATTCTTTAACATATATTGTAAAAATATTCATAATTTGTTTAACAAAAAAAACTTAAACAAAAATCATCTTAAAAAAAAGGAAAACCCTAAAAATTGTTCTTTTAAAATCAAACTTGTTTAGGTACCCAAACACTCTTGGTACCAAAGAGTTTAGGGACATGGCCCCTATCAATAAAGTCCAAAGCCCTAGCGTTATGATCTCATTTATGCACATTTTGTGCACGTGTCTGGTCATAGCAATATTCACGTAAATGACTCATACTATTGTAGTAAGTGCAATGAAATGGATTCATTTGTTTTTATCGACCATGAGATTGTGCATACATGTATAGCTAAAGTTTATAAATACACAAATATAGCTAGATGGCCTTTACGATCATTTGTCGACCATGAGATTGTGCATACATGTACATCATAGCAAAATTTAGCTAGATGGCCTTTACGATCATAATTTGTGTATTTATAAACTTTGTTATACATGTATGCATAGTGAGTGGGTGTTTTGGAAGAGTTAGCTCGTGACTTTGCACACAAGTTCATAAGTTTTGTACAAAAATAAAGTTTATAAACTTTAGCTATATTAGCTATACATGTATTAGCTATATTTGTACAAAATAAATGACTCATACATGTATTAGCTAAAGTTTATAAATACATGTATCAGCTATATTTGTACAAAATAAATGACTCATACATGTATTAGCTCGTGACTTTGTACAAAATAAATACATGTATTAGCTCGTGACTTTGTACAAATATAGCTAAAGTTTATAAATACATGTATTAGCTGAATTTTTGTACATCATAGCAAAATTTAGCTAGATGGCCTTTACGATCGTAATTTGTGTATTTATAAACTTTGCTATACATGTATGCATAGTGAGTGGGTGTTTTGGAAGAATTAGCTCGTGACTTTGCACACAAGTTCATAAGTTTGTCAATGCATGTTTTTGGTGTTTAATCTAAGGATAATACATTATTCAACTCATTATTTTGCATAATATCATTAACAATTGAAGTAGAGCATACATGATTTTTCTTGAAAGAATTAAATTCATCTCTAATGGCTACTACCTCTAACATGGAATTATTTTTATCATGGGATAAGCTAGTAATTTTTGAGTTCAAATTGTCATTTTCCAAATTTATGGAATCATTTCTATTGATGAAAGAATTATATTTTCTTTAGCAATGATATCAAAATTGGATACTAGCATATCATGATCGGATTTCAAAACAACATGCTTGCTTTTTAAATCTACAAAGTTATGGTGCAATTTTTTATAGGTATGCATTATTTTTTTATAAGCAGAAGCAAGTTCATCAATAGATAAATCATTAATAGAATCAGACTCACACACATCACTAGGCCAATCACCAGTGGTCGTGTGCATGATGCTCCAATCTCACTTGAAGCGAACTCCCCCAGAATGCGTTGGAGTTCCTCCAAGTTGTCATTATGTGCTTATATATGCTTTCATAATGTGTAAGCACTATCAAAGAAAGAAAGCTTGTTAGAAATAGATGAGTCAAAATCTTTTAGCAAAAATTCTAACAAGAGCTTGTTCATAACAAATATTTTCTTTTCATCATTGCTCCACTTGGATTTCTCCAAAGTGGGCACAATATAAGAAAAATCAATGACTTCCCATAATTCGATATTTTTAGATCTAACAAATAGTTTAAATCTAAAACACCATTGAGCATAAGAGAAAACATAGAATGATGGAGCAACAATAATGACATGACCTAAGTTAGGTGCACAGTGTATATCCATGAACATAATGCAAGCAAGATGAAAATTACAAAACTGGATTAGCAAAGATACAAAGCGAGGATCTTTCACTCTAAAGCGATTAAGTCACAAATCAAAGAGCACTAAGCTCTCATACCAAATAAAAGTATCCTAGAGAGGGGGGGGTGAATAGGGTAATTGCTAATCTAATCCTATTTTGATGCTAACTTTGAGATGCCCCCAGCTTCACACTAGACTGCAGTCCAAGGTGAATCTATGGATGTCAAACCTTGAAATTATCCTAGAAGGGGGGGGGGGGGGAAAAACTCTAGTGTCTAAAAAAAAATACAAAACTACAGTGAAGTCTCTAATAGTAAAATCATAAGATGGTGACTATGCTAGAACTCTGTCATCTTGCGGCTCTCCGAAACTCCGAGCTACCTAAAAGGAAATTTAAAATAAAAAGAATAATAACAAGAGCGTCAGAGCGCTATAGCAATATCACCTCCATCCGTCCCCAGGGGAAGGGCTGCTAGATGAAGTGGAGACTCTATCTATTAAGCATAGTCTACCTAGATCATTTTTCCCGTGTCTAATAGAATTAATATTTAGACACCTACAATACGAGACGTAGTACGTTGAGCGAAATAATCCAAACAAGGAAACCCTCATGTATATGCCATATGTCTCAAATTATAGATACCTAAACATTAACACCAAACTAGAGATAAACAATCTAAATGAAATCAATAATTAGAAACCCACAACACGAGACTGGTACGTCGAGCGAAATAATCCAAACAAGGAACCTTCATGTATATACCATATGTCTCAAATTGTGAATCGCTAATCATTGATCCAAACCTAAGAATAAAATAAAGCAATTCAAAAAGTAAAGACATTCATAATATCATATTTATAATATTTTCCACTATCACTAGGAAGATAAGATAAATAACAACATATAATATTGCGTATTTTTAAGGGTAAAGTACATCAGTCATATATCTTAGCAATGAGTCATATATATCTTAGCAATCGTCTCAATGCAAATCCTTGCAAGATTCTAGTTCATCGCATTATCATGCGGGATGGACTACCCAATCAGTATCCTAAACAGTGTACATGGCTCATTAGTCTCATCGCTTCTTAGTGTGTTACATGAGTGAGGGACGACCTACCATATATGTATCCTAAAAATACGACTCACAAGCCTCATCGCACCCTAATGCGAACGGACTGCTAGATTAAGCATCCTGAACCTAACTCAATAGCCCGTACGAATCGAATATCGACGCACTACCCCCACGTAGTACTAAACTGAGCTCATCAACGATATCCAAACATGTGCGTAACTGTGTAATCAAACTCTATATCAAATATAATCGGGTCAAAACCCGTCATAATCCCCTTCGGGATACCCAAGAGTGTGCTACGACACTATTCGTGTGCATTCATGACCGTACGTATAATATCGTGTGGCTCAAACCCCGTGATCGCATCTCGAAACGGTGCAAAATAACATTCAGGAAAAACTGTCTTAGTAGTCGACTACTAAGCTTAGTAGTCGACTACACTGAGTCTATTCATACCCTATGAAGTTAAAAATCAGAATTTGTAGTCGACTATTAAGGGTATTAGTCGACTACTCTATAACACTCAAGTTTCTGTAAGTCATATCTAGGAAAGAGTACTCGACTATTAAGGGTATTAGTCGACTTCACTGTAAATATAAATTTTACATGCACGAACAGGACTTCTCCGATCAACATGCACTTACCATGAAATATAAAACAAGATTTAAACCTGATAAATACTCACAGAGATTAACTCAAACATAATACAAAATATTAACTTAGTTTAATTAGGGTTCAACATCCTTATTAATAAATTTCCTCAATTTAAAACATGGATTATCAACATAATTAATTAAACATGATAAAATCTAAACATGGACAGAGATAACATCTTTTAAATATGATAAACCTGATAAATACTCACAGAGATTAACTCAAACATAATACAAAATATTAACTTAGTTTAATTAGGGTTCAACAACACGTTTGTAAGATCTTCTCTTTAACCAAAAGCCCACGATCTTGCCCTTCGCTCGATGAGCGCCTCGAATCTCCTCGAGAAACACCAAAAACTAGATCTAGGGTTTGAGGGGAGAGGGTGGCTGAGTTCTCATGTGGAAAGGTGACCAAAAACTCAGGAAACATCATATATATACTTAGGTTTAAAACTAGATTCGAAACAAAACGAATTCGACCTGAAACCCTTTAGGAAAACTAGAAATCAGCTTGATTAGTCGACTGATACCCTTATTAGTCGACTACTAGACTAATGACCTTAGTAGTCAACTACTAACAATAGTAGTTGACTAGACAGACTTAAATCAGTCTGTTTGTGCATGTTTCGTGCATGATTCTCTTCTACACTCATATATATACATAGGATTGCAAATCAATTCCTAGCATATTCAAACATCAATAAATAATATTTATCACAATAAAAATACTTTTTATTATTATTCACATTATTTTCAATTTTCACGGGGTTTTATATTCTTCCCACTTCAGATAATTTCGTCCTCAAAATTTCACAATCGTATACTAGAGATTAATAATACTAGAAAACACGTTGAGTGGATAATCCAAACAAGGAAACCCTCCCGTACACATCTCGTACCATTAATCCTCAGATATGAATCACTAGCAATATCTACACTTAACAATCTAAAATGCGAATATTCCCACTTAACCCCTAACTAACCGGAACAAGTACATCAGGTAAAAAATCCAAACAAGGAACCTTCCATATATATATACCGTGTGTTCTAAATGATTAGGAGCTAAGTGTTAATACCTCCATCCTAATGTTAAATATAAATATGACCATATCGATAATCATAAACATAAGCAAGTCATAATCAAATTAATTTACCTGCTCAAACAGGTGTGGGTAGTCGCAATACATATCGTCTTCGCGCTCCAAGAAGCCTCTTCAGCTCCTTTTCGGTTCCATCGAACTTTGACTAAAGGTATAACTTTGTTTCTAAGTCTCTTGTCTTCCTTGGCAAGAATACAAACTAGAATCTCAATCGTGGTTAAATCATCATGAAGCTCGATCTCTGGCGCGTCTAACACTCGTTGCTACTCCTCATCACATAGATGCTTCTTAAGCATCGAAATATAGAAGACATCGTGTATACTCGACATCGATGCTAGAAGATCTAGCTGATACGAAACCGTTCCAATACACTCCACTATCCTGAACGGACCAATGTATCTCGAGGCAAGCTTTCCCTGTCTGCCAAAGCACTGAACTCCCTTCATTGGCGATACTTTCAATAACACATAGTCCCCAACCTAGAACTCTAACGATCGTCGTCTCTGATTTGTGTAACTCTTCTGACGACTCTGCGCTACAAGAATGTGTTCCCGAATTATTGCTACCTTCTTTGTGGTCTGTCTCACGAGCTCCAGCTCAAGTAGAAAGCTATCCTCTGGCTCTGCCCAATAAATAGGCGATCTACAAGGCCTCCCGTATAACGCCTCATACGGTGTCATGCCAATAGTCGCTTAATAACTATTGTTATAACTCAATCAATGGAATGTGGTCCTCCCAACTACCCTGAAAATCTATAAAACATGTTCGCAACATATCCTCCAACACTTGGTTAACTCTCTGTTTGTCGATCCGTCTGCGGGTCGAAAACACTTGAATATGACAACTGGATACCGAAAGAATTCTAGAAGCTCCTCCAGAAATGTGAAGTGAAAACCGAGCCTCTGTCTAATACAATCGCCTCTGGAACTCCGTACAATGTCATGATCTCCTGAATGAATATTCTCACATAAGTCTCCGTCGTGTAAGTTGTCTGCACCAGTATGAAATGTGTTGACTTCGTCAATTGATCAACTATTAACCAAACTGAATTGTTCCCCTTCTTCGATCTCGGTAATCCTACAATGAAATTCATAGAGATATCTGTCCACTTCCACTCTGGAATAAGTAAAGGCTGTAGGGTTCATGCTGGTCTCTAGTGTTCTGCCTTCACTTATTTGTAGGTAAAGCATTTTACCACATACTCTGCAATCTCTCTACGCATGCCGCCCCACCAAAAGTGTCTCTTCAGATCCTTATACATTTTAGTTGTGCCTGGTATGATGCGCTTCATCAAATATGTCTTTCTTTAGATGTGGATTAATTGGCATCACCAATTGACCCTTAATTCGAAGATGTCCATCTGCTCCAACGTTCCAATCAACCTTGGGCTCTTTGGGAATCTCCCCCTTTCGTGTTTGAATTCAAGAGTTTTCTAGCTGAGCTCTGACCACTCTATCACTCTAAGATGGTTGTACTGACAAAGCTCCCAAAAATACGTTGCTCCCATCGATCTTCGGTCTAAAGTCAAACTGGCTAAGGGTGTGAAGATCTCGATACAACGAGCACCTCAAAGCTGAAATCCGATGTCAACGCTTCCTGCTTAACGCGTCTTCTATGACGTTCGCCTTCCTCGGATGGTACTAAATGGTAAACTCATAGTCCTTGATGAACTCTACCCATTGTCGCTGTCTCTGTTGAGTTCCTTCCGGGAGAAAAGATACTTCAAACTTTGGTGATCCGTGAATAACTCGAACTGCACTCCATACAGGTAATGCCTCAATGTCTTCAGTGTGAAGACTACCACTGCTAGCTCCAAGCCATGCGTGGGATAATTTTGCTCATGTGTCCTTAATTGCCATGAGATATAAGCCACAACTCTCTGGGTCTGCATCAAAACACCTCCTAGACCCGATAGTGATGCATTAGTGTAGACTACAAAGGTCTTGTCACTGATCGGGATGATCAGTACCGAAGCTGTAGTCAACTTAGCCTTCAAAGTCTAGAAGGCTTCCTGGCACTCCGTGCCCCAAACAAACGGTACACCATTCTTCGTAAGGCATGTAAGTAGCATCGCAATCTTTGAGAAGTCCTGAATGAACTTCCTATAATAGCCTGCCAAATATAAGAAATTACGGATCTTTATGACAAACTTTAGCGGCTCCCAATCAAGTACGACCTCGACCTTCGTTGGATCTACTTCTATGCCTTCTCTGTTGATGACGTGGCCTAAAAATCTGACCTCGGATAGACTCGTATTTACTGAACTTAGCTTACAACTTATGCTCCCACAATGTCTGCAATGCCAATCGAAGATGCTTCTTGTGCTCTGCCTCTGATCTCGAATAGATAAGGATGTCGTCGATGAATACGATCACGAATTGGTCCAAGTATGGACAAAATACCTGATTCATCAAATCCATGAATACCACATGTGCATTAGTCAGCGTAAATGACATGACAAGAAACTCGAAGGACCCATATATAGTCAAAAAGGCCGTTTTAGGAATATCCATCTCCAAAACTCGCAACTGATGATAGCCAGAACGAAGATCAATCTTTGAGAAATGCTTGCTCCCTATAGCTGGTCAAACAAGTCATCAATCCTCGGTAGTAGATACCTGTTTCAGATAGTGACCTTGTTCAACTCACGATAATCTATACAAAGGCGCATGTTGCCATCTTTCTTCTTCATAAAAAGGACTGGTGATCCCCATGAAGAATAACTCTGACGAATAAAACCCTGAGATAACAACTTGTCCAACTAAGTTTGTAGCTCCCTCATCTCAGTAGGTGCCATATGATAGGGTGCTCTAGATATCAGTGTTGTGCCTGGCTGCAACTCAATAAAGAACTCAATCTCTCTCATAAGAAGTAACCCATGTATGTCCTGAAAGACATCTTGATAAACTAAGACAACTCTAGCCTCGCACAAATCAACACTCTGATCCCTCAGCATCACCTCCTTGATGTACGCCAGAAATGACTTCGCAAACTAGTTTCCCTGTGAGGTCACTACTATCAACTTAGACCTATCGGATGCTTGCAAGCTGATATTTTTAGAAAAATAGTTAATACTCACATGGTAGGACGATAGCCAATCTATAGCGAGAATGACGTCGAAATCCGACATCCGTAAAATGATCAAATTAATGATAAACTCGGACTCATCTAGACTGATGACACATCTACTACAAACACTCTTTAATAGGGATACCTCCCCCTGAAGGAGTAGAGACGGATAACGATATATCTAAGGGATGTGCAACTAGCTAAAGCCTATCAACAAAGGTATGAGAGATAAAAAATGCAAAGCTCCTGAATCGAACAAGATCCAAGCTAGAAACGAATTCACTAAGAAAATACCTTCTACTATGGCTCCACTCGCACCATGGTCACGTGATACGACTGCGTAAATCCTGCCGTTGGCTGGCGACTACTGAACTGTTGGTGGTGGAACATATAGGACTATCTGTTTCTCACGAATCTCTTGGATAGTACGAATCTGGCCTGTTAGCCCCTCGATCCTCGGAATAGCTAGCGGTGCCTCAATCCTCTGTTGTTGTCGTAATCGCGGCCCTGAGACTACTGACCCTAACCACGGTTCTGCTGCTGACTGTGTCCTCATCCCTGCTGCTAGCCCTGGCCTTTATCCTACTGGCCTCCTGCTTGTGCACTGTGACAATCCTTAGCCCTGTGCCTGATCTTGTTGCAATTGTAATATGCACCCTGAATCCTGCATTGCTGTGGCGCTCTCAAATCATGTTATGCTCCCTTCTTGAATTGACTCTGCTGCTGGTGCTAAAAATCCTTACCCTACCGCTGGGGTCCTCTAAGTCTTGCAAAATATTTCTTGTCCTTACCCTTGTCTTCGGATAGTCTTGCTTCCAAACTTAAATATCAGTATGTCTACCTGCTCCAATCGAGCTAGTTCTAGCTTCTTATCGAAGTAGTAGGTGAAATCCTACCATGTAATTGACATTCGCTGCTCCAGCGTAAACTAAAATTTGTTCAATCCTCTGCGTATGTACTGAGTCGACGTTAAGTATATCTAAAAATACTTCCCACGTATTCCTTCCATTTATAGGTTGCAAATGAATCTGATGTGCTCCGAATTCTCTGGTGCTCTCAGTTTCTGATATCTTTCTCAATCTTACCGAGCTAAGTTTCCTACTTGGTGGCTCTATTAATAGTTGGATTTGGTGATAGTGTAATCGTCGATATTACCTCTTCAATAGGCATGGTTGGTACGACTGGTGGTGGAACTTCAGATGGTGGTACAACTGGTGGAATTTGGTTCGCCACTCGCTCCTCGAGTGTTGCTAGTCTCTGTTTTTGTAATCGGCATTACAAAGTCGATCAGATACTGTAGAGCCTGCTGCGGCTCGGGCTCTGCTTGCCCAGCTCTTTGGGTACGAGTTTTACCTTGACCACGTCCTCGTCCCGACATTTATGATATCAAGAGGAGATCTTAATAGTCACAGTAAATAAGATCGCAAACATAAGCATATATAACACATAACAATAAGAAATAGGTATCACATATCATTCATGCAAATACTTTTCAATCAAAGTAAAATAGTTGTCATAAAAACAAATTTCGCAATTTTTGTGTTATATCTATATAACGTCCTCACTCAATCTAGAAATTCCTAGCGGACTCTATATATGAATCCTAAGAAACTCTATCCTAGCTCCACGACTCGACACATGAATGATCCTAAGGATGCTGGAACTAGAGCTTTGATACCAACTATGATGCCTCTATTTTTACACATGGTTGCAGTCCAAGGTGAACCCAAAGATGGCATACCTGTCATGCACCCACATTGTACAACAACATGTTTCACCAAATCACAGTAATATCCTCGAGTGGAATTGAAAATAAGTGAAAGTACAAAATAGGAAAAATAGGAGAAATAAAGGCAATAGACATGACATAGAAGAAGTATCTCATAAATGAAAATCATGTCTCAAACTGAAATACATTTGATATCTGTAATAATAAAAATATCTCAACATGAGTCAAAACTAAAAATCGTACTAAGGCACATTGCCTTTACAATATGGAACTAAAACTCTACTGTTTGAATGAAATATAAAACTATGATGGAGTCTCTAATAGTAAAAGCATGCGACAGTGACTATGCCAGAACTCTATCATTCTGTAGCTCTTTGAAACTCCGAGCTGCTTGAAAGGAAATTTAAAATAAAAAGAACAACAACAAGAGCGTCAGAGCGCTATTGCAAGATCACCTCCATTCGCCCACAAGGGAAACACTGCTAGCATGATCTATCTATTAAGCATAGTCTACCTAGATCATTTTTTCAGTATCTAATGGAATTAATATTTATATACCTGCAATGTGAGACCTAGTACGTCGAGTAAAATAATCCAAATAAAGAAACCCTCATGTATATATCATATGTCTCAAATTATAGACACCTAAATATTAACACCGAAATAGAGATAAACAATCTAAATGAAATCAATAATTAGAAACCCACAACACGAGACTGGTACGTCGAGCGAAATAATCCAAACAAGAAAACCCTCATGTATATACCATATGTCTCAAATTGTGAATCGCTAATCATTGATCCCAACCTAAGAATAAAATAAAGCAATACAGAAAGTAAAGACATTCATAATATCATATTTATAATATCTTTCACTATCACTGCGAAGATAAGATAAATATCAGCATATAATCCCATGTACTTTCAAGGGCAAAGTACCTCAGTCATATATCTTAGCAATGAGTCATATACATAACTGGCATCCGCCAAAGTCTCAGGCTATCAACAATCGTCTCAATGCAAATCCTTGCAAGATTCTGATTCATCGCATTATCATGCGGGACGAACTACCCAGTCAATATTCTAAACATTATACATGACTCATTAGTCTCATCGCTTCTCAGTGCGTAATATGAGTGTGGGACGGTCTTCCATATAGGTATCCTAAAAATACGGCTCACAAGCCTCATCGCACCCTAGTGCGGACAGACTACTAGATTAAGCATCCTGAACCCGACTTAATGGCCTGTACTAATGGAACATAGATGCACTACCCCACGTAGTACTGAACTGAGCTCATCAATGATATCCAAACATGTGTGTAACTGTGTAATCAAACTCTATCTCAAATATAATCGGGTCAACACCCGTCATAATCCCCTTCAGGATACCCAAATGTGTGCTACGATACTATTCGTGTGTATTCATGACTGTACGTGTATTATCGTGCGATTCGAACCCCGTGATCGTATCTCGAAACGGTGCAAAACAAAATTTAGGAAAAACTATCTTAGTAGTCGACTACTAAGCTTAGTAGTCGACTACACTGAGTCCATTCAGACTCTACGAATCAAAAATCAGAATTTGTAGTCGACTATTAAGGGTATTAGTCGACTATTCTGTAACACTCACACTGTAAATATAAATTTTACATGCACGAATAGGACTTCTCCGGTCAACATGCACTCACCATGAAATATTAAACAAGATTTAAACCTGATAAATACTCACAGAGATTAACTCAAACATAATACAAAATATTAACTTAGTTTAATCATGGTTCAACATCCTTATTAATCAATTTCCTCAATTTAAAACATAGTTTATCAACATAATTAATTAAATATGATAAAATCTAAACATGGACAGAGATAAAATCACTTAAATATGATTACACTACTTAGGTATCACAAACCTTGGGTTTAAACATCTTTAATGAACATGTACTTAATTAAATAACAAAACTAGGGTTTTAAACATGATTTAGGCATGATTATTAAGTTAAAACAAAATTAAAAACACCCTGATATTCATGATCATGAATCTATTGTAAATAGCAAGAATTAACATCAGATCTAGCATGAGTTAAAGATTTAACAACAAAAATCTAACTTTTAACACCTCAGGTTAATATTTGGACATGAAGACAACAAGTTAAACATATTAAATCAATTATTATCTAAAGGTGCAAGTTTGGATGAAGATGATCTTTCCTCAACACGTGTTGCAACTCCTGAACACGTTTGCAAGATCTCCTCTTCAACCGAAAGCCCACGATCTCGCCCTCCGCTCGATGAACGCCGCGAATCTCGTCGAGAAACACGAAAAACTAGATCTAGGGTTTGAGGGGAGAGGGTGGCTGAGTTCTCCCGGGGAAAGGTGACCAAAAACTCAGGAAACATTATATACATACTTAGGTTTAAAACTGGGTTCGAAATAAAACAAATCCGACCCGAAACCCATTAGGAAAACTAGAAATCAGCCCGATTAGTCGACTAATACCCTTATTAGTCGTCTAATGACCTTAGTAATTGACTACTAATAGTAGTAGTCAACTAGACAGACTTAAATCAGTCTGTTTGTACATGTTTCGTGCATGATTCTCTTCTACACTCATATATATACATTGAATTGATCACAAATCAATTCCTAGCATATTCAAACATCAATAAATAATATTTACAATACAAATCATTTTTACTATTATTCACATTTTTTCAATTTTCATAGGGTTTTACAATAGGGTATATGCTAATCTAATCCGATTTCGATGCTAATTTGAAATGTATTAACAATATATCCTAGCAAGAGATGTATATGAGTTATATATGCAAGGATACAAAATTAAACTAAGGGCAAAATAAACATAAACACAAATAGAGAGATAGTGTGAAAATATAACAAACGCAAACACATGATATGATCACGGAGTTCGGTCACCCTCGACCTACGTCTCCGCTGCTCACTCTCGAGGAGAATCTCCACTATTTTAACTAGTTTTCAACATTCACCAAAAACGTTTACAACTCACACAATCGGTTTTCTAGCTCACCGAAAACTTTCACAACTCACATAGTTGTAATCAAGTAATACACCCCTCTAAGTGTTGGCCTAGCCCGTGTCAACTTCCTCAAGTCCTCGAAATTACTATCTCTCCCTAGGATTTATAACCAACGCCACTCCTCTTGGAATTAACCCCGTCTCTCACGAATCACTCCTCTAAGTATCCTTGTGTATTACAATGTGTTCTCTCAAAAATTAAGCACAAGTAAATAATTTGTTCTCTAAACAAGATGAGAACTAAGTGTAAGCTCACTCTCAATGATACAACCCCACAACCCAAAATATACTATATGTGAAAATACTTAAGCTCAAAGGGTGTATGTGCAATCAATGAGTATAATAAAATCAAAGTTAAACTCAATTCAATCTAGCATAAATATATAAGAAACAAAATGATAAATAGCTAGAAGATGAGTTAATAAAACTTCTCTAAACAAAGAGAGTTGAGGATTTGAGGTTAAACTCCTCAATGATGAAATTGAACTCCTTCTCTTTGTGAAGCCTTCTTCACACAAACAAAAACAAAATTTTTCTCTCTTAATACATAGAAACAAACAACCTAAAGCACTTGTAAAACTCTTGTGAAAAACCAAGGTAAAAGGGGTATTTATAGCCCCAAAAACACAGCTGACAAAAAGCTAGCCATCGCTCGAAAATTTCAATAAATCGACTAATGACATCATCGGTCGACTGATGACATCATCGTTTGGCAGATTTTGGAATTTTTGTGTATCTAGTTTTGTAAAATCAATTAAAAATAGTAAATTAAATATAAAAAATATAAAATGTTGAGAGACGTTTATAAACCTATAGATAAACATGTTAGATAAAGAATTTCGGAAATATCACTTCCCATTTGTGAGAAATCACTATTTTAAAACAGATATTCCAAATTCTAAAAACTGTTGAAATACTTGAGTTTGTAAATTCGATTTAACATAGTAAGTCAATTCCAAAATTTGTAAAACTTAGGGAAATGTTTGTGAACATGATATTGAATATGTTAGAAAAAGAAATTTTCAAATTACATTTCCCATTTAAGAAAACTCATGTATTTTGCAAACCATTCAAAAATGTGAAAATACTAAAATTTAATTTTGATAAGATTTCTTCAAACAAGTTTTGAAACACTTTAAAATAGATTTCTAGGCTTGAGAAAAGATATAAAATTATGTTGTTAAGTCTATAATCCAAAGTGGTGATAAATCAAAATAAACGATAAATTAGAACAAATGCGTGTGTATGAATTTTGAGCTCTAAGTATAAGCACACAAAGTATAAACTTAAACTACAAATCTTTATACCCAAGTTTGTGATCTCTTCGTGAAGCTCAATCTTGGTAACATGGAATGAAACTTGATGAAGTGTTGACTTGAGTGCATAGCTCCGCTCCTATATCCTCCAACCACCAAGATAACGCCGTGAATGCGCAATTCTATCCATCCTCCGATATCGATGTTTGTCTAGAATACCTACTACGTAATGAACAACACACAAATAGTAGACAAACGATGTTAGGGATTATTTGTAAAATCGTCAAAACAAGATTAGACCGTAGTCTCATAAACATGAGACCTAACAATCTCTCCCTTTTAGATGATGACAAACAATCTGCACCAAAAGGTATATAAAATATACATGATAATAAATGAATATAAAAATTAAATTATTCATGCATAAAAAGCAAAAGCAAGATATACTCACAATATACATGTACAATATACATGTTTCTCCCCCTTTGTCAACATCAAAATAGGGAAAACAATAATAATAAAGAGAGCGAAAGCTCCCCTACAAATGAGCATAGGTGAGTATAAAAAAATAATAGGGAAAAGGATCCCCCTATCAACATGCCTTAATGCATATATATAAAAATGATAAGGCAAAATATGTGACCAAGCATAGAAAAAAACGTGCTAATCATAACTCACATTCAAAGAGACCAAGTGAACACATATATATGTATCATTAAGACAAAGTTTTACAAGGGTCTTAAACATAAATATATCAAGAAGCAAAAAAAATTGAAAATCAAAAAATATAATTAATATCATTTTTAACAAGGAAAAAAACTATATAAACAATTATGCCAAGCTCTTAGAGCTTATTTCAACCCAAATTTGCATCACAAAAAAATATAAGCATGATAATTATGTGAGAAAACATAAATCACTAACCATAAAAAATACATTATAATGCACTAAGAGATGATCCATAAGCTCAAACACATTAATATCATCATAAGAGTATTTTACAATGATCTCATAAGCACAAACACATTGTTCACACCAAAATAAACCAAAAAACTTCATAGTTCAAACCAAGTCTACAAACCATATAAGAATCATGAACTATGATTTTAAAAATCCAATAAAATAAATCATTTTTAACTTTTCAAGAGGGTGAAGTTTGGTTCCCACGTTGTACCTCCGATGATCAAGTTAACTGATGAATTTGAGTGGGGATTAAAGAGTGTTGTAATTCTTGTGCGTGTGCGATATGATTTGCAGAGTTATAAAGTTTTTATCATAATCTAGAATTCGGTCTCCGCCCAAGTTGAAATAGTACTTGTATTTATACTAAGACGGTAAGGGTAAATTGGCCACTTTAGCCGAGAGCAGAGAGGCGGTGGCGAAGTATGGGCTGGCGGCCATGTCAGCACTTGTTTTATAGGCATTGGTTAGCGAGTGGAGGGAAGGTCGCTTCGGCATTAAATGAGAAGAGACCGGCAGCATGACATGGCCACATGGTCCGATGAATCATGAAGACTATTTGGGCTAGAGTCATGATGACACCTGCCAAGTATTAAATGCGATGTTGACCCATTGTCATAGAGGGAAAGGCTCGATACGAAAATAGTCTTTTAGCTTCGTCGAGAAGTAACGCCTTTCGAGTCGGCTTCGTAAGGCGTCTGGCAAATGGTCGTGAGGACTTGTGGCGAGTCGTCTTCGACAAAAGGGAGGTGACAAGTTCCGCCTTTCGAGTCGACATGAAGGAACGTCGAGTCGTCGAGTCGGCGGAATGGTCGTCCCACTGGTCTCTAGCCGCCAAGTTGATTGGGGCATAGCATGTGACACACTTGTCAGTTACTTAACAATAAACTTGCGCTTTTAGCGAACGGGAACACCACAACATTTTCCTATTCGTTCTATTAATTATATTTTTTTCAATTCTCCCTAACGTAATTTTTTTTCTAGGTATAAGCAAGTTCATTTACCCATGTCTCTCCGCAAGAAACTCAAATCCTATAATACCAAAACACTACAAAATTAGAGCAATATTCAAAGCACATATAGTATGGATGAGATATCCAACATCCAAAAACATATGACGCAATGTGAAAGTCTACAAAAAAACACTACCTAAAAAGGGAAGTTACAAGGAGACGAGGGATATGAACTCATCAAAAGGTTTTGAATACCGGATCTAATATTTGCTTTAGAGTTTTGAAGGAAGGCATTGAATTTTTGCGGTCTTCAAGGCTTATCTTGCTCTGAGATATAAATACCGATCGGCTTGCTAGCGGCTACACCACTCAATCGTATGCTCTTCCAAATTTTGCCTGCTTTTATTTCAATTGAACTTGTTGCCTTCTCTAAATATCTTCACATTTATGACCATGACAGAAAGATACGTCGAAATAACCAGAGTTCAAAAATTTAGGACTTCCACTCTGTGCATTTCACCTGATACTATGCACATAAACGTGCGCCTCACGGCACGCACAGAATAATAAGCCCAAATACTACCAAAAACACATTCACACAATGTTAGCTATATCACTTCCATTCTCAACTATAAAATAGTATTTGACGATTTCAACCATTTCCAACCCACATTAGTTTCACCCCCTTTGCATCCTCTGGAACTGTACATAAGTTGTCGTAATCAAAGAGACAAAATAATTACGAAAACAGAGCCTTCTTCAAAACAAAGACGACAACATAAGCAACCAAAACCATAACAAATTTCTTGGAGGCCAACACCCTCAAATTTATCCTCATCCCACGCCCTCTCATAAACTTCACCGTCCAGCTGACTGAAGAACCAATGTAGGATAAAACCATAGCCATAGCTTCCTTCGATCCACCAACATAACCTGACTCACGAGGAACATCCACAAAATTGGGACCATCGGGTTCACCATTGCAAACCCGATGATCTAACCCTAGGAAATCGTTCAAGAAATCAGATAGTCTGATCAAGATCCGAGCTAACCATGCAACCTCGTTGTCTGAGATGGGTCGCCTCATCCAGTCGCCTTTGTAGTGCACGTCAGCCCAAGTTCGGCTCCCGATACCTGGATGCTTGGGGGTGAAGACTTCAGTGCGATCCTGCTGGGTATCAAGAGGTTCCGTTAAAGGAATGGGAGAGCGGGATGAAGCTCTAATTGAGCCACCGAAGAGGATATGCATTTTAGATTTGATGGAGTTTAAGTTTTGGAGGTCGCCAGAGGCGGCTTGGATCTCGTGCTCCGCTCGTAAAACAAACAGCTACAAAAATAATCATATCAAAACCAAGTTAAAGAAAATAAAACAAATATGAGTTGTAGGTGGAGTACAAATTAAAGATGCCTGAATTGGAACAATCAGCAAAGTTCCATATGGTTATTTGCAAATAGATGATAAAAGGAATGATAGTAGCAGTGGTGGAAAATAGATAATTTGCATACAAAATAACAATTTGAGGAACCCATCATAAAGATCAGAATATAGAAAATGAAGGATGGCCTTCATATCACAGATATAACCTAAGTCAATAATGAGTACCAAAGTGATGATCCCAGCTACCAAAAAGAAATTAAGTATCACACCTACTTCAGGATATCATTTCTTTTTACATAGTTGAGCATAAGACAGAAGGGCAAAAATTAATAGATATTTCAGATTATTCATACCTGTAGTAATTTAGGAGCACCATCCTCGCCATCACTGAAAAGTCTTAGGTCATTGTTCCAGTTCTCATGTAAGAAGGACCCATCCGCATCATTCTCACATAGACCATCCTCCCAATCCTGAAAGGAACATAGAACTTAGCATCAAAATTGCAGTATCAAAAACAGTAGTAAGTAGCACATTATAGGAACTATAAGACTTCAGTGACTAATCTTTAACTAGAGAAAAGTGTGATTGATATTGGTCTGGGACCATATTAAACCAACTGCATTCTGCATTAAGTACTACCGATAATGGACAAAAAAGGAAATTGGAAGCGGAAAAATGTCTTCAAAATATGTCACTACCTGCAACTGTTCACGAATTGAGGGGACATATTTATGTATGTTATCAACATTTGACGAAAAAGGTCGTGACTGTTTAGAATGATAAGCAGTATCCACTTTGTGAAGAAAGTCCATCAGCTCTCTAGAGGAAGTTAATATATTTAGAATCTGCAGAAACAAATTGCATGTCAGCCAAGACAAACTATATCATCATTAAAATGGCAATGATAGAGCAAAGCAGCAGGTTCAAGCAATACTGAAATGAAACAATAGATTAAACCTATTTGGGAAGTAAACCTTCCTATTTAGCTTTATATTCAAGCAGCAAAAAAGGGGAGAAAAAAGAAAAGAAAAGAAAAGGGCAGATCTTTCACTGGGAAAGAGAAGGAAAAAAAAAGCCTATTGAGGTGCACACATAATAAAAGGAGAATCAGGTAGTTTCAAAGATGACTGGACTTTGCAATTTTAGAAGTGTTAAAGAGTTTTTTAAGCAGCAATAATATCTCCACATGTGCACAACACAGACATGTGTGAGCATGTGCACATGCACTGATGCACACACTGCCGAACACACAATTTGGCGACTGAAGATAGTTTTGAGGCAATAAGATATCTCTATAGACATGTTAATGCCCATTGCAACAAACACCATCAATTTCATAGATGGCCAAATCACACAATTTTGCAAGTACTCAAGTTTTTGGCAGAAGCAAAATCTGCAAGCACATTTTGCTTCATAACTTCAAATTTGAATAAGCATGCATGCACACACAGGCGTGCATGCACGCGCACATGAAGTAATGGGTGCTCCACACAGATGAAATGAGTGTTTCGCTCAATTTTCAAATTTGAATCGGCACATATATGCACAAACACCTAGATGCATATGCGCACATGCATGAGCTTGCACGCATCCATATGCACACACCACAGAGGCCAAAAGCCAAGTCTGCCGATGGCATGCACTAGCATTGACACACAATTAATAGAAGCTCTGCATGAAAGCTTAAATTTAACTAGGATTATTTACCCTGATCCACTGTTATAAGATTTATGCATAGTTGGGATACCTAAATTGGTTAATCATTAATGGAAGCAAATGATGCTTATATTGCACCAAAATTTTAGATGATCTTTTCTTTAAGATTGATTGCTTTTTAGAGACAGAGTGGGATTAAACATAAGTTATTGAAGATTGTTTCTAAAATTTAATTTCACGAAATGAAGCCATTACGAATCATGACAGAGTTGAGGAATCTCTGCAAAAGAAATTAGCACTTCATCATCAATAACAGCGAACTAAAGCCTGCCCTCTTAATTGGTAGTTGTGACAAAACAAATGGGGAAAGGAGAGTAAGCAAGAGAGGAACTTACCCTAAGACCGTGAAAGTCAATTGCTAAGCAAATTGACATTTTTTAAAATGTATTTATCATAGAGAATAAAGATCATACTGCCAAAGAACGATTATGCTTCCTTGGACTTGTAGACAGGAGGCAAGATGGAATTGTATATAAGTTCCTAAAGATATTAGATATACATTATTTTATTACCACATAATTATTTTGGATATCATGACTATTTGGGATGAAAACTTATATGCTTAACTTTAGCAAAGATAAAAACTAAGCAGCTTCCACATATATTGTTAAAAGTATGTGTGTAAATGTATCATACTATCATGCTCTCCTACACAAGTACGAATTCACTGCATTCTGCTAATTGTGTGCTTAGATCAAATGATAGTCCAAAATAATCTTCTTGGTGAAGCAATAAAGCAGTTTCCTTAACCTATAACCCTCTAAATTGCAACCTCTGCAGAAAACCCCAATGCAGGCTTGCAGTAGTCATTGTCCTACTGACATTATCACTCAAGGAAAAGAAGTATACCTTTGTCTTGGCAAAGGTAAATTTGAATTCTGTGCTAATTTTTGACCTTCTCTGAAGGGTAGTACATAAGGCACCATCAAACTAAATGTGTATCACACAAAATGGAGTGTCAGCTGCTTAAAAGTGAGATCAACATGATAGGCTGATAAAACACATTATCTTAGAATTAACTTATATATTCATTTCCTTTTTCAACAAAACATGTTGCAGAAGAGGATTGGGTGATATAATTCAAAATAAAGTTACTGCAAATTGCTCTACAGGATTTCTTTCTAGTCTTGTAGTGAAAAAACTTTTCCCTTTGTACAAAAAAGTGCGCTCACTACATTTCAATAGAAATACATAATAATAATAATAAACATATGCATATATATATATATATATATATGCATATATATATATATATGTATATATGTATACATATATACATATATGTATATATGTATATATGTATATATATGTACATATGTGTATATATGCATATATACACATATACACATATGTACATATATATGTATATATGCATATATGTATATATGTACATATATATGTACATATGTGTATATATGTATATATGTACATATATATGTACATATATATGTACATATGTGTATATATGCATATATACACATATACACATATGTACACATATGTACATATATACATATATGTATATATGTACATATATATGTATATATGCATATATGTACATATGTGTATATATGTATATATGCATATATATATATATATACATATATGTATATATGTATACATATATACATATATGTATATATGTGTATATG
>NC_033803.1:46122931-46141307 GCF_001876935.1 Asparagus officinalis | reverse complement strand
GAACCCAGAGGATTTCGCCGTTTGGGGCTGTATGTGGCACAAGCCCTTTTTGGCGCTGTCCATGTGGGTTATCATTCACCGTCTTCATTCCCACCTTGGTGACGCGTTTCGGCTCAAACCATGTGGTGGGCACCGATCCAAAACTGATTGACACTGCGTTTGCTCCCACATTCTTGGCAGGCTTCGGGGTTATGACACCCACATCAATTAGCGCCTGGATCTTGTCCTTGAGGTGATAGCAAGACTTCGTAGGGTGATGGACCGCTCTATGGTATGCGCAATACTTCGGATCCGTCACCTTGTTTGCTCCTTCTTGATCCACGATCGCCGGCAGCTGGATCTTGTTGTTCTCCAGCAGGTATTTGAAGATGCCGGGAACTTCGTCATCCTTGAAGGAGTACACTTTAGGAAACCTCGGCTCCGCAGATTTCTGCTTCTGAGGCCGTTGTTGCCATTTCCCTCGAGATTATTGTGGTGCCTGTTGCTGAGGTTGCAATTGGAAAGTTTGATTAGCATCAACTGCATTAGCATGTGCCTTACCTTTCCCCCGTGGGACGAAATTCTGTTGCGGAGCATTATTCGCCTGTTGGCCTCTTTCTGCCTTCTTCCTTTTGAGGAACCGCTCGGCTTGCTCTCCTCGGACTTTCAGATCCTTCCATGTCTTGGACGGTGCTGTCCCCATTGCTTCCAACACGTCCAGCGCGAGATTGTTGTGGCAAGTCTGGAGGATGAATTCCTCAGTGATTAGGTCCCGACAGTTCATCGCCTTGTTCCGGAACCTTTTGACAAAGGTGTCGACTAATTCCCCGTCCTTCTGCTTCTCATCGAGCAACGATCCGATAGATACCTCAGTGTCGTCGTTGAAGAAATTGGCAAGGAACTTGGTCTCCATGTCGTCCCAGCTATTTACGCTGCCTGGCTTGAGGCGGTGATACCAATCGAAGGCGGCTCCGCGAAGAGTGCCGACGAATGACCGCACCATCAGAGGTTCATTACTAGAGATAACTCCCAATTGCGATTTGAAGTAAATCAAATGCTGGGTAGGTGAACCCATCCCATTAAACGGCATGAAGTTAATTAGATTAAACTTCGCCGGATATGGGATCGATTCCCATTCTCTTGGGTATGGGCAAGGAATGCCTGTTTTCTTCGTCTCTTGAGCGGAAATCAATGTATTGATTTTACTCTCGAGATTTTTAATTTTCAGACTTTCATCTGTGTTTTCGCTAGCATTCTCGTTACCACCCCCTATATTGACGGGAGGATTATTGGTATTACGAGCTTCATTCGTATCCTCGTCTTCCAGATTAACCGGGTTACGACGACTTGGCTCGCCTTGCTGGTTCGTCAATGCTTGGATTTGTTGGTCATGCATTTCTCTCATGTTTTGCATGGCCATCTGCATTTCGAACCTGAAGGTTTCCTGCTGCTTAGCTAAGGCGTCTTCAAGCATTTTGGCCACCTGCTCCGCACTTATCATAAACACTTCGCGGGGTTGTCCCTCGCTGGATACTGTATTATCTGATGCGACCGCGGAGTCGGCATCAGATTCTTCATCTTCTGAAGGGAGCCTTGTTCGAATCCTACCATAGGTTGCTCGCTTGATGGTTCCGGACTGCAAACGGGTCCTAGGTCGGGATGCTCTCAGAATCGACTCGAAATCATCCCGTGCCGATGTCCCCTTGCTGGTCATGTTGGTGGTGACCCTCGGAAATTCTCCGTCTTCAATCATCCTTCTTCTTTGTTGAAAACGCCTAGGCCTGGGTTTTGGCGTCTCCGCACTGAGCCTTTCAAAAACTGAAACTCTTTCGGGGACCGCCTTGATGCAGTTGCATTCAGACAATACCGCCCGAATGAGTTTGGAACAGGGGCATTGAATTTCCTGTTCTCGGGGACTCCTCTTCCTGGTTCTATTCGTACCCCCAGCACGATAGTACAACTCGTCATTTTGACAGTCAGAGTAACCTATCGTGTGTGGGCACGCCTTCTCAGGTACAACACAATCACTATCAGATGATAATGTTTCCATCTGAGGTTGGATCGCCTTCTTTGGGCTTTCAAAAGTTACACGCCTCGAAACGTGCCTTTGTGGGCGCGAGTCTTCAGTGTGCTCTTGGACTTCGATGCGCAAATTGGTGCGCGCAGTTGCCTTGAACTCTTTGTCATACTGGAGGTGATGGCGACCCCCAATGTGTTGAGTCATTCTGGGCTTCTTCATTGGGCCCAAACGCTCGTGAACTGGAACTTTGCCTCTCTCGTCGGGAACTGGACCGAGGCGCTCCAAAACTGGCTTCCTCCTTCGGGATGATTCTGCGTGATCTCCCGGAGTAACCATAGCGAATTTAACGGCTTACTTTGCGGTTGATCGCCGGAGTTTGACCTTTGCTTAGAAGCTGCGATGGCCTGCTTTTTGGCCTGAGTTCGCCACTTCAAACTCTGCTTCCAGACTGCGTTTGGTGGTGGCTTCTTTCGTCACCTCCTTTTGCAGTCTTCTACGGGCTTCCTGGACTTTAGCCCGTGCCTTGTTGCTTTGACATCGCGCTGGCGCTTGCGGATTACGCTCCTTTCAAGCGTCGAACGGTCCGTTTGACGGGACCCATCGTTCTTTGGCCGGCTTGGAGGAGTCGCCGTTCGATTGCGTGCGTTGAGGCTGTTTTGCTCTCCTGTTCTTCAGATCGCGTTGTAGCGGATCCGTCTGTAGACTCCATCGCCTTGCGAGTTGCCGCGCAAGGCCGTTGACGACGCCTCTGGCGGGCTCTCTTGAGAGAGTACAACGCCTTCAACAGGTGGAGGCGTGGCGGGAGTTGGCGTTGACCTGGTTGGGAGGTTGGCAGAACTGTCACCTGACGCGGACTTTGGCGGTCATGCTGGGTGAGAGTTCGTTGGCTTCGAGCTTTCTTCGACAACGAACTTTTCTCCTGGAGGAGAATTCTTGGACTTGTGGGCGGGAGCGGTTAGAATCCGGATGTAGGACACGTACTCTCGAACTTGGCTTGGTCGAACTCATACTCAACCTCCTCCTCGACGGGATCGGAATCCGCGGCTGCCGACGTGACGGTCTCTGGCCCAGCGAGACCGTGGCTCCACTGTGGTCGCCAGTTGTTCGCGGTGAAATCGTGTCTTTCTTTGTAATTGATTCCATTGTCATCTTAAATAACAGCTTTTTGAGTTACAAAAGATCCGGTCTTTTTTAGATCCGGTTACAACGAAAATCAAATAACACAAGAAATAAAAAAAATTACAACTTTCTCCTTATTTGTCGAACAAATCGCGAGCTCCTGTTTTGCGGTCGCTCGCTTTTGTGGGTTCTTTGCCAACGCCGGGGTTAATCCGTGGACCACCGCGCGATCTAGATCCGGTCGGATCTACACGATTATACGGGTATTATTCCACGAAGGGAATAATAGCCGGGAGGGATTAGTTCACTAAGGAAATAATTGCTCGGATCTCGGGATCTAAGACCAAGCTTAGATCCGGAGTGTGATCTCGTGTAGATCTCAGATCTGTTCTTCCCTTCTCTCGAACTCCTGCCTCGGCTTAAGCCGAGCCCCCTTAGGCGTTGTTCCGTCGTTTTTTCCGTTTTTGGTTCTATCCGTGATTCGGTTCTATGGTTGATTTATCCAGACTTTGACTCGTTGTTCTGATTTGGCAGTAAGTCGGATTTCTGATTTCCTCTTGGCCGAGCCACCCATGGGTGGCTCGGCTTAAGCCGAGCCCCCTTAGGCGTTGTTCCGTCGTTTTTTCCGTTTTTGGTTCTATCCGTGATTCGGTTCTATGGTTGATTTATCCAGACTTTGACTCGTTGTTCTGATTTGGCAGTAAGTCGGATTTCTGATTTGGCAGTAACTCTACTTCTGAGTTCGAGTCCAAAACCGATCTTGATTCGGTCGTGATTCATCCGAGTCCGCTCTTGTTTGGATGACTCGTTGACTCCTCGAACCGTTGGCTTGATTCCGCACGCGAATGGATGCATTCCGTTGCTCGCGTGCGATTCGTTGACCTTGTCGCCTCGTCACTCGATGGTTTGTCGAATCATCGCGTCGAGCTATGCCAAGGGACTTATAAGCAATTTTACATGCCTACAGAGACACTCCATCGAGGTGTATTCATCCGCTTCCGCTGTAAATTCTTCGTCCGAACTCGGATTTGAGTGATTCAAAATGCGTTGGAAAGCTGACGAGGAGTTCTATAAGCTCCAATGATTAGGTCATTTGTGGAATAAATGAGACACAAAGGACATTTCGTCTTTTGTAAGTGACACGGGGCTCCCGATCAGTTCGCATTTTTATTATTCTGAAACTCCGTTGCTTCACATAGTTTGCCAATTCACTTCAAGTGTTCGTCGACGTCAATCAAGCTTCTGTGAACCAGATGGTGACGTTCATCGTCTTCTCTTAGCTTTGAGCTGTTCGTGGAGATCTATAGGCAATTTTCGATGCCTACACAGATCACCTATATGTTGGGTAGAGCCGGAGGATAGTTTAATGCGTAGGCCAGAGCTTATGAGATAGATTACTGAGAAAGTAACATAAATCAGAGAACAGGTTCTAACTGCTCAGAGTCAGCAAAAGAGCTATGCAGATAAGAAATGAGGACATTTAGAGTTTCAGATTTGAAGAGTTAGTTATGCTGAAAGTATCGTCTATAAAAGACGTTCAGCGATCCGGAAGGCGGAGAAAGCTTGAGCTGAGATATATTGGACTGTTCCGAATTTTAGAGCTTATTGGAGCTGTTCCATATGGACTAAACCTTCCAGCATCGATGTCCAGAGTACATAAAGTATTTCATGCTTCAATGTTCAAGAAACAATTACATGATGAAGAGCAGCAGTGAGTGTTGAACGCATTGGAGATTTAGCTTCAGGATGATTTGACTACGATTGAAATCCCAGTTTATATACTTGCTAGAGAAGACAAGAAATTTAGAAACATGATATTTTTTTTCCTTTGGTGAAACTTCAGTGGAACCAGAAAGGAGTTGAGGAGGTTTCTTGGGAGCGCGATGAGGACATTCGTCGCGACTACCCACTCCTATTTGAACAGGTAAATTAATTTTTTTATAATATGTGTTTTATATTATGTTTACATCTTGGATTTTATATTTACATTTAACACTAGAATGTGAATATTTCTGCTTAATTCTTAATCTTTTGGAACACATGGTATATATATGGGGGGTTCCTTGTTTGGATTTTTCACCCGATGTACTAGTTCCACTAGATTAGGGTTCGAGTGGGAGTATTACCGTTTTAGATCGTTAGGTATAAATATTTCTATATGTTAATCTAGAAGTTCATATTGCGAGATGCGTACGATTTCCGAATTTCGAGGACGAAATTCTTTTAAGGGGGGAAGAATGTAAAACCCCGAAAATTTGAATATAGTGTGATAAATAATTATAAATATGTTATATGGTAAAAATAATATATTTTGATGTTTGAGTATGATAGGAATTGATTTGAGATCAATTCAATGTATATTTGTGAATATATGAGTGTAAATACACAAAACATGCACAAAGGCAAATAGTGATAATCTGAGAATTTTGACCAGTTGAGAATTTCTATGTTTTACATACTGATTCAGTTAGAATCTGGAAAAGTGTATAAGACCAAAGTTGTAGGTCTCTTCAATATATTTCCAAAGAATCTTAAATCACCTCATTCCGAGATCGTATGAGAAAGTTACAACCTTTTTACCGAACCCCAATCTGAGCATGGCCCAGAACTCTGAGCAGTCGACTGCCGTGGTCGCTGCGGTCGACCGCTCAGCGTACAGACGCCAGTTTCAGTTCTGTTTCGGGTTGGTTTTGTTTATACCAAACCCGGTTATTACCCTATTTATATATACTCGTTTTGAAGCTCTCAGAACCCTCTATTGAACCCTAATAGCCTCAGGCCCCTTCTCTTTCCTCTCAAAACCCTAGCTCGGATTTTGGCATTTCTGGATCGTTTCGAAGGATTTTCGGTGGGGTTTCGCGAGATCCATCGGTGTTCAGCGAAGGGGATTGTTCTTCTACAGATTCAGGATCCTTGTTCCCATCAGAGGCGAGTAACATCTCGCCCAACTTCACCCCTTTTGTTTTCATGCTTAAATTTGAGTTTTATCCGGTGTTATTGGGCCTAAAATCGTATTTTTGTATAAATGCTTGATCATTATGGTATATGATGCATAAATCAAGTATTTCAGATTTTAAAAGCTCACCCACAAATTTGTTTTCCTGATATTTAGATCTGAAATAATTTAATAAGAGTAAATTCTGTTTTATTGATTTAAAACTTTCAAATCATACATGTTTATGTGTTTGGGACTTTGGTGATGAGATTTTAATTATTTCAGTTCATTGTTTTCTATTATATGACATATTAGAATGGTTAGATTTATAATAGTGTAGAAATCATCAAGTTTGTATGTGGTTCAAAGCTGACAGAAACCCTAACTGGGCTTCTGTCTGCTTCGCGGTCGACTGCAGAGGGCGAGGCGGTCGACCGCTGGGTGTTTTGCTGAGCAGAATTGTTTCTGCTCTTTTCGCGGTCGATCAGAGTGACCTCCGCGGTCGACCGCCGCTCAGTTTCGAGCTCAGTGGTTTTGTGCTCTGTGTACGGTCGACCGGAGTGACCTCTGCGGTCGATCGCCGCACAGTTTTGTGTACTGTTGGTTTTGTTGTATACTTTTCACACGTTCGAGAGTTCTCCTCGACTATCTGACACCAATTTACAATGTTAGTGATTTACCTATACCTGTGAGTTAACTTTTGACACAAGTACTGATCCGCACATCGAGGCACGTGCGACATGAGACTATGTGTATCTTTTGCATATATGAATATATATATATATATATATTCAACATCTACACTTTGTATAGTTTATATTTAGTCCTTGTGTTGGACATTCACTTTACTTGGTCCTCGTGTTGGACATGCATTGCTATTAAATCCTCATGTTGGATATGCATTATCATCCGGTCCATGCGTTGGACAATGGTCACATCCGGTCCATGCATTGGACAACGGTCACATCCGGTCCATGCGTTGGACAACGGTCACATCCGGTCCATGCGTTGGACAACTGTTATATTCAGTCCATGAGTTGGACGTTTACTTCATGCAGTCTATGGGTTGGACGTTTAATTTATATAGTCTATGTTTTGGACACTTAATCGTTTTCGGACATGACACTCATGTGAGTTTGACATGACACTTGTGGTGGCCTTGTCATGATTTCATTTATTGGTAGAGACGGGTTTGTATTTGTTTTATTTATTGTTTCTTGTATTAGACCTCAGGTTTAGTATTTAGGGATTTACAATTTGAGATACAAGGTATATACATGAGGGTTTTCTTGTTTGGATTATTTCGCTCGACGTACCTACGCTCGTGTTGTAATTTCCTAAATACCAAAACCCATTGTTGTTAGGACAAATAATTTTATATTATTATGTATTAACTATATTTTCATATACAACAAGCCCTATCCCTTGTGGTTGGTTGTGATGTTGGTCGCTAGCGCTTTGACGCTCGTTTTCCCTCCCCCTTTCAGGTAAAGAGCCAGGAGCCCGGAGAGTCGCAGGATGAGGGCGACCCTTACTAGTGCCTATTTATCCTCTTATTAGATGTATTTTATTTTGTACTCCACTTGAGACATTTTTAGACTTAAGAGGTTTATGTTCTAGAGTTGTAAAGGCTGTGGGCTTTATTTCCTGTATCAGATATTATGTACTTTGAGACATGTTGAGATCTCCAGATTGTTATTAATCATTTCAGACTTTGACTATGTATTCCAGTTATTTGGTTGAGGAGATGTGTTAATTTGATGTTCTATCATTTCATTAAGTATTTGTTGTAGAACCTTTTACTTGCTTTGTACCTACACCTATTGTTGATTCCTCTAGAGAGATAGTAATTGTGATGGTGAAACATGTTATTGCACGGTGTGGTACATGGCAGGTTTGACATTCCTGGTTTCACCTCGGACTGCAGCCATGTGTGAACCCAGGGGCGTCACAGTTGGTATCAGAGCTCTAGTTCCAGTATCCTTAGGATCATCCTGTGTCGAGTCGTGGAGCTAGGATAGAGTTTCTTAGGATTCATGTATAGAGTCCGTAAGGATTTCCTAGTATGAGTGAGGACGATATCTGCGTATGTCTCAAAATTTGAGAATTTTTTTTATGACAACTATTTTTATGTTGATTGAAGGTATTTGCGTGAATACTATGTGTTATGAATTCGTATTGTGATGCGTTGTATATATATTTTTATTATCTCACTTACTGTGATAATTAAGCTCTCCTTTTGATATTATAAATATCAAAACGAGGATGTGGTCGAGGTAAAACTCGCACCTGGAGAGCTGGGCATGCAGAGCCGAGCCGCAGCAGGCTCCACAGTATTTGATCGACTTCATGGCACCGTTAGCAATAAGATCTTACAACACTCGAGGAGCAAGAAGTGTATCTGTTTCCGTCAGCAGTACCAAGCAGAAGTTAGATGTATTCAGCACTGAGGGCATCGCTGGAGGATAGCAACAACATCCAGATTTTTGATGGGGTAGCAATTATCACCTATTCGGGAGAATTTTAGTCACCACAAGTAGTTAGAGCTAGTCTAAGTGAAGCAGGGAGATATACCCGTAGTGAAGGAAGAAATTAAAACTAGAATGGTGAATATGACAATGGTAAGAGAACTATTGCGAAACCTAGAGAATTATAGCAGCGAGAGAATGACTTTAACCCATCAACAAGGACAATATAAGAAAGGAGCACAATATGATACGAGAGCGCCAAAGTAGTACATAATTTATAGTACATGTTACAATCACAACAAGATCGAACAAAGAGCGAAAGAATTGTCGCAGTACACCAACAGGGAGCCAGCAAGATAGAGGTCACGGACGACAGTCTCAGAGTCGTAATTTCAGCCAGCAATGGGGGAAATAGAGGCACTACTTTTTAATCCGAGGATTAAGGGTCAGCAGGCTATATTTGCATCATCCAGGAGATTTGCATTATCTAGCGGAATCTATTCAGTAGTACCGCATGATCAGGGTTCGAACGGAGCTTTATTCTTGATTTTCTTTTCAGCTCGGATCTAATTTGATTTAGAAAATTCGCTCATCTTTCATACCTCCATTGGTAGGCTTCAGCTTGTAGCACATTCTTTAGATATTCCGTTGTCAGTATCTACTCCTCTAGGAGAGGTGTCCACTCTATCTACCGGAAATATGTCATCAGACTAGACGAGTCAGAGTTTGTTGTCGATTTGATAGCGTTGAATATGTCCAGATTCGATGTTATCCTTGGTATGGTTTGGTTATCCTCCTACCAGGCTAGTATTGACTGCTTTGCAAAGACAGTCAATTTGCGAGCGTCCGATGGGTCCGAGATGATTGTAGCAACCTCTCAGGGCAACCGTTTTGCGGAGTCGTTTCTGGCGTATATCGAGGAGGTGCTGTGACGGGATCTGAGTATTGATTTATTAGAGACTAGAGTTGTCTCAGAGTATCAGGATGTCTTTTAGGATATACCTGGGTTACCTCCTGTGTGAGAGGTCGAGTTGTGTATTGAGATGCAGCCGGGTATAGTCCCGATATCCCGCGCACCCTATCGTATGACACCAGCTGAGATGAGGGAGCTTCAGACCCAGTTAGACGAGTTGTTAGCTCAGGATTTATTTGTAGGAGTTTTTCTCCGTGGGGCGCATCGGTCCTCTTCGTGAAGAAAAAGGACGGTAATATGAGATTTTGCACTTATTATAGTGAGCAGAACAATGACACTATTCGGAATAGGTACTCATTACCTAGGATTGACGACTTGTTCGACTAGTTGCAGAGAGCGTAGTATTTCTCGAAGTTTGATCTTCGTTCTGGTTATCATAGTTACGGGTTCGGAAGATGGATTTTTCCAAAGCCGTTTTTCCTAATTCGATGTGAATCTTTAGAGTTTCTAGCAAGTTCAGCAAATACGGGTTTTGGTTTTCAGAAGTTAGATTTCTCGGCCACGTCAACAGCAGAGAGGGCATGGCAGTGAATCCGGTTAAGTTTACAGCAAATTCTTGTTTTGGAACCGCCGAAGATGGTGATAGAGATTTGAAGCTTCTTGGGTTAGCCGGTTATTACAGGAAGTTCATCCTAGACTTTTTGAAGCTTTCGGCGCCACTTGAACGCCTTACGAAGAAGGGTGTATAGTTCATTTGGAACACAGAGTGCCAGAAGGCCTTTGATTCTTTAAAGACTAAGTTGACTACAGTACTGGTTTTGACTATTTCGAGCAGTGACAGGACGTACGTTGTTTACACAGATGCATCATTGGTAGGTTTAGGAGGCATCTTGATGCAGACTCAGAGGGTAGAAGCTATACCTCATGACAATTTAGGGTGCACGAGCAGAACTACCCCACTCATGATTTGGTGTTAGCAGTAGTAATATTTGTACTGAAGTCACGAGGCATTACTTATATAGAGTGCAATTTGAGTTCCCAGAAGGAACTCAACCAGAGGCAGCGACGGTGGATTGAGTTTATTGAGAACTATGAATTCGTGATTCTGTACATCCAGGAATAATTAAGATGTACAAAGACCTAAAGAGACACGTTTGGTGGAGTGATATGCATAGAAAGATTTCAGAGTATATAGCTAAGTGTCTTACCGGTCAGTAAGTGAAGGTGGAACATTAGGGACCGGTAGGAACACTTCAATCTTTCCCCATTTCAAAATAGAAGTGGGCAGGCCTTTTTATGAACCTTATTGTAAGGTTGCCGAAGTCGAAAAAATAAAATGATTCTAGTTGGATGATAATGGATATACTAATGAAGCCAGCATATTTCATTCCAGTAAGGACTACTTATACCGCCGAGGCATATGCGAGGATATTTGTTTAGTAGCTAGTTTGACTTCATGGAGTTCCAGACACGATGGTATCAGATCGAGGTTCAGTATTCACTCCTCACTTGTGGAAGAATCCGAGATTCACTTGGCAGTATATTCATCTTACAGTAGTGCATTTTACCCACAGACAGATGGTCAGACGGAGAGAGTAAATCAGATGTTGGAGGCCATGTTGCGGGCTTGTGTCATTGACTCACTGATAGAGTTCGCTTATAACAACAGTTATCAAGTGATAATTGGTGTGGCCCCGTATGAAGCATCGTACGGGAGGCCTTGCAGATCGCCTATATATTGGGTAGAGCAGGAGGATATTTTAATGCTTGGGCCAGAGCTTATGAGACAGATTACTGAGAAAGTAACATAAATCAGGGAACAGGTTCTAGCCGCTCAGAGTCAGCAAAAGAGCTATGCAGATAAGAAATGAGGACATTTAGAGTTTTAGATTTGAAGAGTTAGTTATGCTGAAAGTATCGTCTATAAAAGACGTTCAGCGATCCCGTTTAGCGATTCGGAAGGCGGAGAAAGTTTAAGCTGAGATATATTGGATCGTTCCGGATTTTAGAGCTTATTGGAGCTGTTCCATATGGACTAAACCTTCCAGCATCGATGTCCAGAGTACATAAAGTGTTTCATGTTTCAATGTTCAAGAAACAATTACATGATGAAGAGCAGCAGTGAGTGTTGAACGCATTGGAGATTTAGCTTCAGGATGATTTGACTACGATTGAAATCCCAGTTTATATACTTGCTAGAGAAGACAAGAAATTTAGAAACATGATATTTTTTTTCCTTTGGTGAAACTTCAGTGGAACCAGAAAGGAGTTGAGGAGGTTTCTTGGGAGCGCGATGAGGACATTCGTCGCGACTTCCCACTCCTGTTTGAACAGGTAAATTAATTTTTATGATATGTGTTTTATATTATGTTTATATCTTGGGTTATATTTACATTTAACACTGGAATGTGAATATTTCTGCTTAATTCTTAATCTTTTGGAACACATGGTATATATATGGGGGGTTCCTTGTTTGGATTTTTCACCCGATGTACTAGTTCCACTAGATTAGGGTTCGAGTGGGAGTATTACCATTTTAGATCATTAGGTATAAATATTTCTATATGTTAATCTAGAAGTTCATATTGCGAGATGCGTACGATTTCCGAATTTCGAGGACGAAATTCTTTTAAGGGGGGAAGAATGTAAAACCCCGAAAATTTGAATATAGTGTGATAAATAATTTTAAATATGTTATATGGTGAAAATAATGTATTTTGATGTTTGAGTATGATAGGAATTTATTTGAGATCAATTCAATGTATATTTGTGAATATATGAGTGTAAATACACAAAACATGCACAAAAGTAAATAGTGATAATCTGAGAATTTTGACCAGTTGAGAAATTCTATGTTTTGCATACTGATTCAGTTAGAATCTGGAAAAGTGTATAAGACAAAAGTTGTAGGTCTCTTCAATAGCTTTCCAACGAATCTTAAATCACCTCATTCCGAGATCGTATGAGAAAGTTATAGCCTTTTCACCGAACCCCAGTCTGAGAATGACCCAGGAACCTGCGCAGTCGACCGCCGTGGTCGCTGCGGTCGACCGCTCAGCGTACAGACGCCAGTCCAGTTCTGTTTCGGGTTGGTTTTGTTTATACCAAACCCGATTGTTACCCTACTTATATATACTCGTTTTGAAGCTCTCAGAACCCTCTTTCGAACCCTAATAGCCTCAGCCACCCTCTCTCTCTCCCCTCTAAACCCTAGCTCGAATTTTGACGTTTTTGGGGCGTTTCGAAGGATTTTCTTTTATCACTTTATAAACGTTTTTCATGAGTTTTATTGAGCCTAAGACATATTTTCAAATATAAAACGATGTTCTTATTAGTGTAAATGCTAAAGATCGTATGTTTTAGATTTTTAAACTCCCACCAACAAGTTTTTGATGAAAACCCAGATCTGGGAATTTATTTAAAGAAATGAAAATATGAGTTTTATTTTGATTAAATGCTCTTTTTTATGTTTAGGGGTTAAATGTTAGGTTTAACATGCAAGTAATCATTTCTCATGCTATGTATGAATTCTTTCACTGCCTCATAGTTTAGAATTGATAGTTAGGGAGGTGTAGATCAGTATAGTGGAAGTATGGATCGAGATGGACGAGTTGCAGTTGTGATATATGCAGATTTCAGCCCGTAAGTCGACTCACGACTCATCACGAGTCGACTCATCAGGTTGAGTCGACCCATGACTGTCATGAGTCGACTCACGAAGTCATTTTCTGTTATCATATGTTTTCTGCTTAGTCGACTCGTAACAGATCATGAGTCGACCCATGAGACATGAGTTGACTCATAACTGAGCACGAGTTGACTCATCGAAGTCTTTCTCGTCTTATTTGTGTTTCTATTAAATCACCTGCTGTGTGTGTATATATAGACTGTGTTCATATGTTTGAGGGCACTATTTATCATTCTTGAATATGAGAAGTTGCCTCGTTTATCGGGTATTACGACATGAGACTATGTGTATCTTTTGCATATATATATATGTATATATATATATTCAACATCTACACTTTGTATAGTTTATATTTAGTCCTTGTGTTGGACATTCACTTTACTTAGTCCTCGTGTTGGACATGCATTGCTATTAAATCCTCGTGTTGGATATGCATTATCATCCGGTCCATGCGTTGGACAACGGTCACATCCGGTCCATGCGTTAGACAACGGTCACATCCGGTCCATGTGTTGGACAACGGTTATATTCAGTCCATGAGTTGGACGTTTACTTCATGCAGTCTATGGGTTGGACGTTTAATTTATATAGTCTATGTTTTGGACACTTAATCGTTTTCGGACATGACACTCATGTGAGTTTGACATGACACTTGTGGTGGCCTTGTCATGATTTCATTTATCGGTAGAGACGGGTTTGTATTTGTTTTATTTATTGTTTCTTGTATTATACCTCAGGTTTAGTAGTTAGGGATTTACAATTTGAGATACAAGGTATATACATGAGGGTTTCCTTGTTTGGATTATTTCGCTCGACGTACCTACGCTCGTGTTGTAATTTCCTAAATACCAAAACCTATTGTTGTTAGGACAAATAATTTTATATTATTATGTATTAACTATATTTTCATATACAACAAGCCCTATCCCTTGGGGTTGGTTGTGATGTTGCTCGCTAGCGCTTTGACGTTCGTTGTCCCTCCCCTTTTAGGTAACGAGCCAGGAGCCCGGAGAGTCGCAGGATGAGGGAGACCCTTACTAAGGCCTATTTATCCTCTTATTAGATGTATTTTATTTTGTACTCCACTTGAGACATTTTTAGACTTAAGAGGTTTATGTTCTAGAGTTGTAAAGGCTGTGGGCTTTATTTCCTGTATCAGATATTATGTACTTTGAGACATGTTGAGATCTCCAGATTGTTATTATTCATTTCAGACTTTGACTATGTATTCCAGTTATTTGGTTGAGGAGATGTGTTAATTTGATGTTCTATCATTTCATTAAGTATTTGTTGTAAAACCTTTTACTTGCTTTGTACCTACACCTATTGTTGATTCCTCTAGAGAGATAGTAATTGTGATGGTTAAACATGTTATTGCACGATGTGGTGCATGTCAGGTTTGACATTTCTGCTTTCACCTCGGACTGCAGCCTTGTGTGAACCCAGGGGCGTCACATTTCTAAAACAGAAAACTAATCTACGAAAGAGTTTTTATAGAGAAAGATATATTCAATTTACTAATGATATGTTGTGCAGAAAACCGCTACACGTGTGTAACTTTTAACTAGAAATTTAATATATCATATAAACTCAAAACTGAACCAAACTAGTTCCAAATGATATCTATGTGGATCTAGTTTCCAAAATAGAAAACTATTCTTAAAAAGAGTTTGTCTAGAGAAAGATATGCTCAATTTACTAATGATATATTCTGCAGAAAACTGCAGATATGCTAATTTGGAATAATTGATATATTACGTGAAGGTTTCTTTGAGTTTTCAAGTTAATTAATCATGCTTAAACCCTAGGTTTGTGATATCTAAGTAAGATAAACATGTTTAAATGAATTTTACCTCTGTTCATGAGTATTTTTAATCATGTATTGATAATCACTTTATTTACATATGAGATAATTAAAGAAATTGTTTAATTAGGATGTTAAACCCTACTTTAGAAGATATAATAATTTAATTTGATGATTTAGATAATTCCTGTTGCATATGCTAAGTATAAAATCTTGTTTTAGCGTCATGATATGTACAATTGGCATAAGCACTGTTTGTGCATAAAAGAATGCATGTCTTGACAGAGTAGTCGGCTACTAAGCTTAGTAGTCGGCTACTTGTGCTTAGTTGAGTATAATAGAAACTGTGTGTTTATAGAGTAGTCGACTAATGTTCTTAATAGTCGACTACTGATACTGATATATGTTATTACAGAGTCTGGATGGACTCTGTGTAGTCGACTACTAAGGTTATTGCCTGAATTTTTGTTTTGCATCTGTTTGAGATATGTTTACGGGTTTCGAGCCGTACTTCTTTATACGTAAATTCACGAATAGTGTAGTAGCACACACATGGGTATGCTGAAAGAAATTATGATGAGTTTTGACCCGATTACTTTGAGAAAGAGTTTAGTACATATTATACACATACCTTCCGGATATCGTTGATGACCTCAGTTCAGTACTACGGGGGTAGTGCGTCAATATTCTATTTATACAGGCTATTGAGTTGGGTTTAGGATGCTTTATCTAACAGTCCATCCCGTACTAGAGTGCGATGAGGCTTGTGAGTCATATTCCTAGGATGCTTACTTAGTAGTCCATCCCGCACTCGTGTTACGTACAGAGATGCAATGAGACTAATAAGCCGTGTACACTATTAGGATACCGACCACGTAGTCCATCCCGCATGATGATGCAATGAATCAAAATCTTGCATGGAGTTGCATTGAGATAGTTAAATGATAGCCCGAGTCGTTTGTGAATGCCAGTTATGTTTTTGACTCACTGCAAATATATGACCCAAAGTACTTTGCATTTGAAACTACACAACATTTGAAAGTACACAGGGGGAAATGATCTAGGTAGACTATGCTTAATAGATAGAGGCTCCACTCTATCTAGCAGCCCTTCCCTTGGGGGTGGATGGAGGTGATCTTGCTATAGCTCTCTGACACTCTTGTTGTTGCTCTTTTTCTTCTAATATTCTTTCAGGTAATTCGGAGTACCGGAGAGTCGCAGGATGACGGAGTTCTTGCATAGTCGTCGTCACATGAGATTTATTTATATGCTCTACCGTAGTTTTATATTTTGTTCAGATCCTAGAGTTTATCTCATATTGTAATAGTAGTGTGCCTTAGTACAATTTTCTATTTTAATTCATGTTAAGACATCTTATGTTATTTCAGACTCCAAATATATTTTAGTTTATTTACAGTCGAGACATGACCTTAATTTTTGAGATATCTTTCTTTCTTTATCATGTTTATTGTCGTTGTTTCATTTCTTTGCCTATTTTGTACTTACGCTTTTATTTCTTTATTATGTTATTTCAGTATATATATATGTTTGCGACCTCATTACTGTGTCAATTAAGCTCTCCTCTTGAAATTATAAATATCGGGACGAGGACGTGGTCAGGGTAAAACTTGTACCTGGAGAGCTAAGCAAGCAGAGCCCGAGCCGCAGTAGGATCTACAGTATCTGATCGACTTAGTAACACCGATTACAGAAGCAAAGACTAGTACACTCGAGGAGTGAGTAACGAGCCATATTTCACTTTCTGAAGTTCCACTACCAGTTGTACCAGCCGTACCTATTGAAGAGGTAATACCGACGATTTTATCATCACCACAACCAACTGTTGATAGAGCCGTAGAGTAGAAGGATTGGCTCTGTAAAAATAAGAAATATACCATACACTGAGAGCACCATAGTTTCAAGGCACACTGAATTCATGTGCAGACTATAAATGGAAGGAACATATGAAAATTTCTTAACGTCGGCTCAGTACAAAAGCAGAAGTTAGATGTATTCAGCATAGAGGATATCATCGAAGGATAGCACCGTATTCAGTTTACGTCAGAGCAGTGAATGTCAATTTCATAGGAGGATTTCACCTATTACTTCGATAAGTAGCTAGAACTAGACCGATTGGAGGAGGAAGACATATCGATAATTATGGAAGGAGGACTGTTTGGAGACAAGAGCAAGGATAAGAAACCTTTGTTAAGACTTAGAAGACCCCAACATCAGGGCAAGAATTTTCAACGCCAGCAGCAGAGACTAGAACACGATCAGCAGCAGAACCGTGGTCAGGGTCAGCAATCGCAGGGTCGCTGTTACGGTCAGCAGTAGATGATTAAGACACCGCTAATCGTTTTGAGAATTGAAGAGTCAGTAGGCCAGATTCGTGTCATTCAGGAGATTCCTAAGGGATAGATAGTCTCATATTTCTACCGCCAGTAGTTCAGTAGTTGCCAGCCACATGCAGAGTCTATGCAGTCGTACCACGTGATCACGGTGCGAATGGAGCTATAGTTGAAGGTACTTTCTTAGTGAACTCTTTTCCAGATCGGATCCTATTCGATTTCGGAGCTTCCCATTCTTTTATATCTCATGCCTTTATGGATAGGCTTCAGTTAGATGCACATTCCTTACATGTACCGCTATCCGTTTCTACTCCTTTAGGGGAGGTATCTCTATTAGGGAACGTCTGTAGGAGATGTGCCATTAGCTTAGATGAGTCCAAGTTTATTATAGATCTAATCATTTTGTGGATGTTGGATTTCAACGTCATTCTTGGTATGGATTGGTTATCATTATACCATGTTAGCATCGTCTATTTTGCGAAAACAGTCAGTTTACGAGCGTCCGATGGGTCTGACCTGATTGTAGCAACATTGCAATTGGTTTACGAAGTCATTTCTGGCATATATTGAGGAGGTAATGCTGAGAGATCAAAGTGCTAAGTTTTGTGAGACTAGAGTCGTCTCAGTTTTTTCAAGATGTCTTTCAGGACATACCGGGGTTACCTCCTATGTGAGATGTCACGCCCCGCTTCCCAAAATACCAGGAAATCAGAACGTGAATAAGCCCGCGATGTATTAGACTGATGAGAAATAGATACTAGACCATTTCTATCAATCTAATACGCTAAGAGTCAAGAAATATAAAAGGCGAAGGCATAGGTCTCCGATCACAGATAGCAAGAATATAATGAACAACTCAGAATAGAAAAGAGACATATCACAAATAGAATATCATTCGTAACACAAAGTTTGGGTCAAACATGCCCTTATTACAAAAACGGTCCAACTAGGAATATAAAAATACATTGTTCATAATAAAAGAAAGTACTGCTAAAAATAAACTAAGGACCATCAAATAACTAAGGAAATACCTAAGCTTCAACTTGTTCTTCTGCTCCGTCAGCTAGGCATAGAATCCTCTAGCTCCTGTACGATTCTG
>NC_033803.1:46092931-46117931 GCF_001876935.1 Asparagus officinalis | reverse complement strand
GTAACAGGGTCATACAACTAGATGGAATTAATACTTAAAAATTTATAATACGAGATGTAATACGTCGAGCGAAATAATCCAAACAAGGAAACCCTCATGTATATACCATATGTCTCAATTTGTAGATATTTAAATATTAATCTCGATCTATATATAAAAAGAAATATAATTGGCTTTCATCTCACAAGAATTCATAATCACCTTAAGCAACAAGGTCATGTAACTAGTCATTCTATAACAGCTCACTAGTCCACATCTCACACAGAGTCAACACTCATATCATCGGATAACTGACTGTTCACAATTCCCCTATATGCATCCAATACCGCTACACAAACTCGATCAGAGGACTACATACAATCCGTTTTTAGCCTGATCCGAACTCAAGCTAAACTCGGGTGAAAATCAAATTCACGAACCAAAGTGACTACACAAACTTCACTTTGACCCAACAAACCAACCCCAGTGCTACACAAACTCACTAGTGCGAGCCTGGAAGATACATACACAGTCACATCCGATCACATGAACAAGAACTTCTCTATCCCAACTCTTCTCGCTTTTCTAAGTCAAACATAATCCACACTATCTCTGGTTCACCACCTAAATTCAGTCAACACACCTACACATGTCACTAGGTCTGTTTATGATGCACAATGCCACTAAGTCACAAACTACTAAGGTTCTCAATAACAACAAGGAGATAATAATAATATTAATTCTATACAATAATAACATGGCATGTCGAATATGATTAAACAATTTTGTAAAGCATGAATAATCACTATATTAAAATCATGGAATGCATGAAACAGCCTACCACAGTGTAAATGCACACATAAATAGGTTTCATTGATAACTTACTATTAGGTGTCCAAACTTCTCATGTAAGATAACTGTAATTAAGTATCTTCTGATATAATAATACAGTAAAAAGAAAACTAGAAACCGATGTCATTTTACACATGAAATGTCGTGCTCTACGACTATCAGTTATATGTTCTTAATTAATAAATATTCTTTTTCCAAAATTATTCTTTAAAACTATTTCTCATTATAACTAATTTAAAATAAACTATTTATGTAATATATATATTTGTTAATTCTTTTCTGCATGAATAGTAACATTTCCCTATTTTATAAATTACCTTTAATTTATTTCTTTTTTGATAATATTTCGTAAATTCTAATTATAACACCTACCTTGTCATTTCAAATTATTATTCTAAAATAATTCTTTTTCCTTGAAATAAATTCTTTTTAAAAAATATTATAAATTCTTTAAAATAATTCTGTTATCAAAATAAATTCTTTTAATTTATTATAACTATTCTGAAAATACTATTTATCACATATCTATGATTTAGATTAATATTATTCACCAAACAACATATGCAATTAATTATAATACAAACTAATCTACACATATAATATATAAATATTGAAACGATAAGGAGAGGCGAGATCTTGCCTCAGTGTGCCGAACAAGTCGACGTCGACGGCACGGGTCGGACCGAACGCGGTGGAGCGCGGTGTCGGCTATGCGCTGAGGCAGGAGGAGGAAATGACTTGTGAGGTCGTACGGGCGTGTGCAGATCTGACATGGAAGGGGGTAGAGTGAACTCGGTGTCGCGTCAGGGCATCCAGCGGGAGCTCTCGGGTCTGGCGTATGACGATAGTGGTACGGGCAGGCAGCGAGTTCATGGGCGGGCAGCGAACAGACGACACGGTCAGTAGCGAAGGAATAAGGGGGCGTCAGTCGAGAGCTGGTGGAGAGGGCGGAAGGGCAGCGAAGGTTGGCGGAGCGGCTGCAAGAGGCGAAGGAGAAGCAGGGAGTTTGGATTGGCTACGGCAGCGGTCGATGGGCGTTGCTGGTTAGCGGTCTGAAGGTGGAGATGAGGAGGCATGAGTGTGGGGCTCGCGCGGCAAAGGGAAAACTTGGGATGTGAGGGGAGGGCGGGAGGGAAGAGGTGGAGGTCTGGTGGCATGGTTCGCGAGGAGATGGGCCTGAAGGGGGAGCGTGGGTTGATTGGCTGAGGAGGAGGCAATAGTGAGGGAGCGGGGTTGTGTTGCAACAAGGAGACTTGGTTGAGTAGAGAGAACGAAGAAGTTGATCGATGGTTATCCGTGAAACTAGCGAGGGGAGGGGAGAGAGAGTGAGAGAAACGGGGCTAGGGTTCACGTGAAACAAGAAAGAGACGAAAATATATATACAGATAGGTTTAGGTTGGGTTAGGGATAATTAAATGAAAATTAGTTAAAATAAACAATTACTGATATTTAAAAATTAAAATAATTACATAATAATTATCTACAAATAAAAATGTACCTGTTGTGCTAATACAACAGTTGATACGAAATAGTTGAAATATACACATATTGTACAATTAAACGAGAATAATTAATAATAAAAATTTATTTACTTACATTTAAAATCAAATAATTATGGGATAATTATATATACAGTAAAACGTACCAGTTATACTAATACGATAGATAATATATAACAGTAGAAATAATATAACAAATTATACAAATAATATGTAATTAATAATACATCGTATGACACCTGCTGAGATAAGGGAGCTACAGACTCAGCTGGACAAGTTGTTGTCTCAGGATTTTATTTATCAGAGTCATTCTCCATAGGGAGCGCCTGTCCTTTTCGTGAAGAAGAAGGGCGGCATTATGCATCTTTGTATAGATTATCAGGAGTTGAACAATGTCACTATTCGGAACAGGTATCCAATACCAAGGATTGATGACTTGTTCGACCAGCTGCAGAGAGCATATCACTTCTCGAAGATTGATCTTTGTTCTGGCTATTATTAGTTGAGGGTTCGGGAGATAGATATTCCTAAGACCGCCTTTCTGACTCGTTATGGGTCCTTCGAGTTTCTTATCATGCAGTTTGGGCTGACCAATGCACCTGCGGTATTCAGCAAGTGCGAGTTTTGGCTATCTGAGGTTGGATTTCTAAGCCACGTCATCGGCAAAGAGGGTATTGTAGTAGATCCCGCTAAGGTTGCGACCGTACTTGATTGGGAGTCGCCGACGACAGTCACAGAGATTCATACCTTTTTGGGTTTGGTCGGCTAAGGTTGCGACCGAGCAGTGATAAGAACTTTGTCGTCTACACGGATGCATCGTTAGTAGGTCTAGGAGGTGTTTTGATACGGACCCAGAGAGTGGTAGCATATATTTCACGTCAGTTGAGGACGCATGAGCAAAATTATCTCACACATGAATTAGAACTAGCTGCGGTAGTTTTTGCACTGAAGACATGGAGACATTACTTATATGAATTGCAGTTCGAGCTATTAACGAATTATCAGAGTTTGAAGTATCTCTTCTCTCAGAAAGAACTAAATCAAAGATATCGGAGATGAGTTGAATTTATTAAGGATTACGAGTTCGCGATTCTGTACTATCCAGAGAAGGCGAACATCACAACAAATGCTTTGAGCAGGAAGCATCGTCATTGGATTTCAGCTTTGAGGTGTTCGTTGTATCGAGATCTCCACACTTTTAACTAGTTCAGTTTTAGACCAGAGATAGGTGGGAACAACGCATTTTTTGGAGCTTTGTCCGTGCAACCATCTTGAAATGATAGAGTGGTTTGAGCTCAACTAGAGGACACTTGGATTTAAACCCAAAAGGAGGAGATTTCTAAAGAGCCTAAGACTGATTGGATCATTAAAGTAGATGGAGGACTTTGAATAAAAGGCCGACTAGTGATGACGGGAAATCCACAATTGAAGAAGGAACTTATTCAATGAGGTGCATCGTACTAGGTACATAGTGCATCCAAGCATAACGAAAATGTACAAGGACCTGAAGAGACACTTTTGGTGGAGCGGCATACGTGGTGAGATTGTGGAGTATGTGGTAAGTGTTTCACCTGCCAGCAAGTGAAGGCAGAATACCAGAGGCCAGTAGGAACCCTACAGCCTTTACCCATTCCGGAGAGGAAATAGGCAGATATTTCTATGGACTTTATTATAGGATTGTCGAGATCGAAGAAGGGGAACGATTCAGTTTGGGTAATAGTGGATCAGTTGACGAAGTCAGCACATTTCTGGAGAAGCTTCCAGAACTTTTTCGATAGCCAGTTATCTTACTCTAGTGTATTACACCCGCAGACGGATCGACAGACGGAGAGAGTGAACCAGATATTAGAGGACATGTTGAGAGTGTATGTTATTAATTTTTAGGGTAGTTGGGAGGGTCACATCCCATTGATTGAGTTTACCTATAATACTAGCTATCAATGGACTATTAGCATGGCACCGTATGAAGCATTATATAGGAGGCCTTGTAGATCACCTATTTGTTGAGTAGAACCAGAAGACAGTCTATTGCTTGGACTGAAGCTTGTTAGACAGAATACGGAGAAGGTAGCAGTCATTCGAGAGCGCATTCTTGCAGCGCAAAGTCGTTAGAAAAGTTATGCAGACCGGAGGAGACAACCATTAGAATTCCAAGTTGGGGATTATGTTTTGTTAAAAGTATCATCAATGAATGGTGTATAGCATTTTGGTAGATGGGGAAAGCTTGCCCCGAGGTACATTAGTCTGTTCTCAATGTCGAGCATACACGATATTTTCCATGTTTTTATGCTTAAGAAGCAATTACGTGACGAGGAGGAGAAGTGAGTGTTGGACACACTGGAGGTCGAGATACACGATGATTTGACTATGATTGAGATTTCGGTATGCATTCTTGCCAAGGAGGATAAGAAACTTATAAATAAGGTGATACCCTTAGTTAAAGTTCAGTGGAACCGGAGAGGAACTGAGGAGACTTCATGGGAGCGTGAGGAGGATATGCGTCGCGACTACCCACACATGTTTGAATATGTAAATTAAAAATTTAGTATGATTTGTTTATGATTTATGGTTATTCGTATAAATGTTTATACTTAACGTTAGAATGCTGATACTAGCACTTAGCTCCTAAGTATTCGGGACACACGATATATATATGGGGGTTCCATGTTTGGATTTTAGCCTGATGTACTTGTTTAGTTTAGTTAGGGGTTAACCGAGAGTATTTGTATTTTAGACCGTTAAGTATAGATATCGATGATGATTTTCGCGGGCGCGAATATGTTATGCATCGTGACTACCCGCACCTATTTGAGTAGGTGGGTTGATTGATTTTGAATGATATTTATGGATTGTTTATAATGGTTATATTCATACTTAACGCTAGAATGGAGGTATTAACACTTAACTCCTAATCATTCGGAACACAAGGTATATATATATGAGGGTTTCCTAGTTTAGATTTTTTGCCCGACGTACTAGTTCCGTCTAGTTAGGGGTTGAGTGGGAATATTAACATTCTAGATTGTTAAGTGTAAATATTTTTATGTTTCATATCTGGAGATTAATGGAGCGAGATGTGTATATGAGGGTTTTCTTATCTAGATTATCCCCTCAACGTGCTTTTCTAATATTATTAATCTCTAGGATACGATTACAGAATTTTAGGAAAAAATTCTTTTTAAGGGGGAATAATGTAAAACCCCAAAAATTTGAATATTATGTGAAAAATAATAATAAATATGCTATATGGTAAAATATAACATATGTTGATATTTGAGTATGATAGGAATTGATTTGAGATCAATTCAATATATATTTGTGAATATATGAGTGCAAATGCATGAAACATGCATGAAGAGAAATCTGGAAAAATGACCAGTTAAGAGTTTATATATTTTACACACTAATATAGTTTGAATCTGGAAAATGCAAACAACCAAAGTTGTAGGTCTCTTCAACAGCTTTCTAACAAATCTTAAATTATCTCATTCTGAGGTCGGATGAGAAAGTTACGGCCAAAATACCGAAAGTTATTTTCCTATTCAAACTAGGTTTCCTGGTTCAGGTCAAACAGGTTTATTTTGGGTTTGTATATATATATATATAACCGAAAGTTATTTTCCTATTCAAACTAGGTTTCCTGGTTCAGGTCAAACAGGTTTATTTTATATATATATACATACATGTGTTTTCATAAAAAATTATTATCTTTTCATCAGAGTTTCAAACCCTAGCAGCTCCTCTTCCTCCCTCTTAAACCCTAGCCCTAAAGTTGAGATTTTTGGAGCATCTTGTGAGGCGGGAAGTGAGGAAAAAGCGATGTCCATAATGTTTGGTGACGTAGAGTTGTTTCACATCAGTTTCAGAGGCTTTTAAAAGCGATGTCCATAATGTTTGGTGACGTAGAGTTGTTTCACATCAGTTTCAGAGGCTTGCACACGTGATAAGGTAAGATCATCTACATACAAACCCATCTCCATAGTGTTTAATGATTATAAAAGTGTTTAATCAATATTTTCATGCTTAAGGCTTAACCTAATATAAAAAAGATGAGATTTTTGTTGATAAATCTTAACCCAATGCTAGATCATTAGCTTTTCCTAATTATTTATGATAGTAACGTGATCATGAAATGCTAGATCATTAGCTTTTCCTAATTATTTATGATAGTAACGTGATCATGATCATTAGGGGTGATTAATTTTTTATTTTTTTAAACTTGATAATTAAGTAACGTGATCATGATCATTAGGGGTGATTAATTTTTTATTTTTTTAAACTTGATAATTATGTTTAACTTGTGCGTTAACCCTAATTTGTTGTCTAATTGAATTATAAAGAGGTTTAGTTTTTATTTTCATCATAGATTGCAGAAAACTGTTGCACGTGTATATTATTTAACTAGAAATTTGAGATATAATGTAAATTCTAAACTAAACAAAACCAGTGTCAAATGAAAGCTATGTGAACCTAGTTTCCAAAACGGAAAACCATTCTAAGAAAGAGTTTTTATAGAGAAAGATATACTCAATTTACTAATGATATGTTATGTAGAAAACTGCTACATGTGTGTAACCTTTAACTGAGAAAACTACTGCATATGGATCTAGATTCCAAAACAGAAAACTATTCTAAAAAAGAGTTTATCTAAAGAAAGATATACTCAATTTACTAATGATATGTTCTACAGAAAACTACAGATATGTTGATTTAAAATATTTGATATATTACGTAAGGTTTCTTTTTAGTTTTCATGTTAATTAATCATGCTTAAATCCTAGGTTTGTGATACCTAAGTAAGATAAATATGTTTAAATGAATTTTGCCTCTGTTCATGAGTAGTTTTTATCATGTATTGATAATCACTTTGTTTACATATGAGATAATTGAAGAAATTATTTAATTAGGATGTTAAACCCTAATTTGGAAGATATAATAATTTAATTTGATGATTCAGATAATTCCTGTTGCATATGCCAAGTATAAAATCTCGTTTTAACGTCATGGTATGTACAATTAACATAAGCACTGTTTGTGCACGAAAGAATGTGTGTCTTGATAGAGTAGTCGACTACTAAGTTTAGTAGTCGGCTACTCGTGCTCAGTTGAGTATAACAAAAACTGTGTTTGCAGAGTAGTCGACTAATGTTCTTAATAGTCGACTATTGACACTGATATATGTTATTGCAGAGTCTGGATGGACTCAGTGTAGTTGACTACTAAGGCTGTTGCCTGAATTTTTATTTTGCATCTGTTTGAGATATATATGTTTGCGGGTTTCGAGCCGTACTTCTTTATACATAAATTTATGATAGTATAGTAGCACACACATGAGTATGCTGAAAGAAATTATGATGGGTTTTGACCCGATTAATTTGAGAAAGAGTTTAGTACATATTATACACACACCTTTTGGATATCGTTGATGAGCTCAATTCAGTACTACGGGGATAGTGCGTCGATATTCCATTTGTACAGGTCATTGAGTCGAGTTTAGGATGCTTTATCTAGCAGTCCATCCCGCACTAGGGTGCGATGAGGCTTGTGAGCCGTATTCCTACGATGCCTACTTGGTAGTCCATTCTGCACTCGTGTTATGTACAGAGATGTAATGAGACTAATGAGTTGTGTACATTATTAGGATACCGACCGGGTAGTCCGTCCTGCATGATGATGCGATGAATCAAAATCTTGCATGTGGTCACATTGAGATTGTTAAATGATAGCCCGAGTCATTGGCGAGTGCCAGTTATGTTTTTGACTCATTGTAAATATATGACCCAGAGAACTTTGCATTTGAAAGTACACGAGATTTGTGTCGGTATTCATTCTATCTTCCCAGTGACAGTGGAAGATATTATGAATAAGATATGTTTATGTCTTTACTTTCTTTTACTGCTTTTCTTTATTTTCTTAGTTAGGATTAATAATTAATGATTCATAATTTACGACATATGGTATATACATGAGGGTTTCCTTATTTGGATTATTTCACTCGACGTACCAGTCTCGTGTTGTGGATTTCTAATTGTTGATTTCATTTAGATTGTTTATCTTTAGTTTGGTATTAATGTTTAGATGTTTACAATTTAGGATATATGGTATATACATGAGGATTTCCTTGTTTAGATTATTTTGCTCGACGTACTACGTCTCGTATTGTAGGTGTCTAAATATTAATTCCATTAGATATGGGGGAAAATGATCTAGATAGACTATGCTCACCGTAGTTTTATTTTTTGTTCAGATCCTAGATTTTATCTCATATTGTAAAGGTAGTGTGCTTTAGTATGATTTTCTATTTTGATTCATGTTGAGACCTCTTATGTTATTTCAGACTCCAGATATATTTCAGTTTATTTACAGTTGAGACATGACCTTAATTTTTGAGATATCTTTCTTTCTTTATCATGTCTATTATCGTTGTTCCATTTCTTTGCTTGTTTTATACCTACGCTTTTATTTGTTTCTACTACTGTGATTGGTGAAACATGTTATTACACAGTGTGGATGCATGACAGGTTTGACATCTCTGCGTTCACCTTGGACTGCAGCTATGTGTGAAAATAGGGGCGTCACAGCTTCTCATCCCAGTCGCGCTTGCTATTGGAGGTCAGCTTGGTCAAGATATTGATGATCATCTTGTTAAAAGCCTCAGCTAATCCGTTTGTTAAGGAATTATAAGTCGTGGATGCCAGGTTCTGTATTATGAATTTGTCACAAAACCGAGTGAAGGCATGACTCACGAATTGTGATCCGTTATCATGAATGATGCGCCTCGGGATGCCGTATCGGTAGATGACGTGATGCTTGATGAACTTGATCACATCGTTGGTTTTGACTTCTCTTAGGGGGACAGCTTCGGCCCACTTAGAGAAGTAGTCGGTTATCGCAAGGATGAATCGATGACCTTTGGCCGATGGAGGAGATATCGGTCCAACGATATCCATCTCCCATGTCTCAAACGGCCACAAAGTTACCGTCGGATGCAAGTCTTCGGGTGGTTTGTGCATGTAATTGGTATGGATTTGACACGCGTGACAACTCTTGGCGTAAGTGACAGCGTCATTGACCATTTTGGGCCAATAGTACCCGATTCTTCGCAAGCGGTCCTAGAGCTTAGGTCCGGGTTGGTGAGCACCGAAAGTGCCATCATGGGCTTCCCGCAGGACTTCCTGTGCTTTTGTCCTTGAGAGATATCAAAGCAGCATGTCGTCGTACGATCTACGATACAATGCCTTTGTGGTTGCATCGTAGTAGAATCTCGATGCGCGTATGTGAACAGAATCCCACTCCTTGATGTCTACAGGTAGTATACCATACAATACGTAGTCAATGATTAGGAAGCATCAATCTCTCAGCTTGAGTTGATCAGCCGCCCGATAAGTTATGTTCACATCCAGGGCATACTCCGGTTGGTAGATCTGTCGGCTTGCAACAATGACTTATTAGCTTGTCCCTAATGGTTGAGCTAGGTTAGCTGCCAATGATGCCAATGCATCTGCATGCGTGTTCTTGGAATGGAGCACGAGCTCAATGCGGAAGCTGTCGAATGATTTGGCTAATTTAATGCCCGCTTGGTGACATGGGATTAAGTTGTCATTTCTGACTTCATATTCCCCCATCATTTGCTTGACAATGAGCTGAGAGTCGCTGTAGACATCAAGGTTCTTCACCCCCAATTCCTTTGTGAAGTCGAGTCCAATGAGCAGGGCATTGTACTCAGCCACGTTGTTGGCACATGGCTCAGTTAGTGAGAAAGCTCGGGGTAACACATGGTTTTATGGAGAAACTAAGACCATCCCTACACCTGCGACGATAAACCCACTTTTGCCCACGTGAGATGCACCATCGAAGCACAATCGCCAGGCTTCCTCCTGCAAGGTTGCTTTGACCTCGTAGATTTCATCTGACATGTCTTCAAACAAGTCAGCCTTCAACTCGAGTGGGTGGCTGGCCATAAGATCGTAGATTGCTTGTCCTTTGATAGGCTTTTGCGATATGAAGTGGATATCTCATTGAGATAGCAAGAGTACCCACCTTGCGAGGTGCCAGTTCAAGGACCCGGGCTGTGTCATGAAGACTCGGATAGGGTTCATGTGGGAGATGACATAAATGGTTTGACTGACCAAGTAGTGTCATATTTTCTAAATTGCAAATACTAGGGTCAGACATTCCTTTTCGACCATGGGGTATCACCGTTCAGCTCCTTGTAGGGTCCTACTCAGGTAGTAGATACCTTGCTCATGGCCGGCATCGTTGTTCTGTGTTAAGAGGACACCGAGAGAATGCTCCATTACCTGCACATAAATTAGGAAGGGTTTTCCTGAGATCAGGGCCGCTAGGACTGGTGGATTCGAGAGATAATTTTTGATCTCCTCGAAAGCTTGTTGGCAAGGCTCATCCCATACGAAGCAGACGCCTTTCTTCATAAGCTTGGAGAAGGGTTGGTACTTGCCCGAAAGATTTGCAATGAATCTTCAGATGTAGGCCAAACGTCCTTGTAGTCCCCTTAATTGCCTGAGATTTATGGGTGGTTGGAATTCTTGGATAGCTTTCACTTTGTGGGATCAATGTGAATACCTTTTGTCATGACGACAAATCCGAGGAACTTACCACTCATCATGCCTAAGAATGACTTTGTAGGGTTCATCTTTAGTTGATGAGAGCGCATGAGGTCGAACATGACTCTCAGGTCTTGAAGGTGATCGCCTTTATCATGAATCATCATGAGCAGGTCATCCACGCAGCATTCAACTGTCTTCCATAGATGATCTCAGAAGATAGTGCTCATGCCACGTTGATAGGTTGCGCCGACGTTCTTGAGCCCGAAGGGCATGACTGTGTAATAGTACACCCCCATCGGAGCTCTGAATGAAGTGTGTTTTTCATCCTCAGGGTGCATCTTAATCTGATTATACCCTAAGAATCCACCCATAAAGGACATCCTCTCGAAGCCACAGGTGTTGTCGATGATGACATCCATAATGAGCAAAGGGAATTCGTCCTTGGGACATGTAGCATTGAGGTCTCTGAAGTCAATACAGATACAGATTTTTTCATTCTTCTTCAGGACCGAAACAATGTTAGCCACCCAATCGGGGTGTTGCTCCTCTCTGATGAAGTCTGATTCAATCAGCTTCTTTACTTCAGATTCGATTGCCTCCATGATTTGTGGACAAAACCATCTTTGTTGTTGTTTGATGGGTTTGGCGTCTGACCCGATGTTGAGGTGATGCATGATGATCTGAGGATCAAGGCTGTGCATGTGCTCATAATTTCATGTGAAGACATCGATATACTCTCGGATGAGAGATATGAGGTTTTTCTTCTCCTGGGGAGGTAAGCTATCGCTGATAAATATGGGTTTAGGACTTGCCTTGTCTCCTATATTTATTTGGAGTACTTTGTCCTCTGTGGGTGGTTCACGCTGTTTGAAGTGACCAATCCACTAGACACTAACGTGGCGATCCTATGCTTCATCATAAAGCGGAATCTGTTCGTCCTCTTGGATTTCAACGGTATCGACTGTAGCCATGTTGATCGTGAAGTCTTTGAAAAGGGCCTCGATGTTGACATCTGAATCCCAAGTCGAGGATGTCGATGATTGATCATCTGAGCGAGCATCATCGGATATTCCATCGAAATTGCAACACAACTCTGAGGAAGAGGAGGAATAACCTAACCCTCTTTGAGTTTTGCCATAAAAATTGTCAGGCTTCCCTTTGGATACGTAGGCAGGTCGGAGAGGCGTCTTTAGGCCTTTGTTGTATCTTAAACCTTCTTAGCGAACGAAGTTATAACCCATCCTCTCTATCATGCATTTTGTGATGGGGCTGTAACATGAGAATCGAGGAGCAGGTTCGTCTTCGTCGGACTCGTCCCACAGTGTGTGTACGGGTTGGTCTATCCTTCCAAAGATAATTTCTTGCTGGGAAATATTTTGGACAGATATGACAAAGATAGCTTGTGAGGACTCGACCATATGCTTGTTCGTGACTACTGTCGAGTGCACGAGCAAGTGTAAAGAAGAATTGGAGTACAATCCCGAGATCAAGTCGATGAACTCATCATCAACAGATTCTACACCAGACAACAAGTAAGCAAGATGAGGTTCCTTGTTTAGGGTAAGTCTGCCCACCTTGTCAGCGTCGGTGACAGCAATGTCTTAATAGCTGATTACAACGGGTTCAATATTGTTTAAGACAAGACCCTCATTGCACTCAGACTCACTATCGGGCTCATTGCTGTTGCCCCCTTCCTCGACTGGTGGTTTGTTCCCCGGTTTAGAGTCCTGGTAGAGCATGGAGTTAGTGAAGTAGTTTTCAACCCCTTTGAACGGCTGTTTATCCTCAACTACTGTCTTCATCTGGTCGTAGTCATCCACATATTTAAAGTATTAGTGTAATGTGGATAGGACTATCCTATTGCTATGGATCTATGGTCAGCCCAACACCATGTTGTATGAGGGTTCTGCATTGATGACATAGCAGGTCACCTCAGTTTTCTTATCACCCAATCGGTATTTGAGACGAATCTTCCCGAGCAGCCAGGTTCCAGTGGTATTGAAGCCAAAGATTGTGGTGGTTGTCGAAGACAACCGCTTTTGAGGCACCCATAAGTGCTTGATGAGCTTCAGGGGGACAATGCTCAGTGCAGACCCTAGATCCACATAAATTCTGTCTATTCTCGAAGAGCCAATGTATCCTGTGAAGTACAGGGGTTAGTCGTGAGATGTGCTTTTGATGAGCATATCCTCTGGAATGAAAGTGATGTAGGGGATCTGTTGTTTGGATGTCTGGCAGCATTGTGGACATCCCGTTTCTACCTCCTCTTTAGGAGTGGGCAAGAAATGTGTGGTAAAAGCTTCTGAATTAGTCAACACCTCTTGTAGGGCTTCGCGGGTCACTCTGAACAACCATAGGAGCTTGTACAAGGTGATCCTGGCTAGAATATTCTTCAGCTGGGTGAGTAGGTCGAACCGAAAGGGTTGACCACTCGAGCTTGGCCTATCAAGACATAGCTGAACTGTCCGTGGTAGTCCTATTAGTAGGCTTGTCAGACTCTCTGTCATCAGAAGGTAGTTCTTGGCAAAGTCCTTCCCCGTGCGAGTGTTCAATGCGTCTACCTCCTCGTCAAAATCAGTGAGGGTTGCTACTTCTGCTCTGTTATCGTCCGGAATTACCGAAATGACATTACAAAGCTTAGACTTGTCCTTAGACTTGTCCTTAGACTTGTTGGAAGTCCATTGCTCATCGTCGAGGAGGTCGAGATAAACCCACATCATCTGTCTTGATAGCAAGGTCTGTGGTACCAAGCCTTTTCCTCATTGATTGTGAGGGTTGTTATTGACAATCTTTAGTTCTGCCTTAGGGATGGGCACGACTCATGTCGGTGTATGAACCTCAGGGAGACCCGTTCTGAATTTAAGGGTGACCATGTTTGTAGTCATTGCTTTCTGCACTTTCTCCTTCTTTAAGACTCCTACGTCGTAAACTGCCTACAGCTTATCTTTAAGGATATAGCATTTAGAGGTATAGTGAGTAACAAATCTGTGGTACACATAGTAGCCTTGATCATCCGTTTTGTTCACGTCTTCAGGTTTCATGACTTCTGGCAGCTTGATCCTATTCCTCTTGAGCAGAGTGTTGAAGGTAGCCACCACTTGGTCTTTTGTGAAGTCTTATTGACTTTACAGGCATTGCTCAAAAGGCCTAGGCTTTTTGCCTTTGCGCAGGCTTGGGGGCTGGAGTAGAATCGATAGCCATGATCTCCTTCCCCTTTGACCAAGGGTTCCTAGAGGTGTTTGCTTTTGGAGCTCTGCTCTTAGGCTGAGGCTCTTCGGCTTCTAATCTTTTGATCATGTTCTCGACTTGCTCACCTTGGTGAACAAGTTCCTTCAAGGTTCAGGTTTCCACCGTGCCGATTCTGGATAGAATGTCGATTGAGAGGTTGTTGCAACACATCTCAACCAGGGTGCTCAAGGAGACTTGGTCTCGACACTAAAGTGATCGATTCCTGAATCTCTTGACGAAATCGTTGACTAACTCCATCTTCTTTTGTTTGTCGGCCAACAGGGTAGCCATAGATACTTTGGTATCATCGTTGAAGAAATAGGCCAAGAAAAGCCTCTCCACATTAGCCCATGTCATGATGGATCTTGGTTCTAGCTTACAAAACTACTCAAATCCACTCCTCTTAGGGTACCAATGAATAGTCGGGTGAGAATGATGTCATTTCCCGTGAGAAATTCTGTCCGAGACATGAAATAGTAGATGTACTATGAGGGAGAGCCCTTGCCATCAAACTGGACCAGACTCATTAATTTGAACTTTGCTGGGTAGGCGACTGTGTCCCATTCGACTGGATAAGATCGAACCACCCCCAGCTCGTTCATGTTTCTTTGGAGTTTCAAGGTGTTGAGCTGACTCTGGAACTCATTGAACCTTTTGTTTAAAGGGTGCTACCTGAATGCGAGTGTCTTCTCGAGGATTTGTTAGAATAACCTGAATGCGGCTCACGATATCTTCTTCTTCAGTCGTGTGAGGAGGAGTAAGCTCTCGCTCTCTGTTCCTTGAGGGTCTTCATCAATTTCGTGAATTCCTCTTCTTCTTCTTCTCTCTGAGAAGTTGTTCCACATCTCCCTTAGAGAGCTGATGGTTGCCTGCTGCTCCTTAAACTTTTTAGCGAGGTTGTAGGAGGCCTCCGCTATGTGCACCTTTGCGTGCTTTCCATAGGCTGAGCTTGAGGTCTGAGATGTCACTGCTGTAGAGCACACCTCATCCTCATTGTCGTAGATGGGCGACAAACGAGCATAATCAAATAGGATAGATACTCCTGTTTGAAGGCGAGTGCATTGGTACACCCCCCCCTTCAACAGGGGGCCATCTGAACCCCGGAGTATATTCAAGATCTGATGAATCTGAATGCCAGGCTTTAACTTTCCCTGTCATGTTGGCTGTGGCTATTAGGAGCTCTAAGTCACCCATAGCTCATCTCTTCTGACAATGGCGTCTTCAGAGGGGATGTCTTGGTTCAGGAGACTGTCAAGAAAGCCTCCTGAAGACTGATGGTTTTGGCGCCTCAGCGTACCGGTGGTTGATAAGTACCGCCTGGATGAGCCTCTCACAATGACACTAAGGGTTAACTACCAACTGCTCGAGCCGACTGCTCATTCAGGCGACCTTGCCTTGACATGCGTGGTTTGGAGTTTGAGTGAGCTTTAGCCAACTGCTGGCGAGCTCGTGATGTCTGTTCAATCAGGCAAGGTTCGTTCTCTTGAGTTGTTTTGTCTTTGCTCTTTCGGCTAAGGCTGGTTCTTAGACGGTCCTACTAGGGTTCGCCTGCATGCCTGCTCCTATTTAGGGGGGGTGAAGCTCTCCCGTTATGTGGAGCTCGCCTGAATCAAGGGGTTTGCCTGATCAACTCGACCCACCAACATTAGGAACTTTGTGTTCTTGTCTGGCTCTTCTTAGGCCTGCATAGTAGTTCAGGCCATTAAAGGAAGTGGAGGCTCGGGCTTCCCGATGGGCGAGAGCTTGTCGTTGCCACCATTGGGCTCTTTTGGAGAGGGGGAGACTCATGTTGACGGTGAAGGCGTGGTCCGTGCCGACACGTACATAGTCTCTTCTTGCATAGGGGGATTACGTGGGTTGCTTGGGAACCCAACGAGCAGTCCTTTGGCTCGCTTTCTTAGCTTTCGGCTCGGCCTTAGCTGGCTTGGGGGAGATAGAACCCCCTGCTTTAGCTCAGGTAGAGCTCTCAGGCATGGTTGCCTCGACCACTTGGGGTTGGGTCACACGAGTGACTCTGGAGCACTTGCGTGATGCATGGCTACCAGAGGAGGAAGAAGACAAGTATTCTTCATACTTGGCCTGGTCGAACTCGATCATAATGGACTCAACAGTTGTCCCTTCCGTAACTTTGTCAAACTCTGCCACCACCAATTCATCAGACATCAGAATGAACGGTTTCTCCCACTGTGGTTGCCATCTTCTGTCAGTACATAAAAGATTGACTTCCCGCTCGAGGGGGCCTATTTGTATTTATAAGAGTGGCTTATTACAAACTAACGGTTAATGTTTTACAACAGAAGAGGAGGGAATGGCCCTCCTTGTTTAACGTGGGTTCGTTGGCAGCATTAGCACACCTCCCTCAATGCTCGTGCCGAGTTTGCTTCCCTTGGACAATCCGATCAAAGTTGCAGTTGGAGCATCAGCGCGGTAGAGACTCCGGAGCGATTGAGTTCGACTATACCCGAGCTTGAAAAGTTGCAAGCCTGGAGAGAGCTACAATACAAGAGTTTGCAAAGAGCTAATGAGCCTCAAATCTGAGAGTTCAGATTGAGTCTACTTCAACAATCCAAGCAAATACTAAATCACTGAACTCCATTCATTAGCGATATTTTCAACAATACTTTGTCCCCAACCTGGAACTCCAATGATCATCATTTCTGATCTGCATAACTCTTTTGACGACTCTGCGCTGCAAAATGCACTCCTGAATTATTGCTACTTTTCTATAGTCTATCTCATTAATTCTGGTCCAAGCAATAGGTTGCCCTCTGGTTCTGCCCAGCAACTAGGTGATCTACAAGGCCTCCCGTAAAACGCCTCATACGGTGCCATACCAATTGTCACATGGTAACTGTTATTATAAGCGAATTCAATCAATGGGATGTGGTCCTCCCAACTGCCCTGGAAATCTATAACACAAGCTCGTAACATATCCTCCAACCCTTGGTTGACTCTCTCCATTTGTCCATCTATCTGCGGGTGAAAACCACAAGAATATGACAACTGGCTACCGGAAGAATTCTGGAAGCTCCTCAAAAAATGCGAAGTAAAAACTAAACCTCGGTATGATACAATCATCTCTGGAACTCCATGTAATCTCAGTTTCTCCTGGATGAATATCCTCACATAAGTCTCTACCGTGTAAGTTGTCTTTATTGGTATGAAATATGCTGACTTCGTCAACCGATCCACTATTACCCAAATTAAATCATTCCCCTTCTTTGATCTTATAATCCTACAATAAAGTCCATATAAATATCTGCCCATTTCCACTCTAGAACGGGTGAAGGCTGTAGGGTTCCTACCGGTCTCTGATGTTCTGCCTTCACTTACTGGCAGGTAAAGCACTTAGCCACATACTTTGTGATCTCTTTACGCATGCCTCTCCATCAAAAGTGTCTCTTCAGGTCCTTGTACATTTTTATGCCTGAATGCATTGTGTGCTCCATATAAATATCTGCCCATTTCCACTCTAGAACGGGTGAAGGCTGTAGGGTTCCTACCGGTCTCTGATGTTCTGCCTTCACTTGCTGGCAGGTAAAGCACTTAGCCACATACTTTGTGATCTCTTTACGCATGCCTCTCCATCAAAAGTGTCTCTTCAGGTCCTTGTACATTTTTATGCCTGAATGCACTAGGTGCCTAGAACGATGTGCCTCATCAAGCAACCCCTTCTTTAGCTCTGCACTAGTTGGCATAACTAATCAGCCCTTCATTCAAAGGCCTCCATCTACTCCAACGGTCCAATTAGATTTTGGTTCTTTGAAAATCTTCCCCTTTCGGGTTTGAATCCAAGAGTCCTCTAGCTGAGCTCTGACCGCTCTATCACTCTGAGATGACTGTACTGACATAGCCCCCAAAAGTATACTACTTCCACCAATCTCTGGCCTAAAGTCGAATTGTATAAGGTTGTGAAGATCCCAATACAACAAGCACCTCAAAGCTGCAATCATGTGATGATGCTTTCTATTCAATGCGTCTACTACAACATTCGTCTTCCTCGGCTGATACTAAATCACAAATTTTTAACCCTTAATAAACTCAACCCATCGTTGCTGTCTTTGATTTAGTTCCTTCTGGGAAAAAGATATTTCAAGCTCTGTTGATCCAAAAAAAGAAAAAAAATCTTGAATTGCATTCCATACGAGTAATCTCCATGTCTTCAGTGCGAAGACTACTGCTGCTAGCTCCAAGTCGTGTGTGGGATAGTCCTGCTCATACGTCCTTAACTATCACGAAATATATTCTACTACTCTCCTGGTCTGTATCAAAATACCCCTAGACCTGACAATGGTGCATTTGTGTAGAAGGCAAACATCTTATCACTGTTTGGAATAACCAATACTAGGGTTATAGTCAACTTAGTCTTCAAAGTCTCAAACTCTTGGCACTCCGTGCCCCAAACAAACTATACACCCTTCTTCGTAAGGTGTGTAAGCGGCATCGCAATCTTCGAGAAGTCCTGAATGAACTTCTTATAATAGCCTGCTAATCCTAGGAAACTAAGAATCTCTGTAACCGTCTTCAGTGGTTCCTAATCTAGTACGTCCTTCACCTTAGCTGGGTCTACTACAATACCCTCCTGGCTAATAATATGGCCTAAAACCTGACTTCAGAAAGCTAAAACTCGCACTTGCTAAACTTGGTGTACAACTGATGCTCCCGTGATGTCTATAATTCTAAAACAAAGATGCTGCTCGTGCTCTGCCTCCGATCTTGAATATATAAGGATGTCGTCAATAAAAATGATCACGAATTGGTCCAAGTGTGGATGAAAAACCTGATTCATCAAATCCATGAATACTACGGGTGCATTTGTCAACCCAAATAGCATGACGAGAAACTCGAAAGACCCATATCGAGTCAAAAAGGCGGTCTTGGAAATATCCATCTCCTGAACCTGCAACAGATGATAGCCAGAACGAAGATCAATTTTAGAGAAATGTTACTCTCCCTGTAGCTGGTCGAACAATTCATCAATCCTCGGTAGTGGATATATGTTCTGAATGGTGACTTTGTTCAACTCGCGATAATCTATACACAAGCATATGCTGCCGTCCTTCTTCTTCATGAAAAGGACCGGCTCTCCCTACGGAGAATAACTCCGACGAATAAATCCCTGAGACAAAAGCTTATCTAACTGAGTCTGTAGCTCCCTTATCTCAGCAGGTGCCATGCAACAGGGTGCTCAAGATATAGGTGTTGTGCCTAGCTGTAACTCGATGCAAAACTCAACCTCTCTCAGAAAAGGTAACATAGGTATAACCTGAAAGACATCCTGATAATCTAAGACAACTCTAGTCTCGCACAAATCAGCATCCTAATCCCTCAGCATCACCTCCTTAATGTATGTTAGAAATGACTCCGTAAACTAGTTGCCCTGTGGGGTAATGGGAGTGGCACATTCGTTTAGACAGAATCCAATAGACTCTTATGGACAGGCAGAAATGAAGCTACTATCAACTCAGACCCATTGGATGCTCGCAAGCTGACTGTTTTAGCAAAACAATGCATACTAACATAAAACACGGTAGGATGATAGTCAATCCATACCAAGAATGATGTCGAACACCGATATCTGCAAAACGATTAGATCTATGATAAACTGAACCCAATGAATTTTACCGTTGGAGGCCGTGTGTGGCACTAGGCCTTTCTGGCATTGCCCGTGAGGATTTTCATTAACGATCTTTATCTCCACTTTCATCACAGGTTCTTGTTGAAACCACGTGAGAGGGACAGAGCCAAAGCTAATGCTCACTGCATTCGCACCTACCTTTTTTCCTTGGATTGCTTTATGGTAATAATCCCGACATCGATCAGGGCCTGGATTTTGTCTTTGAGCGCATAACTTGTCTTGGTGGGATGATGAACCACCCTATGGAATGTGTAGTATTTTGGATCTGTAGTCTTCTTTGCTCCTTCGTGATCGGTGATTGGGGGTAGCTTGATCTTGTTGTTCTCCAACAGGTACTTGTAGATACCGAGGACCTTATCTTCCTTGAAGGAGTATTCCTTCAGGAATTTTAGCTCAGAAGTCTTATGTTGCTGTTGCGGTTGTAGCTGGAAGGTCTAGTTGGCATCCACTGCATTTGCTTGCGTCGTTCTTTTACCACGAGGGACAAAGTTCTGCTTCTGGGCATTAGCCGTTGGGTGACCTCTTTTAGCCTTCTTCCTTTTAAGTAATCGATTGGCTTGCTTCCCACGCAACTTCAATTCTTTCTAAGTCTTGGATGGTGCTATGCCCATAGCTTCTAGAACGTCCAAAAAATGATTATTGTGACACGTTTGGAGGATGAATTCCTCTGTGACCGGATCTTGGTAATTCATCGCCTTATTCTGGAAGCGCTTGATGAAGTTCTCGACCGATTCTCCATCCTTTTGCTTCTCATTAAAGAGTGTTCTGATTGACACTTCAGTATCATCATTGAAGAAGTTGGTGAGAAACATGCTCTCCATGTCATCCCAGCTGTTGATACTTCCGGGCTTGAGACAGCGGTACCAATCAAAGGCAGCTCCGTGAAGAGTGCCAACAAATGACCGGACAATCAATGGTTCATTGTTGGAGATCACACCGAGGTGAGACTTGAAGTAAATCAGGTGATGAGTGGGCGACCCTCTTTTGTCGAATGGTGTGAAATTAATCAAGTTGAACTTCGACGGATACGAAATCGATTCCCACTCTCTTGGATAAGAACATGGGATACTGGCTCCTTTACCTCTTGAGCGGACATCAATGCGTTGATCTTGCACTCCAGGTCTTTCATTTTCTCATCCTCGCTTGTGTTTTTCTTTGAACGATTTCGAGGAGAAACAACTGGACCACCCCTAGCATTGTTACCCTCTGTGGGACCACGCCCAGTGTTTTGGTCAATAGGAGGGGTATCAGCGTTAAGATTTTCATCTATGTCCAAATCACTATTTTCAAGATTGGTAGTGTTGCGACGACTGGATTCACCATGCTGGTTTGATAAGGCTTGAATCTTTTTGTCATACATTTCCCTTATCCGTTGCACAGTCATTTCCATCTCAAATTTGAAATTCTCTTTTTGCTTTGCCAAGGCATCTTCAAGGATTTTGGTCATTTGTTCGGCGTTGATCATGAATGCTTAACGGGATTGTCCTGTGTTGGACATCGTATCGTCAGAAGCGATAGCAGAGTTAGCATCTAACGTTTTATCATCTGATGAGTGGCCTCTCTTTGGTCTAGGTCATCTAGTTCCTGATCGTAACCAAGCGATACACTGATATGCCTCCGCGAAAGAGTCAGGGCTGAAACACCTTGTTGACTTTTCCTTTTCGGCCACATTGATGGTAACTTCTAGAAGCTCGTCATCATGACTAGCAGATTTCTTCTTGTAGAAGCGTCTTGATTTAGATTTGGACACTTCAGTGGAGATTTTTTTGAATACCGAAACCCTCCGTGGAACGGTCTTGGGGCATCTACACTCTGATAATACTATCCTGATTAACCTCTCATAAGGATAGTGAGAGTCTGATCCTAGAGTACTTCTCTTTTAAGATTTATTCGTACCCCCCAGTCCGATAGTACAACTCATCGGCATAGTGGTCGGAGCAACCTATCAGTCGTCTACTTGAATTTTTAGGTATAAAAGCCATCTTCTATCAGATGCGTTTTCTTCTGAATAGGTATCGCCTTGCTAGCATTCACAGGAGCCACATGTCTGGAATCACACCCTCGTAAGGGTGAAACCCTAATAGGCTCCTGATTCTCGACACATACCCCAAGCGGGTGGTTCCAGGAATCAATTTCCTAGGAGGCCGTATGTGATCCCCCATCCAAATAGTTTCTCGGGAATTATTTAGTAGACCCAAGTGTTCCTTAACAGGAGTTTTGCCTCGATCTTCGTGTAGAGGACCAAGGTGATCCTTCAACAAAATCCTAAACTTAGAGAGATCCATGCTGCCATAGGACTTCACCGAAGTTACGAGAGCAAGAGGAATAGGACCGAAAGTTGATGGAGGCAGGGAGGCAGCCTTGGAGCTAGAATTCAGTGAGAGACACGACTAATGTCTCTCCCCAAGTGGAGGTGTCTCAATTGTTTTCGGTGCCAAGGGAGACGTCTTGATTGTTTTCGGTGCCGTTTTTGGCATTGTTTTAGCCTTTGGCACCCAAACTTGCTTGGATTTTGGTGATTCGTTGACCACCCCTTCCTTTTGTAACTCTTGTGCCTTTTGCATAAGGATTCGTGTGTGCGCAAGAAGTGCACGACTATTTTGGATGCACTCCTCAAGAGTAGAACGAGTTCATTTGACACAAACCCATTTGTTCATCGGCGGTTGGGAGGAGGAACCGATTGCTTGCTACGGTGAAAGTTTAGTCACCTCGATAGCGAGGCTGTTAGCTCCCACTGTGGTCATCAGCATGTTCATGTCAAAAGTTGGTTTATTCATTCTGGGGCTCATTACAACTTTAGTCGTTATAATAAGTTCAAAAAAAGAAAGACTTTTATAAGTCTTCTTACACAATGAAAGTAAAAAGATTATAACTTTCTTGAAAACACATGCAGGAAGATCGTTTATCGATCTTCTGTTTGCGTGAGATCTTTGCCGGTACCAGGGTTTATCCATGGACCACCAAATGATCAGATCTGATTAATTTCGTTGTCTCGTAAAGGAGATAAGAAATTGAAGTGGTTATCTCAGTAACGATGAGATAAACACTCTTTTCGAGATCACAGCAACGATGTGATCTCAAGGGGAGCGGATGAACAGGGTTGAAAGAACTACAGATCTATCGAACTCTCCTCCTTTATATCGAAGAACTCACCAAGAACTTGCTTCCTCCTTGCTGAAATTCATGCTCCTCCAATCTCTAATTTGACAAGGCTTCGCCGTTTTTTCATAATTCTAGCCTCGTATGAATGAAGGCTCTAGGGCTGTATTTATAGGCTTTAGAAGCTTTATTTTTGGATAAGAATGACCGATTTGATCTTATCCTCAGTTGTAACCACTTAACCACATTCCATGATAGCTTCTGTTAGACCCTAGAGGGGGGGTGATTAGGGTCTTATGCAAATCTAATCCAATTAAATGCCAATTAAAATTAATTAACAAGTTGTATTCTTGCAAGATAGATATACAAGAGTTATAAGCATATAAGCCAGAATAAGCTATATACAAAGTGATATATCCTATATGATGAAATATATATATGTAAGGGATATATAACTTAAGGGTGATATAAACTAAACAAAGATAGTGGACAATGTGAACAATAGATAATGGCGACAAATGATGATGAATAATAAGCACAAGTGAGACGCCAAGACAATCACAAACACACAAAGATGATCACGGAGTTCGGACCTTCCGTCCTACGTCTCCGCTTCCCACTCCCGGGAGAATCCACTATCACAACCGGTTTTTCTACGGCTCACCCGAACAACGTTTACACCTCACAATTTCTCTCACGCGAGTTTCAGCTTCCCTCGACCTACGTCTCCATCCTCCCTCGAGGAGATCTCCACTCACACTCTCACAATGTGGCGTACACTCCACCCTCACAGTACGGTTTTCTAGCTAACCGAAAACTCTACAACACTCACAATGTAACAACAAATGATTTGTTCTCTAATACAGATGAGAATACAATAAAGCTCACACTCAATGTTACAACTCTCACAACCCTAATATACTATGTATGCAAATACAATAAGCTCAAGTGGGTTTGTGTAACAATGAGATTCAATAAAACTTAACTCAATAAGAACTAGCAATAAAAATTTGATATGAAATCAATAGTAAAAATGCTAGGAAATAGAGTTAAGGAAACTTCTCTATAAACACAAAGAGAGGATGATGAAATGTTGAGATGAACTATTCAATAGCTGATTGTAAACTCCTTTTGTAACAGCAAACCAAAACAAACTTAAACCAAACAAAAAACAAGCTTAAACCCTTGTTTAAAACCTTGTTTAAAACTACTTAAAACATTCTCTTTACCTTAGAATTGGAATGCCATAGAGGTATATATAGCCTCCCAAGAATTCAGCCAAAAATCCAAACAAAATGACCAAAAGGCCCAAACAGAATTTCTGCAATGGCTAGAAAATAGCCGTTGGGAAGACCTGACAACGATTCGGTCGACCGAAAAAATGATTCGGTCGATCGACCCAAAAATCCGGGATCGACCGCGAACAACTTGAAAATCCAGAAAACAAGCGGAGCCATCATCGGTCGACCGCGCGCGGTCGACCGATATAGAAATCGAAATTTCGGTCGACCGTACGGTCGACCGACGACTCTCTGGAAAAACTACTGAGAAATGATCATTTGACGGTCGACCGTACGGTCGACCGAGAAACTGACATCCCAGAAAACAAAGCTGGTTTTAAACACTGTTTAAAAATATCAAATAAATTCCAAAAAAATGTAAACTTTGGGGAATGATTGTAGACATGATAATAAACATGCTACAATGACTGTTATCAAAAAGGACTTCCCAAATAAAAAATATCTCATTTTACAAACTAGTCCAAAACATTGAAAATATGAGATACTTGAATTTTGATGTTTTGACATAAACATACTTTTTGAAACTTTGTGAAATGTTTTTGTAGACTTAGTAAAACATGTATAAACTGATATTGAAGTCTATAACTAAGAATACAATATTTTCACAAAATTGCATATTCTATGCAATGTTTTCAAAAACATTATAGAAAATATGAAATATAGAATTTCATTATATATAACCATAAAAACTCAAAACATATGTATGTATATATATAACTATATATATGCCATAGAAACCAAACTATATATATATATATATATATATAATTATATATATATAAAACCAAAACGTGTATGTGTGTATATGATTGAGCTTAAAGTACTAACACACATAAT